>NC_080836.1:58732825-59035855 GCF_030435755.1 Ochotona princeps | reverse complement strand
ATAAAATTGTACAATTTAAGTAAGTTGTACATTCTGTGGTACATAAAAGGTATCCCAATAAAGCTGCTTTTAAAGATTACTCTATTTTAATAGCCAGAGGTTACTGGCTTAAAACATACAACAAAATAAGCACCTATGAAAGGAATGCTGCTCATTTTATTAATCATTAAATTTCATATGAATAATAATTTCACCACCTTGGGGAGAGAGCTGTGGGTTACTTAGATTGTCTCAGTTTGAAATAATTCCTCGGGAAGTATGATGATTCTTTAGAAATTGGAGATAGACTTAAATTAAATAATTCCAGAACGGTGTAATGAAAAGCATTTGTAATCTGTTCATTTCACATATAAACCCTGAATGGGGCATGTGGGGACATTTAAGCATATTTAGTGTGGTGTGAGGTAGATTGTTGAAAATTAAATGTACTGCTAGGATTAACTATGTCTTGGAATGAGTCCGCTCTCACCATGCCTTTTCCCACACACACACACATCTGTTTTCTGCACAGAGAGAGAAAAAAAAAACCCTTGCTGATTTCAACACCATTCTTCTTGACTCAGATTTTGGTTTCTGAGGATTCTTGGCTTAGCTTCTCCTAGGTTTTCATCATTAAAGCATTATTTGATGTCTTTTACACCCTGAGGTTTGTGCTTTTATATAAAGAATAAGGAAAATGGGCCCAGCGGCGTGGCCTATCAGCTAAAGTCCTCGCCTTGAACGCGCCAGGATCCCATATGGGCGCCGGTTCTAATCCCGGCAGCTCCACTTCCCATCCAGCTCCCTGCTTGTGGCCTGGGGAAGCAGTCGAGGATGGCCCAAAGCCTTGGGACCCTACATCCGCGTGGGAGACCTGGAAGAGGTTCCTGGTTCCCGGCTTCAGATCGGCTAGCACCGGCCATTGTGGTCACTTGGGGAATGAATCATCGGACGGAAGATCTTCCTCTCTGTCTCTCCTCCTCTCTGTATATCTGACTTTGTAATAAAAATAAATAAATCTTTAAAAAAAAAGAATAAGGAAGATATAAACAGGTAAACTGCTAAAAGATTAACCCAATTTTCATGCAAATTCCTTTATTAAGAGAAAATGCTTTTGTGTCAAAAAAGAAAATCTAAAGGGCCAATCCACAGTTGACTAGAGTGACATCAGTATAACAAAAAGTTATTCTGGCTTTAGCATTGTGGTGCAGTAGGCTATAACAGCAAGAGCAGCACTTCGTATCAGAGCACCAGTTCGGGTCTTTGGCTCTCTGCTTCTGAACCAGCTCCCTGTTACTGGACCTCAGAAAGCAGAGGAGGATGGTCCAAGTGCTTGGGTCCCTGCCACCCATCTGAGAACACAGGGTGGAAGTCTTAAGTCCTGTCTTCAGTCTGGCCCATGTCCCAGCTTTGCAGCTGTTTTGGGGGTGGGGATAGTGAGCCAGAGGATATGAAATGTCTTTCTATCACTCTGGATTTCAAATAAATAAATAGATCTTTAAAACTTTATTCTTCTTGATCCAGAGCAGTGGAAAGTTAAGGCTATGTAAATAGAGTCCTAGATTTGAATACCATCTTATTCTTTCACTGGTTATGCATTCTTGTGTTGATCAAATCTTTGAACCTCAATTCTCTTGTCAGAACAAAAGGGGGTGGTAATAAATTTTATAAAGATACTTCATAGACAAGTTCATAGAAAATGCAAATAAAAGGTAAACTTATTGGAGTGACCACTGTGGCACAGCATCCCGCATCAGCGTTCCTGCTACAAGTCCCAGTTACCCTGCTAATACACATTCTAGGAGAGAGCAGATGGTGGCTCTTAGTCACTGCCACCCACATGGGAGACCCGTGTGGAGCTCCAGGTTCCTGGCTTGGCTTGGACCAATGCTGGCCATTGAGTACTGGGGCTGCGAATTAAATGCGTGGTCTTTTTTTCTCTCTCTTTCCTTCTCTTTCATTGTCACTCTGATATTAAAATAAAGCAAAGTAAGAAAATAAAAAATTAATATAAGCTTATTTTGCTACAAATTTTTAAATCCACTCACAGATTTTTTTTGTAGTAGCCATTTTTAATACACTTCACACACATTCGTGAATCACAACATAACAAAGAGAAACCTACTTAGGCCTAACAATAATAGGTCTTTGAAAAATGTATCTACATTAATATTCTGAAAGTTCAATCTAAAATGGCAGTGTCAGTTACGAAACCACTAAAGAAATATTGTTTGATATCCAGTAATTGAGCAGATTTATTCTGCAAGTGCCAGAGAGAAATCATATGCTCCCAGCTGACTACACAAATATTCCGTTCTTTGTCACTCCTCAACACCTTATGAGACAGAGTAATTGTGATAGTTCCAATATAGTCCATAATGTAAATTAAGAACAGGTTTCAGAATAGTAAAGTTGGAGTCCATCTAATAATGACAAGGCAGTGTTTCCTCAATTTTGATAATAGTGGAATAATGTTTCTACTACTTATTCTATGATGTAACATTGGACGTACAGACTTTCATTAGGTCATAGAGAAGCTATAAAGAATTGAAGATCTGATAAGTCTTTCCTACGGGATTAATGAACAAACAAAACAAAATATAATGAAGATAAGGGACAAAGGAATGATGAAGCGATCCTCAGCTGTAGGATAGAGAAACCTCAACTTGAGTGACACCCATAGAATAGTGGAGAGAGACTCTTCATATGTCAGAGAAAGTCTTCAATGTGATAAATATGGTCTGTTTTATTGTAAACTTTGCATTTCCTTCCATTCCTAACTGTTCTTCACAAATCAACTCAATGGAACTGATTGTACCTGTAACAGCAAAGCAACATGTACTGGTAGAATAGTTTTAGGAGAGTGTAGTGAGGTAAGCAGACTGGTTTTTCACATACTTAACCTATGTCCTTTCAAAGTTAAGCCTGAGAGAGAAAGACTTAGGAAGAGCTGAGATTAATTTAGTAAATCAATTTCTAAAGAGGTTTGGAAATATATAACCTGCAAATAAAATTTTACTTACTTGCTGGTTCATGTTTTTATTTTTTCTTTTTTACATTTTTATTTTCTCTTCTGTGAATATATACATACTTCCTTCCATATGAGGAGGGAATAAATAAAATGTTAAGACATATTCAAAGTCAAAACAATTTGTGCAATGATTTGTGGCATATTCTCCATAAACACATCAGAATCTACAGATAGATTTTTTAAAAATCACTTGATAGTTCCAAAGATAGTTTGTGTGACTTGGTAAAGAGCAGGACAGACTGTACCTGGAATCTTGTGTTCACAGACTGCTGATGCCAGAGACCTACATCAAATTGTGTGGCAACAGTCCGAGACCAAGGTGAGGTTTGTGGACAAGGGTCCACAATTGGTCAACTATACAAGGCTTCTTTTTTTTTAATATTGGAAATGCAGATATACAGAGAGGAGGAAAGACAAAGAAGAACTCCTTCCACCCACTGATTTATTCCCCAGGCGGCCGCAACAGCCAGAGCTGCGCCAATCCAAAGCCAGGAGCCAGGAACTTCTTCCAGGTCTTTTACACGGGTGCAGGGTCCCAAGGCTTTGGGCCATCCTCGACTGCTTTCCTAGGCCACAACCAGGGAACTGGATGGGAAGTGGAGCTGCCGGGATTAGAACTAGCACCCATGTGGGATCCCAGTGTGTGCAAGGCAAGGACTTTAGCCATTAGCCTACTGCACGTGGTCCAGGACTGTGTGCTTTAAGATATCCTTGAGACAGTCACATACTGACTTCTTATGGGACATACCAGTCAAAGTTGGTGCCACATCAGTTCCTGTAATTTGACTCCCCAACAGTTCAGTAAAAGATTGAGATAGCAGGTCTTCTGGGTCAATCTCCCTTTTCGGAGAAAGGGGCATCCTCTGGCTGCCCAGTTCTGTAGTCTTTTTCTAGTGTGTGTCGTATTTCTTATTTTCTCAATTACACCTTGCCTCCCTCTCCAACAATGTTGGGCAGTGATAGATAGGTCTTAAATTTTTTTTATATTGGGATTTTTTTTAAAAAAAGATTTGTTTATTTTTATTGGAAAGGCAGATGTACAGACAGGAGGAGAGACAGAGAGGAAGATCCTCCGTCCGATGTTTCACTCCCCAAGTGTCTGCAACGACTGGTGCTGCGCCAATCCAAAACCAGGAGCCAGGAACTTCTTTCCAGGTCTCCCACGAGGGTGCAGGGTCCCAAAGCCTTGGGCCATCCTCGACTGCTTTCCCAGGCCACAAGCAGGGAGCTGGATGGAAAGTGGAGCTGCTGGACCTAGAACCGGCGCCCATATGGGATCCTGGCATGTTCAAGGCAAGGACCTTAAGCACTACGCTGTCACGCCAGGTCCTATATTGGGATTCTTAAAACCACAAAATATAGACTTAATAATCTGAATTACTGTAAATGTACATTTCAATAGTATTAGTTGCATTCATATTGTGAAACAGATCCATGAAATGTTTCATTTTGCAAATCTGAAACTCCACACCCATGAAATCACATCTCACTTTTTCTACTCCCTGGCCCCTAATCATTACCATTATGCTGGTCCTATGAATTTGGCTGTTTTAAGCAGCTTACATATATATGAGTTATGTTGTTTTGAGACTATTTGATTAATACCATTTTTTAAGTAGAAGACCCAAGGTACAAATCCTGACAGCTTTGTTTCAGGGCTAATAACCTTAATCATTGTCATGTCCTGTCAGAACAGGGAAACAAATATGGTTGTCTTCCCCACCTGCTCTTTCACCTTCTACATGTTTTGTTAAGTGGAAAATCCCAGAAAAAATCCTTAAATTGGGTGCCACCTATGAGAAGAGTGATAATATCTCACCCTATTTCCCAACATTGCACTCAGGACATGAATCACCTATCTACCCAGAATATCCATGCCCTCCTTCGCTTGGTCATTACCTTATAGTCAGATAGACAGCCAGAGTACCACAATGAGGGGTTTGAACAACTCACTGTACTTGATGATGGCCAAGCTCAAAAGTTATGGTGCTGGTAATACAGATATGCCAGAGAGAAGCCATAAACTGCTTCCTTTAAGTAAAAAAGTGGAAATTTTCTTGGAAGCATAGGTATTGGGACAAATAGTACATTTAGGGCTTAGTAGCATTTGTGATTTCAGGCATATAATTTCTCTGCACCCCCACCCAAAGTCTTAGAATGTATCCCAAATGGGTAAGACTGGGGGGTGAGGGCTACTATACCTATTTCATATGACTTTTTAGAAGCCAGTAAGGGAACCTGATTAAGGAAAAAAGAAGCCAATATTTTCCTAAACTTCATATTCTTCCTGGTGCATCTCACTCTGGTTTAAACTTAGAAATGATTCTCATTTGATTATTAGAAACATAAATATGATGAATACTCTTTATTTTTTACCTAGAATTTTTCAAATTGTTGAACATTGATGTTTAGGTCAGTAAAGTCCCAGTACAGGTTTGATTACATGAGAGAATATTTGTAATATTCTAATGTAACATTGCCTAACTTGCTGATGACAGATACATGACTTTAAAAATACAGCTAGATGATATTAAATTTTAGTTCAAGCTAAACCTAACCAGGCAGTAAAATCCCCATTATTGCTTTTTCAGGGCCTTTTCATTTGGACTTAATCCCAGGATTACTGAACACATGCTGCCGGAGTAGAAGAGTTTCTACAGAGTATCTCTGTGACTGAGTCTGGCTTATTTCCACCAAATTCATTATTCAAAAAAAATTAAAAATAGAGACTTTAAAAATATATATAATATCTGACTTAAGCAGGGAAAAGCTCAGCATTCATTCAATAGTCCCTTTCTGGGACTTTCCCTTTGATTTTCTCCAAGTATTTAATCTCTGCTCCAAACTTTTTATTTCCACAATGATCTAGGCTTTGAGCAACACACCCAGGAAAGCAAGACCATCAGGCTGTCTTCTTATTCTTTCATATTTTTCTCATGGAATATTAGTAAAGGGGGATGGAACGGTGGCTCAATGTGCTGACCCTCCATCTGCATGCAGCGCTATTATTCCATGTGGACACCGCTTTTAATCTCAGCTGCTCCACTTGTGATCCAGCTCCCTACCTGTAGCCTCGAAAATAGCTGAGGATCACTCAAGTCCTTGGGCCCCACACCCACGTGGGATATCCAGATGAATCTCCTGGCTCCTGGCTTTGGTTCAGCTCAACTCTGGCCATCGTGGCCATTTGGGCAGTGAACCAAGAGATGGAAGATCTTTTTCTCTGTCTCTCTTTTTCTATGTAAATCTGCCTTTCCAAATAAGTAAGTAAATACATAGGTAAATTAGGTTTTTTGAAAGGAAGGAAAAATCAGCAGAGAAAACCGATTGTTTGTATAGGAGAAAAAAGCAAATTCCTAGAAGGAAAAAAAGTTAAATATTTTTAAATCATTTTGCTCTGTATGTTACCTACTATATCTTAATTCATCCTTAAATAACCCTAATGTGCATTATGCTAATGTTTTAAAGGGAGAGAAACACACACACACCCAGATAGGGAGGGAGAGAGATTTTCCATCCACTGGTTCACTGTAAATGCTTTCCAACAGCCGGAGCTGGCCAGGTCAAATCCAGGAACTAGGAGCTCGGTTCAATTTCCTGTATGAGTGGCAGGAACCCTTCAGCTTGATTCATGACCTACTGCCTCCCAGGGTGTGCATTAGCAGGAAACAAGACACGCAAGCGGAGCTGGGACTCAAATACAGGTACTCTGACATGGAATGTGAGTGTCCTAAGTGGTAGAGTGCAGGCAGTTCAGACTTGCTAGGTTGGATTATGTAGCATTTGGAGATGATGTTCTGATAAGCATGCTCTTGACTCACCCTGTCCTCAGCCCACCACTCTCCCAAGCATTGGCTGACTCTAATGAATCGACGTTAACAAATATAAAAATGTTGAGATAGCATTTTCAAGGTGAAACTGTGGCCTCTTGCACCATTTCTTGCTTATTTGCACTACTGAAAGTTAGTCACTTTCATATTCATTTCCAGACGCTTATGTCTGAGCAACAACAGCCAGCTGTGGCCTGAGGTCTTCAACGAGCACAGGAGTGAGCTGGAAAGTTGTTTTTGTCTGGCCTGCCAAACCAAAAATCTCATAGATGCATTGGCTCATAAACAGTTCCAGGGACATCTGAAGTCATGGTCTGGGAAATTTGCTGTGTGGTGGTGGGGCCCCATTCTTCACAGAAGGTGCCTTCTAGCTTTGGTCACTCTAGGTAGCCAGGCAAACAGTGTGTTCTGGACCTGTTTCTTAAGGCATTTGCCCCATGCCTGAGGACTCAGCCCATAAGACCTAATCATCTCTCTAAGGCCATGATTCACAACACCAGCTTTTGGGAGCTTAGGACTTCAACACATGGATTTTGACACACAGAAATTAAGATCACAACAGAAACAACTATCTTCTAATAAAGTCTTGAGGTGCATGACTCGCCAAATGATTTACAATCTTTGAGGAATCAAGGGCAGCAGGAGCCAGCTAAGCTAACCTGTACCTGGATTCCTGACACACTGCAACTGTAGGAAAACAAACATTATTTTAATATGTAAATTTAAAAATTGCTAATTTTATAACAATAAATAGCTAATGCATCTAGTAAATTTAACGTAACTCGTGTATCTATAGTACATGATGCCTTAACCACTGCACTCTACTACTCTCTATGGCTCAGGATAGGTTCTCTGTTTCGCTCACAGAGAGCAGCCCTGCTCTGATCCCTTGGCTTCCTCACAGGCCAAGCAGTAGTCAGTTTCTAGCACATAGCACAAACTATGATAAAATTCGTTCTTGTGTTCTAAAGAAAGACTCCTCTTTTCTTCTTACTTTTGCCACAAATTCATTATTGATGGCTTTGTGAAATTGTAATTGAGAAAGATCATTTTTATTAGTACTTATTTCCAATGCTTTTACATGTCCGTTGTTTTTCTTACCTCTTTATTCCATTTCCTCTTTTCTCTCTTCTTTCTTTCTCCTGTAAACTGTTTCCTCCAGCTTCTGTTTTCACTTACAGAGGAAGGCACTTAGTTACTTTCTGGAAACATTAACATTTGTCCGAAAAGAAAAAACTTTTGGAAAAGCTAGCACCAAAAAGAAAAACACAGGTGTGGCGGGGGGCGGGGGGAGGACGGGAGGAGAGGATGAATTTGGGGAGTGGTGCAAGAGAACTTGCTTTAGTGGAATTTTTGGTTTTTATTTCCCACCCACTTCCTTATATCAAAACATCCCCTGTGGCAGTGAAAAAAATGTTGGCTACTCAATTAAAGTGTTTTTGTAGAAACTGTCAGAAATAATTCCAATAGCACTTTTAAATTATTACATGTGGATTACATAAGCACTGGACACTCATTAAAACATGCAATGTACAATTTGAATTGAGTCACACAAATTCTAGTCCAAACGTAGCTTTTCAGTGTTACAACCGTGCTCATCTGAGACTTAAGCATCCTGCAGAAAGAACCATATCTTAAAGAAAATGAATAAACGAATATCCTTTGGTCTTTACAGAAATCTATACTTCTAGCTTTAAAAATTTGAGCTATAGTAATTTTGCATTTTAATTAACTGTAATTTTAAACATGGTTAAAATAAGGCCCGTCATATCACAGACGAAGATAATTATTTACTTTAAACCAATATCTCCTTTAAGAGCCCCACCTACTAAGGGCTGTGTAGAGCGGAGAAATGCTAAGCAAATTTCCTAAACCAAAGTGCATGGATATAGCAACACTTCCAAATCTGTCATGATAGCTCTGAGGGCAGGCCATGTGGAAGGGTCTTCCTAGAGCTCTACTCTTACCATCTCCTCCCTCCCTATCTTACCTTCTTCCTTCGCAAAATGCCAGGAGTAGCCTCCTGGCATTCGGGCAGCCCTAATCAATTCTTCCACATTTCAAAACAATTCCTTGTGTGGCAGTACTTCCTCCCCTCGCCACTCCTCTTCCCCTGCTCCTTCTGCCCTGCACACCAAACAAAAATCCCTAAGAATTGCTCAGGCATGCAGGCAAACTTTTTAGCATGTCTGTTCTAGCCACTCTCCCCCACCTCCTCTCTAAGGTCTCATGAGGGTCCCTAAATCAGTGCCATGGCTCTGGGTCCTCTGATCTCCAATGCCATATTCACCACTCAGTTGGCTAGAGTTCGCAGCTAATGTCAACAGCTAGTGTCACTCAGGAACTGATGTCTACAAACAAAAGCCTTTGTCGACACACACTTGAATGAGAATTATTCTCCAATGTGACACTTCAGATACAACCTTATCACACAACCCATGGGGCCAATTATATTCTGGTAAAAATGGAGAAAAGATGCTTATTGATCTTACACAACAATTATAATGTTATGAAGTAAGGAAACTTGGTAAAAAAAAAAAAAAATAGTTGTGCCGCAGTTTCTTGGCTCTCAGTGAAAATCACAACCCAAAGGCAGAGCTTGTTAAATTGAGGATTTAAAACAGGTTCAGGAGAAAAAGAAAAGGATCTCTCATGTATCTGCAAAGAAAAAAAAACCCCTTTTGAAAATGACATTAAATAATACCAAAATTTTCTGAAAAAAAAATCACCACATTATAATTTCCTCATTTTTTAATTACTTCTTACTCCATTGGGCCTAGGTTAGGAAGATGAATTTGCTGAAGTAACAGAGATCTTAAAAAACTTCGTGGCAAATTAAAATGTGTGTTTCAAAGCTTTCTGCACTAAAATTAACTTATCTTTTAATTCCCTTTCCTAGGAATTTTTCCAAGTTCTCTTGTATGCCTGCTTCTGAGCAAAAAAAGTGTTCTGGAAATTCTGGATTGGGCTACTGGTACAGCTTGAAAATTTTCTAAGCAACTTCATTTTGGAAAATGTTTCCAAGAGTCTATTCTTATTTCCAATTTTCCAAGGGCTCTGAGACAGTCCTATTTTGAACATACTAAGATTAACCTATTGCCTACACTGGGATTTTTAGGCTATCTTTAGAAAAAAGTAGAAACCTATTTGAAAAACGAATCTGAGTGATTGTGACCCATTTTTTGCAGTATCAATAATGTAAGAATTAAGAAAAATAAACTTCCTTTTAAACTTTTTCATAAGGGAGTCACTGGTATTTACCATAAAAACTTATTATTACTATTATTATTTTAAAATTTATTTTTTTATTTGAAAGGCAAACTTTTTTTTTCCACAAAGAGAAAAGAATGAAAGTTTTCCATTTGCTGGTTCACTCCTCAAATGATCACAATGACCAGAACTGAACTGATCCAAAGCTGACAGCAGGAACTTCTTCCAGGTCTCCCATGTGGGTTCAGGGTTGGGTCCCAAGGACTTGGACCATCATCAGCTGCTTTCCCATTCAATTAGCCAACGGTTGGATTGGAAGTAGAGCAGCAGGGACATGATGAACCTGTGTCCACATGGAACACCAACATCACAGAGCAGAGGATTAGCCTCATTGTGTTGGCCCCAAGAACCAATTATTGGGCCCAGTGGCGTGGCTTAGTGGCTAAAGTCCTCGCCTTGAACGCACTGGGATCCCATATGGGCGCCGGTTCTAATCCCGGCAGCTCCACTTCCCATCCAGCTCCCTGCTTGTGGCCTGGGAAAGCAGTCGAGGATGGCCCAATGCATTGGGACCCTGCACCCGCGTGGGAGACCTGGAAAGAAGTTCCTGGTTCCCGGCTTTGGATCGGCTAGCACCGGCCGTTGTGCTCACTTGGGGAGTGAATCATCGGACGGAAGATCTTCCTCTCTGTCTCTCCTCCTCTCTGTATATCTGACTTTGTAATAAAATAAATAAATCTTTAATAAAACAAAAGAACCAATTATTAAGGATAGTGAGGTCATGACAAATCTTCAGGTTCTTTTATAAAATTCTGTAAACTCTGAGATTCTTAACTTAATCTTAAAAAGATGGGACATTACCTCTAATATTACAATTCTTCCCATGCAAATCTTACAGTAGTGTGAACCAGTTAGGAAATGTGGACCACACTGAACACTCCTAATTACGTACAGCATCTCTGTATTACTGGTGTCCATTGTGGCAGACATAAAATTGCAACTTCAACGTATTGGGACAAAGGATGCCAGCTGTTTCTTCAGGTCTACCTCAGAGTCCAGGTGCGCTTTTATTATGGTGGACTGAGTCACAGCCAATCAAGATTGTGGCATAAAAAGGCCTGAACTTTCATCTGGTGCAAGACTTTTTGAACAGGTTAGCCTTGCTCTGGACCACTCTGTTGAACTTTCAGATTGAATCAGATTTACCTGTCGGTCTATTGACTATACTGCTCAATCATGCTTCCTGCCTTTCCCTTCCATAGATGTTAAATCTCTAGTAATGCTTTACACACCTCTCTTAGTTAGTCCCTGGAATGATCAAAAAAAAAAAAAAAAAAAGCAAACAGTAAATTGAGATTGGAGAAATGGAGCCCTGAACGGCAAGGATCCTACCTCAGGTGGTCGAAGATGCTCAGGCCCAATATAGTCTATTGATTGCTGAAACTTTTCATTGTAGAACGTAATTCTAAATGGAGGAGAATTAATTGATTTTGGGGGTACTCTCTTAGTATATCATCTTAAGTACTTGGAAAGGATTTGAGAGTAGAGAATTTTTGCTGCAAGCATGACATTACACATCTGGAGAAAGTAACAACCCATGCTGTGCACAATGGAAGTCCCTAAATTTCCACCTCTAGGCATTTTGTACTTGAAACTGGGTCAATGACTACTAGTATGGTCTCTGAGTCCAGCAAGTTCGGTGTGTTAAAGATTGCTGACTATGGCTCCAGAACTTTTATTTGTCTCCTTCCTTCCAGCAGGATAGCCATGTTATAAAATGATGACCACAGACACAGGAAATTAAAAAGCCCTGGAAAGCAGACACAAGGGGATGGCCACAAGACCAGAAAAAGGTACCAGAAAATTATTTTCCACAGAGGATCCAGAGGACACATCATTTTCCAAGAACATCCAGAGAATGTTGGTGACATGACACCACCATGACTAAGATGTCCAAGGCTGGCTCTTCATACCTCAGGCCTGACTGTGGAAGAGGCTGTCACAGAACTGCATCAATGATAACAATGGGGTCCTGCAGCAAGAGAGGCTGAGGCAGTGCTGAAAACCCAAGGCTCAGGTGGGGATCAATAGCTGTGCAGGTGACCAGAGTTATCAGCGCAGCAATGGAGAGTTTGAAGATGGTGAATAGAAAATGGTGTCACAAAGAGAGAAATACACAAGCATCCAATATAGTGGTTCCTTCACACATAAGTAGAAAGAAGACTGAGTGAATAAGAAGATGAGAGTGGTCAGCCCAACACAGATACCATAATCTCTTACTGAATTCCTGGATCTCCCAGTTTTTAAGCCACTGGGTAAGACTTCATTCGATTTCAGAAAGAAACATCCTGAATTACCAGGTCAGTTATACACTGCTATGATTTCTCTGGTTCTTCCAAAAGAGCACCACTTCTGGTGACGTGAATTATGGCACACAGGGAGAAGAAACAAACCCTCTTGGAAACCAGTGAAAACAGCGTAACAATAGACAATGGCATCTGAAGATGGAAGCTGCAGCATATTGTGGCTCTTCTGCTGGAAGGAGGCGCATGAACATTTTGAAGCCATGGTCAGCAACCTTTCACACAACGGGCTCATTGGGCTCCCAGGTCAAATCAGTGGTGTTTACCCATTGACCCAGCTCCAAGTATAAAATTTGGATAAAATACTTTACAGGTGAAGCAACCTCTATACACATTCTTTGGCCTGTGGAGTAAAAAATACCAGTTGGTATGTTGATTTTTTTTATTATTACTATAGCTAATATATCTGAAAAGGGCTACTTGGAAGAGAGAAAATGTATTTTAGCTTGAAGTGCTGACAACTCACAATCCAAAATCAGGCTGTCCCATTGATTCAGGCTTCTAGTCAGGCTGGAAGATGGTGTGGAATAGTTACATGATGAACCAAAAGGCAGTGAACAGTTGGCATGAACTCGACTTATATAGCCCAAACTATCTTCTGAGGCTACCTCCTAGAAACTATCATTGGATCAAGCTTCCTTCAACCATTAATAACATGCTAACCCTTAACATAAACTTTGAGGACCTTTGGGGAAGGGACAAGCTATCATTGAAAATGTATCTGCAGTGAAGGCTAAGCAAAAGTCTTTGAACTGCCTCCCTTGGTCAAGAAAATAATTAAAAAATCAGATGCTAATAATAGTAGAAATTGAGATACCTAGGAAAATGGAAAGAATACAAATATGATAATCCCGACACATCTTCTTCTAATTTTGACAGTCTGACCATGCCCATTCCACAGAAATCACATGAATCTGGAGAAAAAATTAATATTTATTTTATTTATTTGAAAGGCACAGTTACAGAGAAAGGGAGAGCCAGATGTGGCTGTCTGATTCCCTCCCCAAATTGTCACATTGGCAGGGGCTGGGCCAGGCCAAAGCCAGGAGCCAGGAGCTTCTGGATCTCATAGGTGAGTACAGGGTCCCAAGCACTTGGACTGTCCTCTGCTGCTTTCCTAGGTGCATTAACAGGGAAAAGGATCAGTTGTAGCAGCTGGGATTCCAACGGGCATCTACATGGGATGCTGGCATTACAGGCAGTGGTTTAATCTGCTAGACCCTAGTGCTGGCCCCTGGAAAATTATTGGAAACTGTAGAGACTTCAAACAAGTATCAGTACCAATTGCAGCTGTATACTAAATATTGCTATCATTGTTAAAGCTTAATAATATAAATGGCTACTGCTTTTACTGTCAATTAACAAATGAATACATTGGCACAGAATGTGAAGTAACTTACCCAAAGATGAATGCTTCATAAATAATCCAAGGCCTTATCATTTTAACATAAGTAGCTGGGGGACCAGTACTGTGGCTCACACAGCATGCTAATTCTCCACTCTTTGGTGTCAGCATACCTTATGGGCTCCAGTTCGTATCCCAGTGGCTCCACTTCTGATCCAGCTAGTCTATAGCCTAGGAAAGCAGCGGAGGTTGGCCCAAGAGCCTCGGAATCCTGCATCCACTTGGAAGACCCAAAAGAAGTTCCTGTCTCTGAGCTTCAGATCAGTTCAGCTCTGATCATTCTGGCCATTTGGGGTTAGAATATCTTTCTCTCTGTATCTCCTCTCTGTAAATTATGCTTTTCAAATAAAAATAAATAAATCTTAAGATAAGTAACCAAACTCATTTTTATTTTTATTTATTTATTTGAAAGACAGATTTGCAGACAGACGAGACAGAAAACTTCCATATGCTGGTTCATTCCACAGATGGCCAGCCAGAATGGTTGGAGCTGAGTCGACCCAGTGTCGGTGGCCAGAAGATACTTCCAGGTCTCCCACATAGGTGCAGGGGTCCAAAGACTTGAGTCTTTCTCCTCTGTTTTCCCAGTCCATATTCATGGAACTGGATGGGAAGTAGAGCAACCAGGACTAGAGCTAGCACCCATATGGGTATGCTGGTACTAGCAATTTGATATTAGCCTGTTGAACCACCTCACTGGTCCCATTTTTTTTTTCTTTAATCATTATTCTCTGCATCTAGGAAAGAGTCAAAAATGACAAAATGACAAGAAAATCAATTTTTGGGGTAAAAATTTATCTATTCATTTACAAGTCGGAGTTACAGAAAGAGGGAGACACAGGGAAGTCTATTAACTGGTTTACTTTCCAGATGGCCAAAGGCCAGGCGGAGCCAAGATGAAGTCAGACGCTTACTATGTGGGTAACAAGGGACCCAAATACTTGAGCCAACATTGACAGGTTTTCCCAGGCCATTAGCAAGGAGCTTGATCCAAAGTGAAGCAGCCAGAACAGTACCCCTTGCTCATATGTGATGCTAGCACCCCAGGCAGCAGCTCTGCCTTGCCATGCCATAACACAGGTGTCAAGCAACCGAAATTAACAACAAAGAAATGCTTGCAGAGAATTGCGCCTTGTCTCTTAAAAGCAAGAGAGCTCCTCGAACAGTTACAGATGGTTGGACTTAGGGTTTTGTGACCTGAAAAAACCAAGGTTTGGAGAAAGGAACTGATGCCCTCACCGTGAACCATGTTTAAGACAGTTTCTAACTGCTATTGAATCTCCTTATCCCTTCTTATCTTCTTTGGGTATCTTAACCCAAAGAAAGACATCATCATCTTCACAGAATTGGCTTCTTTCACTGTATTAATGGTGTAATATTCTCTTATTCACTTGGCCTTCACATTTTAAGTACTGAACTATTTAATAGCAATTTTACTTAACATGCTCTTGCTTAGTCCAAAACGTCTGAAAGTGTTTCTGTTTTTAATATTTTCACGGAAAAGGATCCCATGAGGACTACTTCTCTGCTAGTTGGAAAAAAACAGCTTTTGGTCACAACAAATCAAGTCAAACCCTGACCACTTTGAGGTTTCCCACTAGCTGCTAGGACACGCGCACGAATAGAACTACAATTCCCATAGTCCATTGCGCCCGTTCGGCTCTAGAACTACAACCGCGTTTTGTAATTTCCGCCTGCACAAAAGAGGAGGATGGTGGACTTTGTAGTTCGGGTTAATATCTGTTCCGTGGCGGTCTTCGTAAGGAGCGACAGTGACCAGACGCACTGCTATGGCTATCGCTGTAACATGACGTTGAAAAGCAAGCGCATATCAATGCTTAAAAGACGTCTGGTTTTAATCTACTTCAAATTTTGCTTTCTTCCTCCTGCCGGTGCCCGGATAGGGGAAGTGACGTGTATCCGGTGTCATGGCGCCGCGGTACTACTTTAGATAACTATCGAGTTCCTGAGACTCGTCGCCAGGATCCCACAGTGGTAGGGGTAGTAGATGACCGGGCCGGGCGGGCCGTGAGGGGGTGTGTGGGTGGCTGGGTGTGGGCCCGGCGGTGCGGCTGTGGGCGGCCCTGGGTGCGCGTTGCGGCCGCCCGCCCCGCGCGGGCCGGGACTGTGGGGTGTGGGAGCTCCCGGTGGAGAAGGGGAGCCGCCGGTGGGGAAGGGGAGCCGCCGGTGGGGAAGGGGAGCCGCTGGTGGAGAAGGAGCGGCCGAGGAATCGCCCCGGCGTGGCTTCCTCCCCTGCCCGGTGCAGTGTGGTGGGGCGCCGATCACCTCGGACCCCTCGGGTGCATGGCCTGGCCGGAGGGTCCTTTCCTGGTTCCCGAGAAGCAGGACCTGTCGTAGTATGAGCTGTGCAGGTCTCCGACACTCACATCTCGAGGTAGTGTCTCCGAGTCTACCGTTTAAAACAGCTCATTAGTGGTTTCTTTTTCGTTTATTTGCCATGTTGATACTTAAGATTCTTAGTCATGGGAATGCTCCCCTTGGCGGTTCATCTGTCATCCTTGCTCCCTCTGTAACTTGAACTCCCTCCACCAAGGCTGACGACTCCTTAACTTACTTTTTGGTAATAAGATAATATCCCTTAGTCTGAAGCAACGCCTTTTTATGTATTTTCACTTGCTCTTAGTGCTTTGAGGAACGTGGAGAATGGGGAATTTGAGCAGAGGCTGTTCCAGATGTAAGAATTGGGTAGTTGAAAACGCGGGAAAGGTTCCTTTGTATTAGCAGGTCAGAGATAGTAGACAAACGAACAGGCTTCCAACAGGCTTCATCTTAAAAGGTCTGTTTGCCTGCCTCTTGTGTATTTGCATGCGGATTTATTTAGGAACACAGGAGTTAGCATCAGTTACTCCTATGGAAAGGCAGATTTAGACTTAGTTCTGAAAGTGTGGTTTTTGGAAGGGATGCTATGGGTACAATCCATAGGTGGAGGGCATCAGTGGTGTGGGTGCCAGATTAGCGAGCCTGAGATTTCAGTCTCAGTTTGGCGCTTTTTAGATCTATCCCGTGGGGCGTGGGTTCCAACATCTGTAGTGTCAGAGTCCTTTTCTAAAAACAGGTGGTGATAATAGAGCAGTAATAATACCTATTGCATGGGTTCAATCTGGAGACAATGCAATTAAAATAAAACATGGCCAGTCTTATTCAAATTCTCTGAAGCTTTTATTTTTTTTTCTTTTTTTTATTATTTATTATTTTTAATTCATTAATTACATTGTATTATGTAACACAGTTTCATAGGTACTTGGGTTCTCCCCACCCCTCCCCAAACCCTCCCACCATGGTGGATTCCTCCACCTTGTTGCATAACCACAGCTCAAGTTCAGTTCAGATTCCCCCATTGCAAGCGTATACCAAACATAGAGTCCAGCATCTTATTGTCCAGTCAAGTTCAACGGCTTCTTAGGTATACCCTTTCTGGTCTGAAGACAGAGCCAGCAGAGTATCATCCCAGTCAATTGAAAGCTCCAACATACCATCAGCAAAAATTTACATCATTATGGAATTAATTGACATAGTAATGAGTAACCAATATGTTAAAAGTAAATGCGAGTTCCCAGCCACCTTCTGTGACCACCTCATTGACATTTCAATTTTAGTTTATACACAACATATAACATACATAACATAACATGTTATACATAACATCATATCATCTTAAATTAAGGCAAAACATGTGGTATTTAACCTTTTGGGATTGGCTCATTTCCCTTAGCATTATGGTTTCCAGTTTGGCCCATTTGGCCACAAAGAACTGCATTTTGTTTTTTTTAATAGCTGAGTAGTATTCCATGGAGTAGATGAACCATAGCTTTTCCAATCCTCTGTTGATGGGCATTTTGGTTGCTTCCATGTTTTTGCAATTACTGATTGTGCTGCTATGAACATAGGAGTTCTCTAAAGTTTTTATTCAGTGTGTTATTTCTAAAATGTATGTCACTTTGTATACAATGGGACTTCATTATTTCATCATGATTTTTTTTTGTTGTTTTGTTTTGTTTCTCTTGTTTTTCTGTAGAAGCCAGAATTTTAGGTTTCCCTGTTAGGCACCTCTGGCCTGCTATTCTGGTTAAGTTTCTTTTTGCTATTCCTGGCTAATGTCTGGCAAATACGGCAGCTTCACGAATTGGCAGGTTGTGCTTGCACAGGATCTGTGCCGCTCTCTGTGCCTTCCCAGTGTGGGCACATGCATGTGGGCACCTGCTCTGTGTTTGAACTCAGTAGAGTTAGAGGCGGTGCGTATTCTCTGTGCCTCCATTCTTGGTCTTGGGTTCTGAATGCTGCCACCTTCAGTACTCATGTCCCTTGTATGGCATCTTGCCTAGCTGATTTGACTGGAGTGTTGAGACGCCACTATGCTTGTACTTTATAGATCAGGAGTCTTTCTGTTACCCTGGCCTGGTGGTTTCTAAAACGTGGTTTTCCAAGTGAGCAGCCTCCGTATCTTCTGGGAGCTTGTTAGCAGTGTGGTAATGGTTGAATGAAAAACTGAGCCGTGGGATGTGCTGTGGTTCTCCAGATCAGGATGGCTGCCCTCCTTACTCCAAGGCATTTGGTTCATGGCCAGCCAGTTTCTGTTGTTGTTATTATTGTTGTTATTATTACCATTTCACAACATCCTTCCCTGCTTTGGATAGTTTGGCTCCAATCACTTTTGTGCTTCCTGAAGTACTTGATTTTTCTTTTGAAAAGCAGTTAGTAGGAGAAACATTCCGTCTGCTAGTTCACAGTTCTGGCTGATGTGATGGCCAGAGCTGGAATCAGGAGCTTCTACCAGGTCTCCCAAGTGCAGGGTCCCAAGGCTTTGGGCCATCCTCAACTGCTTTCCCAGGCCACAAGCAGGGAGCTGGATGGGAAATGCAGCGGCTGGATGGTGAACTGGTGCCCGTATTGAATGCTGGTGCCACAGGAGGTAGCTTTACCTGCTTTGCCACAGCACCAGCTCCATTTAACTGCTTTTTGAAAGCAGCTTTCTTTTCTTTTCTTTTTTTTTTCCCAAGATTTATTTATTTTTATTAGGAAGGCGGATATACAGAGAGGAGAAGAGACAGAGAGGAAGATCTTCTATCTGATGATTTACTCCCCATGTGAGTGCAATGACTGGAGCTGAGCCAATCCGAAGTCAGGAGCCAGGAGCTTTTTCCAAGTCTCCCACGCAGGTGCAGGGCCTCAAGGATTTGGGCTGTCCTCATCTGCTTTCCCAGGCCACAAGCAGGGAAGCTGGATGGGAAGTAAGGCCTCCGGGATTAGAACCCGCGCCCATATGGGATCCTGTCGTGCCAAGCGAGAAATTTAACCATTACGCTACCATGCTGGGCCCTAAAGCAGCTTTTTTTTTTTTTTTTTTAAAGATTCATTCCATTTTTATTACAAAGTCAGATATACTGAGAGGAGGAGAGACAGAGAGGAAGTAGAGCCGCCGGGATTAGAACCAGCGGCCATATGGGATCAAGGCGAGGACCTTAGCCACCAGGCCACGCCGCCAAGCCCTAAAGCAGCTTTCTTAATTCTGTTTTCTCAGTTCCTGAATTGTTTGGAATTTTCTCACAAGTTTGTATTGGCAAGTGATTTACCGTGGCTTGTGTTTGACATCACTTGAGAAAAGGGAGATAGTTTGTGCAACATGCCCGTTCCTTAATTTGAACACTACTTTCTGTTCATTGCCCACTTCCACGTATACTGGATTTTCTTCTGCCTAGTGTATCCCTAAGTTGGTCATGACTAGCCTAGAGCTCGTCTAAGGAGAGAAGCGGTTATTGGCAATATGACTGATTCCAACTGTGTTTCAGAGGGCTTCCTCACTGAGTTTCTCTGCCTCTGTAAGTCTTGACAGCTCTGTCGTTGGGCAGTGGGGCAGTAAGGCATGCTGATTGCCAGAGACTCTTGCACTTTTGCACTTTTACTTTTTCTTACTGAATATGTACATTTTCCAAGCAAGCATTGAAAGAGACATTTTGAGGCTATACATAATGCACAAGCTCTCAAAACAGTTATGTGCTGGAAAGGCAAAGATACAGAGAGAGAGAGAGAGAGAGATTTCCCCATGTGCTGGTTCACACCTCGAAAGGTCACAGTCATGGAAGGTGGACCAGTCTGAAACCAGAAGCCAGAATCTTCTGGGTCTCCCATGTGGGTGCAAGGACCCAAGTAGTTGAGCCATCTTCTGCTGCCTTCCCAGGCCATTATCGAGGAGTTGAATTGGAAGAGGAGCAGTGTGACTTGAACTGGTGTGCCTATGGGATGCTGGCCCTACAGGTGGCAGATTAACAGGCTATGCCACCATGCCAGCTGCACAACATTTTCTTAAAAATAATGTATCAGGAGACAAAGCAGTTGGTTAAACCAAACTTTTACTACTGTAGCCAGGCTGGTAATTCTTCCCCATGAGCAGATGCCAAAAGAAATATCAGCTGCTTAGGTCTAGGAACATATCAAAGATTCCTGTGGTTGAAGAATGGTTAAGTAGAGAGACCAAGGCAGCTCATGTATAATCTACCTTTGCGTGTAACTCGTGAGGAGATGCAGCTAGACAGCACTCTGCTCCTTCCCTGAATTAGCGTATCAGAGCTGCCTGTAGGCATGGGGACAGGCGGTGCTGCAGAGGAGTGGAGTGTACACTGTCTGGATGCTGCTTGTTAAGCTTTCTGTAGAGGTCATCACCTCCAAATTTCCCTTCAGCTAGGAAGCTTTGATTGTTGTCAGAATGATCAGAGAAGCCACTCTCAGACCTATGCTTGTGTGAATATGGAGAATGTATTCATCCCATTTTGTTTTAATTTTGACATCCTAATGGACAAATTTTGGGGGTGAGAAAGAGACAAAATGTTATAATTGTATGATGAAAGCATACAATATACTCCCTTAGTAGGCATGTTTTTGTTAATTGAACTATATCTTTAGGGTCACCTTTCCTTTTGTAATTTCTGGTAAGAAATTCCTACAATGGGAAAGTATATTCAGACTGCTTTCTGGGTTAACATGGAGTAAAAACATATACTTGGGGCTGGCGTGGTGGCACAGCAACCCAGTCCTCCGCCCTGTGGTGCTGGCATCTCGTGGGCACTAGTTCATGTCTCTGCTGCTCCATTTCTGATCCAGCTCTCTGCTTATGGCCTGGCAGGGCAGTAGAGGATGGCCCCAGTCTTTGGGCCCCTACAGTCACATGGAAGACTGGGAAGAAGCTCCTGGCTCCTGCCTTTAAGCTTCAGATCAGCTCAACTCAGCTCTGGCCATTGGGGATATCTGGGAGAGTTAACCTTTTCTTTCTGCAAAAATCTGCCTTTTGGATAGTAATAAAACATCTGATAGTGCTGTTTTAAAACAGTTGATGACAAACATCCGGTGGTCCCAAGAAATAAGAATTAGGCATTGAGGGACCGGCGGCGTGGCCTAGCAGCTGAAGTCCTCGCCTTGAACACCCCGGGATCCCATATGCGCACAGGTTCTAATCCCAGCAGCTCCACTTCCCATCCAGCTCCCTGCTTGTGGCCTGGGAAAGCAGTCGAGGACGGCCCAGTGCATTGGGACCCTGCACCCGTGTGGGAGACCCGGAAGAGATTCCTGGTTCCCGGTTTTGGATCGGTACAGCACTGGCCGTTGTGATCACTTGGGGAGTGAATCATTGGATGAAGATCTTCCTCTCTGTTTCTCCTCCTCTCTGTATATCTGACTTTGTAATAAAAATAAATAAATCTTTAAAAAAATAATTAGGCATTGAGGCATGGAATATGGCATTCCTTTGTTATTTTGCTTTTGTTGCACTGACTTTCAAGAGCTGTCTTTTTTTTTTTTTTTAATCTTTATTTTTCATGATGCAATTCCTTAGGCTCAGGGATTTTCCCTTCTATCCAAGGCGTTCCTTGATGTAAGGAAGTTGTCAAATAATGGAAGTCTGTGTAGAAAAGGCTAGGAATAGTCACCCAAGTCCACAGTGTCTCCCTTTCAATTTGAGGTTTAAACTCTGTTACGTGGTAGCACTATCCTCACGTCTGAATCTGATATGGGGAATCCTTTCAAAGCCTTTCCTGCTTTGGGTTTAAGGGTCTCTTTTCATTAATTTTATTTTTGGTTTTCCTGTGTACCCTATGCTCTTCTCAGACAACCTAGAATTCTCCATTCTATTGCCCCTGGATAATTCCTGCTTATCCTTCCAGATTCAGCATCAGTATCAGTTTCTGGGTGTTCCAGATCCATTTATTTGCAATTCATGTTTTCCTGTGGTACTGTTTTTGAGCACTGGTTAGAAGCCTGTATTCAGTTCCTGCTAACGCGCATGGCGGGAGGTGGCAGTGATGGCAGCCGCTAGCTGGGTTCTATCACCCACACTGGAGGCCTTGTTGGAGCTCCAGGCTCGGGTTTCCAAGCCATTACAGGCATTTGGAGATGAACAAATGAATGAGATAAAAAATATTTTGCTCTGAAACTGTTGAAATGCATTCAGAACTTTTCTTTTCCTCATAATATGCATTTTGTGAACATTTTAGAGTCCTTTCATAGCTATGATACTTGAGACTCTCCAATAAAAATATGTCCTGTGGCTCCAACTTCATCAGTTTTTGGTCTTTTTTCCTGTTGTAATGTTTCAGTTGTTTAACCTTGGAGAGTTAGACACTTCTGCACAAATACAGCTTTAACAGATGAAGAAGGAAAGCATGCAGTGGGTAACTAGAAGCACTTGAGATACTTATTTCTGTTGCTCCCAAACATATAATACATGGGTGAGGATTTGGATGTAGGTTTGAAATGGAAGGTATTGTTTCACCTTTGTTATTATGAAAGCAGTCATAGATTTGATTATATATGATACAATTTAATTAATTATGCTACTATTAATCCAAGGAATGAGATGTTGGGGTTACTGAGAAAAGTTTAGTCCTGTTGCTGAACAGCTGAGCTGTGAACCAAGGAATATATTGAGGAAACTAGGGAAAGAAGAGGTGATCAGAATTGCCCTTTAGGAGCTGTTTTGTTGTTGTTGTTGTTTGTTTTTAAATTTATGTTTGCTATGAAAGGATTAGAAGGAGAGAAGGAGATCTTCCATTTGCTGGCTCACTCTCGGTGGGGTGGCCACAACCACCAGCTCTGGGCCAGACCAAAGCCAGGAGCCAGGAACTTCATCCTGGTCTCCTATGTAAGTGGCAGAGGCCCAAACACTTGATCCATTTCCCCTTGTTTCCAGGCCATTAGCAGATAGCCTGGTCACCAATAGGACAATTGGTGCACAAACCATTGCCCATAAGTGGTGGCTTCCTGGTATGCCACAACCCTAACCCCTCCTGGGAAATGCACTGGAGCCACGTTGGTAAGACTGTGGGCACAGGAGCAAAAATTTCCCCTTAAAAGACATTTGGGAAGTATGGAATAGTGCTATCATTATGGAATATACTTTTCATTTGAAAGGCTGTGTTTGCCAGTGGGTGGTTTGCAGATCTTTTTGAATACTTTTCTCACTTCATGGATGGAATGCCAGCTAGAAGTATACATATGGAGTTGATATTTTTAGAAGCAAGTTGGAGATGTTCGTATAACCTAGGGATAAAGACCTTGTGCAAAGTCTTATTACAAAGGGAAAAAAATAAGCAGCAGACATTTAACTTAGCCAATAAGAGGGCTGCATCCTACATCTGAGTGCCTGGCTTTGCCTCCTGGCACTCTGTCCTGCTTCCAGCATCCCTGCTTGGTGCAGAGTGTAGGAGGCCATGGTAACACTGGGCTCTTGTCACGCTGGGGGAGACATGGATTGTGTTCCTGGCTCCTGTCTTTGAGAAGGATTCTGGTCATTGCAGGTATCTGGGGAGGGAAGTCAGCCAGGGAACATTCTTTCCCTCTTGGGGTTGATGGGAACACTTAGCAACGTTTTGAAATGAAAGTAAGGTTGTCTTCCCTAATTCAAGTTTTCCTCAGTCTGTGAGTATATGTAGTGTCAGAACAGAAAAACAAACAAAACTGGTGCAGGTTTATTTTGTTAACCAAGAAGGCAGCATCAATAGGGTCTGTTGAGTGCGAGAAAGGAAAAGGAAATTGTCCTGTGGAAAGAAGCTGTTGAGATGATATTTTAGAGGAAGAGCTTCCTGGAATGGGGCGAGGAAGAGTTCCCATTTGAACTGCCTTAGCTTGGGACCTTTGTTCCTTTCAGTATCTACCCAAAGATTTCCTGTAGCCCAGTGGTCATAGGATTGTCTGTAGAGATGATTGGGCTGGAGTAAAAGTTGTTTTCCCATGTTAGGAGAAGCTGTGAGAATGGAGATGGTTTTTCAGAGAAAATATGGTCAAAGAAGGAAAAAGGACTGTTCACTGGTTTATTTAATGAGTATGTGTTAACCTGTTGAGAACACAGTAAGGAACAAAACAAAGGTCTATGAGCAAGGTTAAATTTGGAGAGATGGTGATTTTTTGTTGTTTTTTAAGTGTATTTGTTTATTTTCATTAATTTGAAGGGCAGGGTGACAGGTATTCCATCTGCTGATTCACTCTCCAAATGCTGACAGAGCCAGGAACTCCATCCAAAGGTCCCATGCTCAGGATGCATTAGCAGGAAGCTGGGTAGGGAATAGAGGTGCTGGGACTCCAGCTGGAACTGTTGTAAAGGATACAGGTGTTGCACGCAGTGGCTCAGTGTGCTGCCACACAGCGCCTGCCTGAGGGGTAGTAAATCTTAATGGGTGGATAGAAGAAGGAAACCAGGCGAAGGTGGTGACCCTGTAAGTTGAGAAATGAGAGTTCAGAAAGGGCATTAGCAGCAGCCAAGTGCTAGAGCAGTGTCTGGTAAAAGAAGGAAGTTGCCCTTGGGTTTAGTAACAAGAAGGTAATTGTGTAGCTGTGGCGTTGCGAAGGAATGTGAGAGGAAAGTGAGTTATCTTGGGTAGACTGAAAGTGTGGACTTAGAAAACATGTCAGCAGTGTGGGGAGAGAACTAAAAAGCAGATATAATAAAAGGAATTTGTCCCGTAACACTATTTGTTTTCAGCTGAATCAGGGACAGTTCCAGATGTAGAGATTTTCTTCAAAGGCGTGTTAAATGGAAGTCAGTATGGATACAGAGAAGGCTGATTGGAATTTTGACACAAAATAGGCAAATTTCTGCTTTTGTAGGTCCCACACTCTGGTGAAAAGGAGCACGTGAAGGGGTTTCCATGTGTCAGACAATTTTTAGAAATATAAAAAACGTCCAAGTCATTTTATCATTTCATTGTCATTGCTTACCGACATGCGGGCTTCCTGGACTAGCTTCATGATAGAATGAGTGGAGCATAATGCCTAGTCGCAACTGCTTTTATGAATGTTTTTCAGGGTAATACATTGAGAATCAGATTCATTGAAATACCACTTTTCATCATCTGAATGTTACTTTGCTAACATGTCCTCAAATGGGAATTTTCTCCCATGCAAAGTGTCATAGGAAAGTCAAATGCTTCTGGTTTTTGCTTTTTTTTTTTTTTAGAGATTTACCTATTTGAAAGGCAGAATTATACAGAAAGAGAGACACAGGAGGGACCTTCCACCTTCTGGTTCACTCCCTAAATGACAACAACCACCATGGCTGCATCAAGCTGAAGCCAGGAACTTCTGGCTCTCCCACATGGGATAGAGGCCCAAGGAGTTGGACCATCTTCTGCTTTCCCAGGTGTATTGGCAAGGAGCTGGATTGGAAGAAGAGCAGCTGGAACTTGAATTTGTGCCCATGTGGGATGTTGGTGCTGCAGGCTGCAGCCTAACTTGCTGTGCCACAGTGCCAGCCTTAATTACTTCCGGTTTTTAATTTTTTAAAGGACCTTTTTTTTTTTTTTTGAAAAGCTGAGTTACAGAGAAAGGGTGAGAAAGATCTTCCATCCACTGGTTCACTCCCCAAATGGTTGCAAAATTTAGGGCGTGGCTAGTTGCAGCTAGGAGCCACAGGGCTGCGTGGGACACAAACACTTGCACCATTGTTTCATTGTTTTCCCAGATATGAACAGGGAACTGGATTAGGAATGGAGCAGTTGGCACCCATCTAGATTGTTGGTGTGGAAGGCAGTAATTTAACCTACAGTACTACTGTACCGCCAGCCTCAAATGCTTTTATATTGTTTATTACTTACCACTTATTAAAATCAAATAGTGTAGAACTGAGTAAGTGCAGAATGTATATTTTCATAGCTTCTAGTTAATGATCTGAAATACTTTAAAAAATATTCTTAATAACTTTGCATTTTGGTGCTTGTTAAAACAGAGAAGTTTCAAATCTTTGAATTTGTTGCTCCCAGGAGTGTTATGTCTGTCTTGTTTTGTAAAAGATGCCTGTTGCTTAGGAAAGCAGGTGAGGTTTTGCTTAGTTCCTTGCTGGACAAGGGGGAAGATTAAAAATCAGTCATAAATTCCACATTGTGATGTTAAGAAGATCAAAGGGAGCTATAAACTAGACAAATTGCTCTCTTTGTAGGAATTTCTAATTAGTCTAAATACCAAGCACATACATGTTGGACTCTCAGAGTTTCCCTATAGGCATACTCTGCACAGATTTGGACAATGATGGGATTTCATGCATTTTCTGTTTGAATGACAGGCAGTAGCAGGCTACTTGATGGTGTTTCAATTTCATACTTATATTTTGTGATATAGAAATGTAATGTTATTGAATTTGATTTCTAGAAATTACTTGTTGATGAAAGTTGAAGGGTAGAATGGGGAAGGAAGACACTGATATGGTAAACTCTCCAAATAAGGCAATTTGAAGTAAAACATTTAGAAAATTGCCTTATCTTTTTATTTATTTTTAGGGTTTAAGGAGAAGGAGGGAAACTGAGTTGAAAACCCCTGAGAAGTAGCGAAGTAAAGTGCTCTGACTTGCATAACAGAGTTAAGCAATTGATTTGTTCATATTATATGCGGTCACAGAGAATTCCAGGTGTTCTAATTAAAGAAATTAAAATTATCCATTTTTGAAAGTAAGTTTCTCATTATAGTAATATCACAGTCTTTGCCATCTTAAACTTGGAGGAATGAATCAGCTTAGGAAATTGTTCCAGATGGTAGGAATGGCACCAGCTTGCATCCACTAATTTAATCAGTTTATTGTGTGCATTATTGGGATGAAATGTCAGATTGTTTTGACATTGGCTACAACAGACTTTGGATTTTAGCTCTGCCACTGTCCCACTTGGACAAATTGCTTAAATTTTCTCTACCTTGGTTCTACTGAAAAATGAAGCCCTCTTTGCGCCTTCACTGAAACAGGTAGCCATCAGTATTGAATGAGATTGTATAATGATTATAAATAGTGCCACTAATTTCTTGGGCTTAAAGAATACTGATATATTGGGGCCAGTGCGATAGCCTAGTGGCTTAAGTCCCTGCCGTGTATCCACCAGGATCCCATATGGATGCTGGTTCATATCTTGGCTCCTCTGTTCCATTTCCCCTCCAGCTCCCTGCTTGTGGCCTAGGAAGGCAGTTGAGGATGGCCCAAAGCCTTGGGACCGTGCACCCGCATGGGAGACCTGGAAGAAGCTCCAGCTCCTGGCTTCAGATCAGCTTGGCTGTGGCCGTTGCAGCCACTTGTGGAGTGAACAGTGGATGGAAGATCTTTTTCTCTGTTTCTTCTCTCTGTAAATCAGAGTTTCTAATAAAAATAGATAAATCTTTAAAAAAAAAAAAGAATACTTGTATTAAATACTCTCACATCTGCAGGCTTCTTACCAATGAGTGTAAACATTAGCACATTTGGAATGTGTGTGTCCTATTTCAATGGATTTATGGCAGAGTTTTCACTATAAAGTCGATGGTTTTTGAGATTTCTGTTTTCAGCAGTTCATGGCATCAGAACATTTGAAAAATGAGAAAATTTCTCATTCAGGATTGGAAAACTGAGAAGACTTGGGGAATACTTGGATAAAAGAATTAGCTTCTTTTCATGCTTTCCCATCTTTTCTGCCTTAGTAACTCAAGTGCGTCCCATTTGAGGGTTTATCAGAAAGTTTGTGAGAAATGGAATTAGAAATTTCTGTACTCCAAATGGGCACAGTGAAAAAACTATTTACTTTTTAAATAAATCTTTATTAATTTGAAACTCAGAGAGAGGGAGAGACAGAATTCTTCCTCCTACCGGTTCCGTTGAAAGACAGCCGCAGCAGTGGGGGCTGGGCCAGGCCAGAGCCAGGAGCTAGGAGCCAGGAGCCAGGAATGACTTTCTGGAAAACCCACACAGGCGGCAGGGATCCAGGTACTCATATTATCTCCTGCTTTTCTCAGGGCATTTACAGGAAACTGGATTAGGAAGTGGAGCAGCTGGGACTTTAACTTGTGCCCATATGACCCCAGCTTTGTAGGCAGTGGCCTTAACCTCTGGTGCCCCTCACAGTTCATCTTTTTGAGGCAACTGGTGCCCTGTGGGTCTGTCTGCCTGAGGTGAGGGAAGGAAAGGGTAGTTTTTGCTTTTCAGTTGGTCTGCCATAGTGATTTGACCTTTCTTTCTTTCTTTCTTTTTTTTTTTTTTTGTGTGTGTGTGCTCATTACTCTTGTTTCTTGCAGTTTTGAATTATGTACTTTTTTTTTTTTAAAGATTTTGCTTTTATTGGAAAGGTTGATTTACAGAGAGACAGAAAGAATGTCTGTCCACTAGTTCAATCCCCAAGTAGCTACAACAGCCAGAATTGAGCAGATCTGAAGCCAGGAGCTTGTACCGGGTCTCCCTTGTGGTACAGGGTCCCAAAGCTTTGGGACATTATCCACTGCTCTCCCATGCCACAAGCAGGGAGCTAGATGAAAAGTGGAGCAGTTGGGACATGAACTGGTGTCCATATTAGATGATGGCACTTGCAAGGCAAGGATTTAGCCACTAGGCCGTTATTCTGGGCCCTGAGTTATATACATTTTTTTCAAATTTCCTTTTAATTTATTCATAGACTTTTAAGCTATACTTGAATACATTATTGTTTAGTGATTGTTGAACTAAAACTCAATTCAGATATCTTTAATATTTCACAGGCTACTTTAGAGTTAATATTATGCCACCTTGCAAAAAAAAAAAAAACCCCAAAAACCAAAAACAACTGTAGTGTAGTTCCGTTTTGTGTTTGTGTGTGTGTGTGTATTATGTTTTCCTTGATACAGTTTTGTAGGTATTAATATTCATCCCTCCCCTTCCCTCCGTGCCTACCTACCCCTGCCACTGCTCATATTGTCATGATAATATAGTCCCTTAGTACAGGTTTAACTTTCTGATGTTTAAATATAACATTCTCCAAAGTTAGAAAACCTAGTATTAGTATAATGTAGAGATGTGCTTATAAACTTCACTGGAAATCTTATTTGGATGTAGTGGTGTATACTGCGTAATGCTTTTTATTTCCTGGCGTGCTAAACTCCCTTGTATAGTTCATTTATATATGTATGTGGTGCTTTGAGTATCAGCTGTCTTATTTATTTGTACTTTTGGGACTGGTTCACTTCACTAAGTACAGTGGTTACCAGCTGGGACCATTATTGCAAACAAGGTTTCATTCCTTTCTGGCTGAGTAGTATTCCATCTAGTAGGTGTAGTTTCTTTATTCTTTCATCTGTTGACAGGCATCTAGTCTGAATCCATGTCTTTGCTTTTGTGAATCGTGGTGCTGTAAATGCAGATGTCTTTGTTTTGTTTTGTTTCTGGATGGCTAGGTCAGATGGTAGATGAATTCTCAGTTATCTGAGCACTCTCCATACTGACTTCCAAAGTTGTACTAGTTTACATTCCTACCAAGAAGGGGTCAGGGTACTTTTTTCTCCCACATTTTCACCCACAATTGTTTGCTGATTTCTGTATGTACTGCTTTCTCACTGGAGTTAGGTGGAACTTCACTGTGGTTTTTATTTGCTGTTCCCTGATGACTAGGGAACTTCAGCGGTTTTTCAGTGGCTATTAGCCCTTTGGATCTCATCTTTTGAGAATTTTCTGTTCATATCCTTTGGTCATCTCTTAATACGGTTGTTTGTTTTGCTATTACTGAGTTCTGAAGCTCTTTGTAAATCCTAATATTGGTCCCCTCTCTGTTATGTTGTGTACAAATATTTTTTGCCATTCCATGGATTGCTTTCTCACTTTGTTAAACATTTCCTTTGCTGTACAAATGCTTCTTAGTTTGATGTAGTCCCATTTGTTTATTTTGGTTTTAACTGCTTATGCTTTTGATGTCTTTTCCAAGAAGTTGTTGCTTACTCCTATTCCTTGTTGGGTTTTCTCTGTTTTCCTCTAGTAATTTGATGGTATTGGTGTAGTTTAGATCCTTGAACTACTTAGAGCTGAGTTTTTGTGTAATGTAAGAGGTCTTGTTTCTGCTGGTAGATACCCAGTTTTCCCAGCAGTATTTGTTGAAAAGACTATCCATTCTCCCTGGGTTGTTTTCAGTGCTGCTGTTGAAGATTAGTTGGCTAAGGTGTGTGGGTTTATTTCTGAGATATCTATTCTGTTCTATTGACCTTCTCATTTTTGTACCAATACTACTGTTTTGATTATCACATTACCACTGTAGTGTGTCTTGAAATCTGATATCCTTCTGCTTTGTTTTTATTATTTAAGATAGCTCTGGCTATTTGGAAGTCACTGATTTTTTTAAGACTTTTTTGTTTTGAAAAGTAAAAGTAGAGGAGAGACGGGGGTTCTTGCATGTGCTGGTTCATACCCCAAATGGTCACAACAGCTAATCTGAAAGCAGGAGCTTCTTCAAGGTCTCCCAGATGGATTCAGGGACCAAGTACTTGGGCCATCCCCCACTGTATTCCCATGTACATTTGCAGGGAGCTGGATGGAAAGTGGAGCAGCCAGGACATGAACTGATAGTTCTATAGGAAGCCAGTGTCACAGGTTGTGGGACTTGGTAACAAAGTTTTTTGTAATCAGGGTGTCCTGGAGCTAGTCCCCAGTGGACACTGAGGCACCTGTAAGCTGATGTCTTAGCAGAAACTAGAGACCAGGGAGAGTGAAAGGATTTCCAAAGTGCTGAGAGATAAAAAATAAACAAACAAAAACTTGCTAACTTAATTTGCAATGAAAATAGAGCCATTTCATTTCCTGCAGCAGCTGATTCCCTCATCCGCAGTCCTGTTGCTCTTCATAAGAGGGTGGAGAATTCAGGAGGCGTTTGGCCATTTTTCACCACCTTTGTTTGCTACAGACTGTAGCTGTGCTAAAACCATAATTCTTGGCTACTTTTCCCAAGTGTATACTCCCTCTGGAATCACCTGTTTTGTTCTGTCTTATTTTTTGGTGCTGTCTCTATGCTGTCTCTAATACCTTCAGGTCATCAGTGAAAGTATTGGGTTGAGTGGAGATTGCTGAGTCATTTCAAAAGTATAAGTCCCTGTTTCCGTTGTAAAGATTTGCACCAAGAATCAGACTGGCACTTACGTCAGTGCTGGATGCCTGGCCAAGTGTCATGTCAGAGTAACTGGATTTGATTCCTGGCTCTGGCTTAACACAGACGCTAGAGGCAGCAGTAGGGACTTAATTAGCTATATTCCGTCACCCGCATAGGAGACCTGGGTTGAGTTCCCAGTTCCCAGCTCTTGCTTCAGCCTGGCCCAGCCCGCATCCTTTGGGGGACTGTTGGGTAGTGAATTATTGGGTGAGATAAATAATTAAATAACAAATAATAATAGGATGGGATAAATAACTCATAAATAAATAAAGGAGAAGTTAAAAGAAGAAAAAAGAGTAGCTGATGGGTTATTCAATAGCCTTGGCAATAAAAGCATCATGATTAGTTATATTCATTTTGAATAATGTAATTATTCTGTGTCTGTAGTTTTCTAGCCTCCAGCCTCTTAATCTACTGAAAGTTATTATACTTGGCTTTTAATAGCAAAGGTATATTAGGGTGGCAGTTTCTACATTGTGTCAGAATATACTGTTTACTATAATTGGTTTTTGATAACAGGTTTATTAAGGTGATCCTTTTTTATATTGATACAATTGTATCAGTATAAATGTAGGTGTCAAGTGCTAGACATATGCTAAAGAAAATAGAAATAATACAGAGTTAAGTATGAGCTAGTACTTAGAACTTACAATTGTATCAATATAAAAGGAGGACATTCTCCTTTTCTGCCCACTGCTATAGAATCTGACTTTATGAGACATTTTACCCAATTTTCCTCCATTTTTTGTATCTAATATAAAGCATTCATGGTATGTTATTCTGAAACTTGAGTTCAAACACCTTAGCTTAATTCATATAATCATGTTGTAGAAATGGGCCATAATAAGCTTCTAGATAGACTTCTCTATTCTGTGGCTGATTTAGTGTAGCCTTTAGATCATCTTGCCAGTCAGAAACAGAGCTGAGTTTGCACAAAGCTCTAGTTGTAGCTGAAGAAAAAATAATCTTTTCCTACTCTTCCTACCATTCAGCTTTTAAAAAATTTTCGTACTTGTTTTTATTTTGACACTGAATGCAGTTCTCCTTTCCCCCTTTTTATAGCAATGAGCTGCCAGTAAAGTTTGACAAGAACAAAATGCCTGATGGGTCAGATGGGCTACTCTAGAAAGAATGGAGTGCTAATTCTTTCTGTATATAGTCTCTGTAATCATCTGTCTATGACTTATTTATTTGAGTGGTAAAGTTACAGAGACGAAGAAGTCTTCCATTCTCTGGATCACTCCTCAGATGACCCCAGCAGCCTAGGTTGGGCCTTTCTGGATCTCCCACATTTGTGCAGGGTCCAAGCACTTGGGCCATCTTCCTCTGCTTTCCCAGGCATGTTAGCAGGGAATTGGATTGGAAGTGGACCAGCTGGGACTTGAACCAGTACCCTTATGAGATGGTGGCATTGCAGGTGGCCTCTCTGCATCTTTTATTTATTTTATCTTATTTTCGTGATTTTTATTCCTTATATCCTTTAGAAATGTAATTCTGATAAAATTGCTTTAACCTAAGTTCTCTGAAAACATAACTATCAGTTTAGTGTTTTACAGAAATTACTAAATTTTCCTAACCAAATAGAAAAATTATCATTTACATTGACGGCTGCTTTTTTTTTTTTTTTAAGATTTATTTATTTTATTACAAAGTCAGATATACAGAGAGGAGGAGAGACAGGAAGATCTTCCGTCTGATGATTCACTCCCCAAGTGAGCCGCAACGGGCCAGTACGCGCCGATCCGAAGCCGGGAACCAGGAACCTCCTCCAGGTCTCCCATGCAGGTGCAGGGTCCCAAAGCCTTGGGCCGTCCTCGACTGCTTTCCTAGGCCACAAGCTGGGAGCTGGATGGGAAGTGGAGCTGCTGGGACTAGAACCGGCGCCCATATGGGATCCCGGGGCGTTCAAGGAGAGGACTTTAGCCTCTAGGCCATGCCGGACGGCTGCTTTCTGAGCTAAATGTTAGAGTTTATGTTTATTTGTATCTGAAGCCCTGCATTTTTAGTAGATTAGACTGAAAGTAATTAGTTTAGTTTAGTCCTTCTAGATGATCATTATAAAAATACTGCAGATTTCATTCTTAGTTTGTATAGAAACAGTGGATGTTTTATGTTGTTTACAGAGTTTCTCATTCATAGGTGCTCCCTAAACTCACAGTACTGTTTTATAGTGTTAGATGTAAGCTGCCCTCGGTGAGAACATTTTCAGTGACGTTTAGAACATCTGTCTTTAAGGTAACTTTTATTCCTCTCAGGCATTCGCAGAAAACCCCTTCTTTTCTTGTACATGGAATCTTTTTTTTTTTACTAGGATAAGAACTATGCAGGATTAATTTTTATTTTATTTTTGAATTTACCTGTATTTATTTTTTAAAAAGATTCAGGTATCTATTATGTGGACAAGTGTTGTCATTTTACACATATTTTATCAGTGTCAACCAAGTTTTCTTTGATGTATTTTGTAGGTGATACTTCCAAAAGTAAACTCAAGGAATTCAGACCATTGGTCACATTGGACCTGCTTGAAGACTCATTGATTTATCAGACCAGCGTGCAAGAAAATGAAAAGTAGTGTGGCACAGATAAAAGTAAGTATTTGAAAATTATAACACAAGACATGAATTTATAGCTGAAAAACTATTCTTCAAACAAAAATGTGCTTTTATGACTAGAACATTAGATCCAGACAGTATATTGATACCATTTAAGTTACACAATTAGTCATGTAGACACTTGACCAGATGGAGGTAATAGGTCACACAAGGGTACAGATGTCTGCCCATGTCATGCCATGTTTTATACAAAAGAAAGATGAATAAAAATAGTGCAGAGGAAGTTGCGTTTTTCTTTCTCTCTGTCTTGTGCGCTCTCTTTTTTTCCTAGATTTTTATTAATTAATTTTATTTGAAAGGCAGATTTGCAGAAAAGAGAAAGAGAGCTTTCTCTAGGTATCCCATGTGAGTGTGAGGGCCCAGGGATTTGGGTCATCTCTCCCTATTTTCCCAGGTTCATTAGCAGGGAGCTAGATCTGAAGTGGAAAATCCAGAACTTGACCTGGCATCCGTATGGGGTGCCAGCAACACAGGCAGAAGCTTAATGTACAACACCACAGCACCAGCCCCAGTATTCTAAGAGCATACCTTCCTGAAAGGGCTTGAAATGGAAGACAAGTATTGGCTTCGTTAAGGGTCTTGGAGTAGATTTATGCAAGTCTGTCTACCGTCTGAGCCTCTTGCTATTTATTTGTTGTGCACCATTGGGCTGTTTGTTTTCAATTGAATTATTACCATTCTACAGAGACTATTCTAAGCAGTTGAGCAAAAGAGTGAATAATGCAAAAAAGCCTAGTTCTCAAAGAGTTCACATGTTAGAGGAGGGAAAATAGAAAATCATAAAATAGATAAGTAAGTTATATAGTATGCAGGTGTTAAGTGCTAGACATATGCTAAAGAAAATAGAAGCAATACAGAGTTAAGTATGATGCTAGCACTTAGAGCTTACAGTTTCTGTTAGTTTGGTGATTATATGATCCATAGGAAAGAGCCATCTGAACTCTTTGAAGAAGACAGATTAACCATGTACACTGTGGGAGAAGAATGTTCCAGAAGGAGAGAATAGTATGTGCAAAGGCACACCCGTTACTGTGGCTTTCATAGAAGATAGGACAGGGGAAATCTTAGGAAGTGTAATCCGAGCGGTGGCCGGGAACAGTTGCTCCATCTGCTTTCAAAGCTCTTCTGCCTTTGAGTGGACTTGGTAGGAGAGCAAATCATCAGCTTCCTTTCTTTTCAACTGTAGCAGTGTGCAAGCAAGCTGACATATCACTTCCTGGCCTTTGGAGCCAGCAAAGAGGAAGGTGTAGTTTTTATTTGGTTTATGAATATAGATACTTCCCTTTGCCTCTTTGTTAGCTCTGCATACCTGAACTTACTTGTTAAGGGAACCAAGTAGGTGACAAATTACTTCACAGCAGGCTATGGTAGGTAGAGGGTATAGTGTGTAGTAAGTGCTTAATAAACTGTCTTAAATAGTTAAGACTTAGAGACCAAGGCAGCCTCTGCAGTCATCTTTTCCAGTGTATCATGCTAGCTCTTCAGCCTTTGCATACCTCTGTTGGCAGGAGCTCACTGTCTGCTAAGCTAGTTCTCTCTTCATGTTTTGAAATCTGCCTCTTCAGTACTTTTAATCACTAGTCCTTTGTTACTTAGTTAATTTATTGAAGGTCTAATAGGTGATAGACTCCATGATAGGTGCAACCACTCAGATTCAAAGGAGACTCGTGCAGAATTGGCTCTTGGGTAAGCCATGTTACACATAAGCGCTCACATCTTTTAAACTGAAAGAGAGATATTTCATCTTTCTCAGAGTTGCTTTCCGGCTCTTCTTGGGCTCTCCTTCTTCGTGTCTGCAGCTTGTGGTCTAATGAGTCCTGCGTGGGTCTCCCTAGCCTGGGAGTCAGGATGCCTTTCACACTTAGTCACTAGGCACTCCTGCCAGTTCTCTTCAGTCTGCTTCCATCTCTCCTTCTGTTGTCATGGCAGGTTCCCTAGCTGGGATGTGGTCTGTTCTTCACATGCTGTTTGAATCTTCCTTTAATGTTCTGAGAACTCGTCTTTTGAGTTCAAAAGATGTCATCTGAGGGTATTATGTTTTCTCCTTACTGTGGCTTTCTGTAGCTGAGTAAGCTCGCTACTTTTTCCAGCTGTTTTTCCGTCCTTCAAGATTTATTTACTTGATTGAATTAGAGAGAGGAGAGACACACAGAGATCTGTCTACTGGTTCATTTTACAAATGGCTGCAGGGGCCAGAGCTGGGCCTGTCTGAAGCCAGGAGCCAGGAATTTCTTCTGGGTTTCTCACATGAGTGGCAGAGGCCTAGGAACTTGGGCCATCCTCCTCCTGTTTTCCAAGAAATATTGATAGGGAGCCGTATCGGAAGTGGATCAGCTAGAATTTGAACCGGCACTCATATGGTATACCAGCATTACAAGTCATGGCTTTACCCACAGTGGCACAACGCCAGCCCCCATTGCTTCTTTTTGAAGACTTGTGCTATGAGCCTAGCAGATTCTCATAGTCTTTGGATCCAGGCTCCATGCTCCACTTCCTCACACTGCTCGAGTTGCATAGTCTATAGACATCACAGTATTCGTTTAGCTTACTGAACACTTTGGAGAACTTTGTATATATTCTCAAATTGTTGCATTAACTTAGAATCTAAGCTTTGTATACGGCGAATAGGGAAATTGAGGTTCTTAATATTTGAGTCATACTCCAAAGTGCTCTTTTTCTTGGTAGAATCCCATTCATTCACCAAAGCCAAGTGCTAGTGTAACCCTTTGTCATTGCTTAGTTCTCTGGGCCATGCTTAGTTCTCTGCTTAGTTTTCTACTCAGAATTTCCTGTTAATACTTGGCTGTGTGTACCAGTTATTACTTGATCAGATTCCACATGCCTGCTGATCCACTAGTTCAGTGTTTTTGGTTCCCTTTGTTTGCTCATAGCAGATGTGGAGATGTGTTAAGAACTATTAGCACAGAGTTGAAGCCTTCTCTGTAATATAATCAAAATAATGGCCTTGCCTTGAAATAGTGGATGGTGTGGTTTTCTTGTTCTTTGTGTCTAATTTTGAGAGTCTTTATAACATCACTCGCCTCTGAGTTCTGAAACCCCTTGGGGGGGTCTTCCCATCTTCTGTATCCTTCACAGTATCTATACAGGAAAAATAATGTTTTTAATATATATTTAGTCAGTACTATAATGTGTTTCTGTTGAGTTGAATGCAATTCATGTATTGAGCTCAGGGTCTTATATGAAGTTTTAAGAAAAAACATGCCATACACACTGAACAGTCGGCTTCATGTGTTAAAATTTAACTTTCTTAAACCTAATAGAGGGCCCGGCGGCGTGGCCTAGCGGCTAAAGTCCTCGCCTTGAAAGCCCCAGGATCCCATATGGGCGCCGGTTCTAATCCCGGCAGCTCCACTTCCCATCCAGCTCCCAGCTTGTGGCCTGGGAAAGCAGTTGAGGACAGCCCAATGCATTGGGACCCTGCACCCGCGTGGGAGACCTGGAAGAGGTTCCAGGTTCCCGGCTTCGGATCGGCGCGTACTGGCCTGTTGCGGCTCACTTGGGGAGTGAATCATCGGATAGAAGATCTTCCTCTCTGTCTCTCCTCCTCTGTGTATATCTGACTGTAATAAAATGAATAAAAATCTTAAAAAAAAAAAAAACCTAATAGAAACAGGATTTTAAGATCATTGCATTTGCTATAAAACAGCAGCCAAACATGGCTACTTTAAGCTGTGAATCTGGATATTGATGCTGTGTCTCAACAGGTTAATCCTTCACATTGTGGCACCAGTTTGTGACCATCCATCTCCCTGCCCATGGCCTGTAGAGGGTAGTTCAAGTCCTTGAGACCCTGCACCCATGTAGGAGACCCAGAAGCGCTTGCTCCGTGCTTTGGATTGGCTCAGCTGTGGCTGTTGTGACCATTGAGGGAGTGAACCAGCAGAGGAAAACCTTTCTCTGTCTCTGCTTGTCTTTGTAAAACTTCCTTTTAAATTAAAAAATTTAGAAGGATTATGAATCTGATTATATACTTATTCACAGACATAGACTTAACCTAGTTGGTGGGTCAATGCATTGGCTCAGCTGGCTGGTCCTCTGCCTCCAAGCATGGCATCCATAAGGGCACTGGTTCATTTGTTGGCTGCTTGGCTTCTGATACAGCTTCCTCCTTGTGGCTGGGAAGGCAGCAGAGGATGGCCCAATGACTTAGGACCTTGTCCACTTGGGAGACCTGGAGGAGGCTCCTGGTTGCTGGCTGCAGCTCGTCTCAGCTCTGGCGACTGCAGTCATTTGAGGATTGAATCAATGAATGGAGGATCTTTATCTTTGTCTCTCCTCTGTAAATATACCTTTCCAATAAAATTAAATAAATCTTAGAAAAAAAAAATCCTAGCTAGTGTATGCTAGGTAGAAATGTATTAGTTAATGGTACTTTCATATAATTTTCTTATGATAATGAAAGAGCCAGAAGGCTGTAAATTAAATAATCTTAAAATCAGGAAGTTGAATTGTTTGGTATTTCTTTTAAAAAAATCTTCTATTTATAAATGTCTTTTGCCATTGAGGAAGCAAGCATGTAAGATTACAGAGCTGCTTATTCATTATTTGTTTTATTTTTTCTTAGGATTCAATATTAAAGACCTTTAATAAATTTTCCTATGAATAATAATATTTAATCCTTAAATTCTTATTTTAATGACACTGATATAAATTTTCACCTGTATACAAAAGTAAATTTGATTTGAATTTTTAACTTATGATATATGCTCAGATTGGACAGATTATGTCTGTGTAATGTTTTGATGTCTCATCAGTTTCATGTTACATGAAATTGTATATTATTTTCCAAAAAATTTGACATGTGATTCATGTCTTAGTATTGATGCTTTTTTGTTCTCTAGATTGTAAGAGTACCACACATATCCGATACTCAAATAATGTTTGTTGCAAACAAAGATGAAGTTTGATAAAAGTTTAGTATAATTTCCTTCTAGGCATTTATATCATGCAGATTTAGTAATCTATGCTAAAGTTGTAGTTTCCTAAGCTAGAAGGGTTTGAGTTAAGTACAGCATCGAAAGCTTGATCTCACCCACAAATGGGAGTTCTCATTTGAATAACTTTGATACTATTTTTAACCACTGGGAATAGTTTATAAAAAAAAATCCTAACAGCTTATATTATAGGATTAAAATATAAGCCGGGTGTCATAAAAAATTGAGAATTGTCTTCTATTTTGAGTTCTTTTGGATAATAGGAAATACTTCATGCATTGGAAAAATAGGTTATTTGGGTGACCAGCGTTGCGGCATTGTGGGTCAAGCCACTCCCTGTGACGCTGGTATCCCACTGGGTGCTAGTTCAAGTGTGCCACCCATGATATACCCATGGGTGCTGGTTCAAGTCTTTGCTGATCCACTTCCAATCCAACTCCTTGCTAATGGCCTTGGCAAGCACAGCAGATGGCCCAAGTATTGGGACCCCTGGGATCTCTGTGGGAGAAGCAAAAGAAGCTCCTGGTGTCCGGCTTTGGCCTGGCCCAGTGCTGGCTGTTGTGCATGTCTGGGAGTGAACCAATGGATGAAAGATCTCATTATCTTGGATACTTCTCTCTCTGTAATTCTGACTATCTTTTGTTATCTTCTGTGCTGTCTGGGTGACATGGATTATTCCTGTGGTTTAAACAAAATTTTTGAATTTTTGATATAATTCTAAAGTACTTTGATTTTCTGAGACATGCTTGTATTGCATTGTCTGAAACATAGTTTTTAATAGAAATAATTTTTGAAATGTTTTGTTCTTTCCTTTCGACAGTACTCGTCTGGTCATGACCGAAGGGACAATTATAATTCATATCAGAGGTCCTCCTCTCCAGATGATAGGTAAGGACTTTATGTGTTAAGTTTGTGTTAACTTTATGTGTAAAGTTATGTGTTAACTTTATGCATTAAGTTTGTGCAATAACTTCCCTGTTAGGTTCTCACTTTTAGGGTAGACAACTTCTTTTCATGGTTTTATGAATAGTGTTACCAGAGAGAGTGTTAGGAAGAGTCGTCTTTGAAGGATTATTTGAGGAGTTAACTAATAAATAATTCCAAGTGTTGAATAATTTTTTAGGTGAATGGAATTAATTTTAGTATCTTAAATACTAAGAGAATGACACTTAATGAAAGAGAAAGATTGAGTTGAGAATACATTATTTTGAAGTGCTGCTTTGCTGTTCCTGCTGTCCATTACAATTATTTAGCTTTATTTGATACACCTTAACTTATTTTACTGTAGTATGTTAGGTTTAGTGATTGAAAAATTTTGCCACTAATGTGCATCATGCATTTGTGTTAGGACAAAGGTTATTCCCCTTTGTCTTAATTATTATCTTTAAAAATAATTTATGGGGTGGGGTTGGCACAGTGGCTCAGCAAGATATTCCTCTTCCTGCAGTGCTGGCATCCCATATGGGTGCCAGTTCCTGTCCCAGCTGCTCTATCCCTCTTCCAACTCCCTGCTTGTGGCCGGAAACCAGTAGAGGAAGGCCCAAGCCATTGGGCCGCTACACCCACATGGGGGCTTGGCTCCTGGCTTCAGATTGGCTCATCTCCAGGCATTGGGCCATTTGGGGTATGAACCAGCAGATGGAAGATATTTCTCTCTGTTTTTCTGTCTCTGTGTTGATCACTCCTTCTGTGTAAGACTGCCTTTCCAATAAAAATAAATCTTAAAAAAAAATAGTAGTTTCTCAGGTATCTGCTTGAAGTGGTGGTTCCCACCCAGCCTGGTTTGCTCACAAATTCTGTGAGTGGTTCTGAGTTTGGGTCTGGATTTGAGTCCTGTCTCTGCTTTCACATCCAGCTTTCCACTGGCATTGCCCTCAGAAATGGTGGATTGAGTATGTGAGTCTTTGCTGTTCATGTGGAAAATACTAGTTGAGTTCTGGGCTCCCAGCTTTGACCTCGCCAACCTCCAGCTCGGGTTGGGTATCTGGGAGTGGCCTGGTGGATGGAGGAGCTCTCTGTCTCCCTGCCTTTCAAATAACAACCATTACGAAGCAAGGAATAGTCTTTAAATTTCTTTTGTCTAACTTCTTCCTTGTTCCTGGTGTACATGGTATTCCACTGTGCTAAATATCGCTAAAAACATTTGCTTTATGGGCACCAAGTTAATCGTCCTGATTTGTTACCTTTTAACCTTCCGCGCATTATCCTCTCTGTTATTAAAAATAAACAATGAAAATAGAAGTTTCACTCTATACATCCAGACATGCCTATGTGTACAACTTAACTGTGGAAATGTAAGATGTATATTATGTTGCCATGTGTTTTTATCGTATGTATGTTCATTTGGCTTTTCTTAAAGCTCTCTTTTTTTGACTTAAAATTCAGCTAACAGATCTAATGTTTCCATCTTTATATGCTGATAATTTTAATCCATTTTTACCGGAATCCAGTAACACAGTTGCAGAGTAGTAATAGCTGGTGAATAGTCAGTGACATTACATTGGTTTTTTTGGAGACCAACCAATGCTGTGTGCTCAAGTGATACTCTGTTGTGGTAAATGAGCCAACCAAAAACAGGGATTCGTGGCAGAGTAGGCTTTTCCCTCTAGTGATGTGTGTCCAGATATCCATTTCCCACTAAGGGCAATGTGATGAGCAAGTTTTGTTATGTGAGTTCCAGGAGTTGTTCTGCTGTGCTTGGCATGAAACTGTAAGTATTTCTGACTGAATGAACAGATATTAGTAAAATGAACTGTTTGTTAAAATCAGTTTGACAGGATATTTATTGTTCAGTTGCTGCCTTTCACGTAAATATTTTAGCATTATTAGTGTTTGACTCTCTAAGTATTTTTAAGTTATTTTTAACTCACAACTTTGGTTTTCTTATTCTATATCTTAGATATGCAGAACCAGAAAGATCGCCCCGGGATAGAGATTATTATGATTATAGCAGATCAGACCATGAGCATTCAAGAAGAGGACGTTCTTACGATGATATCTCGGAGTCACGGTTAGTATGGGAAATTCTACCTGTATGGAAATGGTATTTGAACTTTCTTTATGTTTAATAATAATAAAATCAATAACAGCCTGCTTTAATTGAATGTTCTTACATGCTAGCTTTTAATTTTTTTCCAAGTTTTTATTTATTTTATTTGAAAGACAATTACACAGAGGTATAGACAGAGATCCTCCTTCCTTGGTTCACTCTGTCAATGACTGCAGTGGCCAGGGCTGAGACAGGCTGAAGTCAGGAGCAAGGAACTTTATCTGGGTCGGCCACATGGATACAAAGGCCCAAGAACCTGGACCTTCTTCCACCACTGTCCCGGAAGCATTAATAGGGAACTAGACCAGAAATTGAACACCTGGAAATTGAACTGGTACCAACGTGGGATGCAGCCAGGCTTTCTGCTGTGGCTTTCATGCAAATTAGTTTCTTATTGCAGCGAATATGTGAAGTAGATACTGTTATATGTACTTACAACTGAGAAACTGAGAACTACACAGATCTTGTATTTTGTCTGTGTTTATGAATCCTAACAGTGGCAAGCCCAGGTCCGACTGAGTGCCCCAAGCTGTTAACTCATAATGTTCTGCAGGAGGGACTGACTTAGATAATTTTTTTTTTTTTTTTTATAAATTAAAGATGTTTATGTATACTGTGACATGAGTGATATGGTTTACTTTGCTGTATCATGGCAGAGAAATGTTGACAATGAAGTTACTAATTTCTAGGCTTTTTTTTCCCTGCATATGAATGCTTTCTACTTGAGTCTTAAAAGACTTGGCTATCCATTTTCCCCTCTGACTAACATTGGCTCTGCAAGGTTTACCTGGTTGAGAGGTGGGAATGGAAAGCCAGTTGATTGGGATGTAAATGTGTATAGACTTGTAGGTGTGGTTTTTAAGAAGAGACAGATCTAAGTGTCATTGTCATTCATGTTCCACTGAAAGCTAGGTAGTAGTTTTTTGTTTCTGTTTGTTTGTTTTTAAATTTATTTATTTTTATTGCAAAAGGCAGATAAACAGGAATATCTTCCATCTATTGATTTACTCCCCATGTGGCTGCAACAGCCAGGGCTGAGCCAGTCTGAAGTCAGAGCCTCTACCGGGTCTCCCATGCCGGTGCAGGGTCCCTGGGCTTTGGGCCCTCCTCTGCTGCTTTCCTAGCAGGGAGCTAGATGGGTAGTGGGGCAGCAAGAACTTGAACTGATGACCACATGAGGTGCTGGCTCCTGTAGGCAGAGAACTATACAATTGAGCCATCGCATGTGCCCCTGGAATTCCTTTCCAAAATCTCACTGAAGGGCCTTTCCATTTGCTCTGGGGAGCTCCCCCTGATTTCCTGTTCATACTTATTAGCCATCCAGTTTCATAAATTTGTCTGTTGTGATTTGTTGTTCATTAAGGTCTATGTCCGTTTTGACATTTCCATGACCATGCTTCCAGTAAAGTAGGATTCTACTATGATTTTGATCAAATTCTCCTGTAGTTTAGTATGAAATATATCATTTGGTATCTTTGGTCTGAATTTCCTTCTCACTGCTTTCTAATATATTTCCAGTCTTAAAATCCCAGGTTAAGTTAACCTCCAAAAACCAGGCTCAAGAGCTGAGACCTTAATGACAATTTAATAAAATCAGCTGCTACAGTTAAAACTCAGCAGTTGGCATATTCCCTCAAATTTCTGTCAAAAGTCAAGAAACTAGATATTTTTTATAATTTATAAAGAGAAAGCTGGCGATTAAATGACTTACCTGAGGTTCTCTTACCCATCTGGTAGAAATTGAAGCTGGGATTTGAACTTAGCTGTGACTCTTAAAATTTAAGTTTTCTGTACAACCCCTGTCCTTACTGCCTTAGTATTATTGGACCTTAAAATTGGTTCAGTGGGCCTGGAACTTTAGTCTAAAGGCTAAGTCCTTGCCCTGCATGCACCCGGATCCCATATGATCTCCCGTTCTAATCCTGGCAGCTCCACCTCCCATCCAGCTCCGTGATTGTGGCCTGGGAAAGCAGTTGAGGACGGCTCAAAGCCTTGGGACCCTGCACTCGTGTGGGAGACCCAGAAGAGGCTCCTGGCTTCAAATTGGTTCGGCCATTGTGGCAGCTTGGGGAGTGATTCAACACATGGAATATCTTCCTCTCTCTCTCTCTCCTCCTCTCTGTGTATCTGACTTTCCAATAAAAATAAATAAATCTTTAAAAAAAAAGATTTGTTCAGTGTGTGAATATGAAATCTTAGGGCATCTACACAGTCACCCTGCAAAAGAAGCAGGCTAGCTGTTATGTAGGTTCTACATTATGGAAAGTAAAGTCAATGGTCCAGAAACATTTGGAGACAGCTACCTCTTTAAAAAAAAAAAAAAGTAAAAGATTATTGTATTTGAAAGGCAGAATATAGAGAGGGAAAGATAGAGAGTGACAGCAAGGTCGTCCACTCGCTTAGTTCTTGACCACAACAGCCAGACTGAAGCCGGGAGCCTGGGCATGATCTGGGTCTCCCACTTGGGTTACAGGAACCCAGGTATTTTATTTGATATTATTTTTTGTCCTTGAGCCCATCATCTCCTGCCCCCAGGAGCATTACCAGCAAGGTAGATTGCAAGCATTGTAGCCATTTCTCCAACCACCACGCTGATAGGAGCATCTTAAGTCATGACCTAACTTGTTGCTCCACCTGTCTGTTCCCAAGTATTGCTAACTTGACTCAGAGAATATTCTGTATTCCTTCTGCATGGTGCAGGAGCAGATACAATAATCTAAGTGTATAATGCCATCAGTCAGTTAAACGCCTTTTTTTTTTACTGTTGTTTCTCAAAAAAAAAAAAATAATGGCAATATATTTCTGCTATAGCTATTTTTTTTTTTTTTTTGGAACATGCACATTTACAATAAATCAATGGAGTGAATTTGAAGCACCTGCGTTGGAGTTTTTATAACTTTTCCCCATACCCTGTATACTCTGTTAGTGTCTTCAGATTGTCTATTGTGACTTGAAATCTCTCAGGTTTCTTTTGTACCTCAATTTCAAGGTTTTCCCACCACAGCTACCCTGCAAGTTAAGTCTTACTATATATTAAAGGAGATCTTCCCAAACATACCTGTTAGATTTTGCTAAATTCTAACCAACCATCAGTTTCCCTGTATTGTGGTGGTGATATAAAACTTTGATTTATTGTGTTCTTAACTCATGATTGCACAAAACATGAGCACTTTCCAAGACACAAACTCTTCTTTTGAGGAATGATAGGAATAAACTAGAGCTTGCTGTTTCTTATTCTTACAGATTCAGAGAAAATACCTGATTGTTTTAAAAATGCTAGTTCAGGGCAGGCATTGTGACTTCTTAGAGGTAAAGCCACATGAGGATGCCTGTTTGAGACCTGGGCACTCCACTTCTAATGCAGCTTGCAGCTAATGCACCTGTGAAAGCAGTGAAAAATGGTCCAAGTTTTTAGACTCCTGTACCCATGTGAAAGTCCTGGAAGAGGCTCCTGGCTTCTAGCTTGGGCTTCACCCAACTTTGGCCCCACACACTGTGGTCATTGCAGCCATTTGAGTAATGAATCAGTGGACGGAAAGTCTTCTCCCTCCCTCCCCTTTCTCTCTCTCCTCTCTCCCTCTTATTCTCCCCTTCTCTTGTTTTTTCTCCCCCACCCCTCCTTTAAATAAATTGTTGGCTGAAGGATATTCATCTACTTTTGTAGGGAAGAGTAATTGTGACTAGAAGACCAGATTTTTGGTCACATTGTGTTAAAAAAAAAACATAATAAAACCCAAGTCCCTGATATTCTGAGATTTCTAGTAATTATATCAAGAAACAGTTTCAGGTATTTTTTGTAATGACATACCTAAAATTTCTGTGATTAGAGATAAATTCTGGTCTCTCCATTATATAATTTATCATATACACCCGTCTCCTCCAAGTGCTGTTTTCATGTTACTGTAACTTAAATGCTTTGGATATTCCCCATTTTCTCCAGTGTAGAAAACTGAAGTTTGTTGTCTGCCTTTTAAGATTTCACAGCCTGATTCAAGTTCATCTTTCCATTGTGGTAGTCATTCTGGCCTTAACACTACTGCTTCAATTTTTTCCTAGTTATTCCCTCCTGTATTATTTGCAAAATTCCAGCCTGCCTCTCCCACTGGAGTCTTTGCGACCTGGTTGAAGTTGCATTTTCTCTAAACTTCATTGTCTAGTCTGGAGTTGCAGGGCTCTCTTGGGATCTCATTTGATGTGTAGTTCATTGCTGGAATATATTTTATGTTATCTCTCTGTTTTTAAAATTGGTATTACAGAAGCAGGGACCGAGAAAAACGCAGGGAAAGAGATACAGATCGGAAAAGGTCCCGGAAGTCCCCATCTCCTGGGAGAAGGAGTCCAGAGCCTCCCGTCATTCAGAGTTCCTCTGCTCAAGATGAACCTAGTACAAAGAAGAAGAAAGACGAGCAGGACCCTCTTCTCACGCGCACTGGCGGAGCATACATCCCTCCTGCTAAGCTCAGAATGATGCAAGAGCAAATTACAGATAAAAACAGGCATGTTAAATACACTTGTAATGTACTGAATGCTGAGAGTATTTACATTATTCTGTAACGATAGAGACCTCTCTGTCTTTGTTAGAGATCTGCATACTACTTGTTCTGAAATTAGCTCTAACTGCATGTGTGAATTTAGAAGTTGAAGAAAAGGTTACTTTTTCTTTTTTTAGTGTTTCATGCTTTCCCTTTTCTGGTCACATGCATGCTTGTTGGTATTCTTTGTAATTCTATAGATTATGTGTATTCCATTAAGTCTACTGGTTTCACCAGATTTCCAGAGAGGTGAATGGAAGGAAAAATTTTAAGAATTCCTGTTCCTGAAATTAATTCCACAATTACAAAACTCTACAGAGTTTTAGAACTTTTAGGGTCTTTTGGATATTATCAAGTTCAATCTAAGGAAATTCTTTGAAGCTGAAAAATTTACCTGAGTTAGAAACAGTTTGTATTTATAAACTGTTGGTGTTGCCGTAGGATTATTGCATAAAAACAATTAGTCTTTGAAATAATTGGAATATTATTTCAGCCCCTCAATTCTCTGCTACTTCCTGTTCTCTGTGTCTAATACCATTTCATTATAATTTAAAAACATTTACTTGTATCTGTGATATGCTTCTTCTGCTTTATATTTGAGTATATTTTAAAATAGTTTTAATTGCATTGTTTCTGAAAAGTTTCTGTTAAAAACAAGTTGAAGTGAAGCATTATATTGAAACATTAACATTAAATTTGGCTAAGACAACTTTTAAGTTGCTATTTACATGAGCATAAGAACATAATATCCTTACATAATCTTACTGTGTATTTAAAGCGAAGTAGTTTTTAACTAAGCAATATGTATACAGAAATGTGGTTAAATGTTTATTTCTGTAGTCGTATTTTACTACACTGTGGAATGACTCTGTGAAAATAAAAGAACACAAAATAGTTTTTATGTTCTTAATGTGTCTTATGCTTATAATTAATGACAACGTTTTAATGTATTAAAATAAATTCTGTTTAGCTTAGCCTACCAGAGGATGAGCTGGGAGGCCCTAAAGAAGTCAATCAATGGTCTTATCAACAAAGTGAACATTTCCAATATAAGTATTATTATTCAAGAGCTTCTTCAAGAAAATATAGTTAGAGGAAGGTGAGTATCAGTTTATTTGTAATATTTCACAATAATTTCTTCAAAGAAAGAAGTAATGCTTCCATCTACGTTCACAGTATTCATTGACTTATTGTAGTACTTCGTTTCGAAGATAGTTTGAACATATTTTGAACGTATTTTTTCAGATGCAGTTCTCTTACCTTATTCTTAAAGATTTTAATGGAGGGTTTTTTTTGTCTGTTTGTTTGTTTTTTCCTTCAAGAAAGAGGGAGAAACAGATAAGAAGGAGTGAGATCTTGCTTCCTCTCATTCAGTGGTTATCAGCGCTCAAGCTGGGCCAGGCCAAAGCCAGGATCCTGGAATTTCATCTGTCTCTCACATGGATTTCACTGCTTTCCCACATGTATTAGCAGGGAGCAGGATGGGAAATGGAACACTTGGGTACTCATGGCTTGCTTGTGTTGCGGGCAGTTGTTCCGTTGTTGCACCACAGTGGCCTGTCCTAGTTTTTTTTTTTTTTAATAAAAGCTTTTTGCTTTTTAAGAAGCTCTAATATATATGCTAAATGTATCTTAATAATTTAAATCCATAAGAAATAGCATTAAAACCGATTTCTTTTTAAACATTTATTTAAAAATTTTTTTAAAATTTATTTTCAGTTTATTTGGAAAGTAGAGAGACAGATGAAATTTGCATCTGCTGATCCACTCCCCAAATGGCTACGATAGCTGGGTCTGGGCTAGACATGAACCAGGAGCGTGGAAATCAGTGTGAGTGACAGGGACTCAACTGCTTGAGCCGTCATCTGCTCCTTCCCTGCTCTGGTAAGGGAATGTGACTATCCTAAGTGGGATCCTACCACTGTGCCAAACACCAGCCCCTAGTTTTTTAAATTGAGAAGTCAGAATTGTATGTAGTGTGGTGTTTTGATATGTGTAAATGTTATGGAATGGCTAAGTTAAGCTATTCAGCATCTATATAACCTCATTTATCATTTTTTTTCCTGTGGTAAAACATCTAAAATTTATTCTTGTTACTATCTGTAATTACCATTATGTACAACTTATTTCTCCTAACTGAAATTGCTTGTATGTTGACCTTAACCCACATTAACTGCAACCTTCACCATAACCATAACTGCCCTTTTTTGTTTTCTTCTTTGATCAGCTTTTTTAGGTTGGCTGGGAGAGTGAGATCATGTGGTATTTATCTCCTTATTTCATTAGGTTCAACTTGTTGTTCAGCTTCTTTATCTGCGTTTTTCAAGTTCATGCATGTTGGTTGATGTAGCAGGCTTTCTTTCTTTCTGAAGGCTGAATTGTATTCTTTTGTGCCTGTATACAACATTTTATATATTTGTCTTTTGACGGACACTTAGGTTGTTCTCACATCTAGGCTATTGTGAGTAATACTGCAATAATGTGGACATGCAGATATCTGTGCCACTGATTTCATATGCTTTGGATATATACTCAGCAGTGGGATTACTTTATCATGTATAGTTTTGTTTATAACCTTGATGAGCAACCTCCATAGTGTTTTTATTACAATTCCATTAATTTGCAATCTTAACAGCACATATAAGGATTTCTTTTTCTCTGCAGCCTCAGCCGTGTTTATATTATGTCATTTTTGTAACAGCCATTTGCATAGGGGTGAGGTGGTCCATCATTGCATTTCCCTGATGATTGGTGATATTCAGCAGTTTTTCCTTATGTTTATTTATATACTGTCTCTTTAGAAGTGTCTTTTGGGTCCCTTGCCTATATTTTATTGGATAATGTTTTCTGATTGTTGACCTTGAATTTCTCTCATATTTTTCTTATTATGCAGATTTTTCTCCCATCTCAGAGGTTATGTTTTTAGTCTGTTGGTGTCTTTTGACATGAACACTTTTCTTTTTAGTATAATACCGTTTGTCTTATTTCTGCTTTTGTTCCCTTTGATTTGGAGGTCATAGGGACCCAAGCACTAGGGCCTTGTATTGCTTCCGCAGGTACATCAGAAAGGAGCAGGATCTGCAGTGCAGCAGGTGGACACAAACGTGCTCTGAAGCACAGTGCCAGGGCACAGGCAGTGGTTTAACCCACGGCTCCAGTGCCCTTTCATCCGTGATTTACAGTTTTCAGTATATACTTCTTTTACTTTCTTTGTTATGTTTATTCCTGTTTTCTTTTGTATTATAAATGGGATTTTTTAATTTTTGCTTTTCCTTTTTAGGTCCTTGTTAGCATAAATTACTTGTTTTTGTGTGTTGATTTTGCATACTGCAACTTTTTTGAATTTGTTCTATCAGTTTTTTGGTGGAGTTTAGAGTCTATAAAACATGTTATCTGCAACGGTTTAATTTCTTCCTACCAAATTTGAGTGCTCTTCATTTTTTTCTCATGCCTGATTACTCTGGCCAAGATTTTCAATACTGTATTGAATAGAAATAGCAAGAATGGCATCATTGTCTTGTTGACCATTTGCTATGATATTAGCTATGGATTTGTGATATGAGGGTCTTTATTCTGATTTAGTTTCTAATGCAAGCAAAGTGAGAATGTGACCAAAATAAGAAAGTTGGTAAATAAGTCTTAAAATAGAATTATTTACCATTTTTTTCTGTTTAATTTTTAAGCAGTTGATAAAATTGAACAAAGCTCAGGAAATGCAGTTAAGAATTCCATATTTAGTGTTTCAAGCTCTAAAGGCTATTTTCTCACAGTGCCTTGCATTACTCAGATGCATCATTTCCCCCTTCTAGCCCCAAAAGAAACGGGGAATATGAAAGTCAGCATGGTGTGTTGCAGGGAGCTAGGAGGTTGCCTGAGGAAGTAGCTGCTGTCCTCAAAGATAGACAGGATGCTCCCCGTTTTACTGAAGATCTTCTCCTTTAGACCCTGTGTTCTGTTTTCTCATATTCCACTCTCATCATGGAATTGCCATTACCAAATTTGCAATTAAAACATTTTCCTCTTGTTATTTTTGGTAATTCAATAATTATTTGTCATTACATGGCTAATTTACTTTAATTAGTCCACTTTGCATCCTTTCCTTTCCTCATCAAGTACATGAAAGTCGTGACCATTTCTAAATAAAGTACAAGTAGCTAACTTATTTTCTTATTGGTTTAGCATTAGCATTAATCTTGGATTGATTGCATTAAGTATTCAAAATCTTTGTTTTTATTCCAATAAAATTCGACTAAAGGTGAAATGACTCAAGATTGTTTTCAGTCACAGAGTTAATTGTATGTGAGTGATGGATCCACATTGGAGACTTTATGTTGTTTACATTTTATACTTTTGAAGCCAGTCTTTTTTTTTCCCTTCACATTTTTGAAGTTGTTAAACAAATGATTTCTCTGACATTTAAAATCCTCAAATTACGAGGTGTAATAACAAGCAGGAAGAGAGGAATCATCTTTAGACAGAAAATTTTGGGAAAAAAACACAGTTGTAGAATCTCCTTGCATTTTACAAAAGCAAAAATTCAGATTTTAGTTTTTCAAAAGCAGTTGACATTAGTGGCAAAGACTCCTTAAAGCAGTAAAAATTTGGCTTTTATGATTATTGAAGTATAATTTTAAAATTTTTTCCTTCTTCTGATTGTTTTTGACCCCTTGTTTTTCTTTTAAACAGAGGACTGCTGTCTAGATCTGTTTTACAAGCACAGAGTGCTTCTCCTATCTTCACTCATGTTTATGCAGCATTAGTCGCAATTATCAACTCAAAATTTCCACAAATTGGAGAGTTAATCCTCAAAAGGTTAATTCTTAATTTCCGAAAAGGCTATCGAAGAAATGACAAGGTATGTATGAATGGCTTAGAAGTAGACTGTTGCTTAGGGACAAACTAATCAATGTTTTTATTTGATTTTGTTTATTTTAAGACTTGTTATTTATTTAAAAAGCAAAGTTACAGAGAGAAAAAGAAAGGCAGAGAGTCTTTCTATCCTGGTTTAATCCCGAGATGGCTGCAGTGACCAGGCTGGGACATGGTTGAAGGCAGGAACAGGTGCCTCTGATGTCCCATGTGGGTGCTGGGGCCTAAACACTTGGACCGTTTTTCACTACTTTCCCAGGAGAAGTAACTGGGAGCTATATCACAAGTGGAGCAACTGGCACCCGTATGGGATGCTGGTGCCTCTGGGTAGCATTTTAACATGGTATGCCACAGTGCCAGCCTCATACTTTTTGCCTAATTTTAAATTTATTTATTTGTTAAAATTTATTTAAGAGGCAAAATGATAGAAAAGACCTTCCTGGTTCACTTCCAAAAGGTAAATGAAAGCTAAGGCTGGCCCAGGGCCCTATCCAGAAACTAGGAAAGCAATCCAAGTCTAATTTGGTTGGCAAGAACCCTTGCTTCCCAGAGTATACAGGTCAGGAGCCAGAGCTAGAATGCACTTGACAGTCATCCTCTTCGGTAGCAGCACCAGTTCTGGAATCCAGACTCTTCGGTATTATGGAATGCTGCTGTCCCAAGCAGTGTTTTACTTGCTGCAACAAGCATGTGCCCTGTGACAATTTTTATTGTGCAAGTAAGTAACCTTAAGAACTACTGATGAGCCTCACATATGATGTCTACACTTGAGGAATTCCAGCTATTTGGCCAGAAATAATGGAGTTCATTTGTTCGTTCTTTATTTTCTTTCTTTCATCCTTCCTTCCTTCCTCTCTCTCCTCTTTCTTTCTTTCTTTCTTTCTTTTTTTCTTTTTTTCTTTCTTTCTTTCTATTTGTATACAAATCAGTGTATTACATATTTTAAGTAAGGGATGTTAGGCTAGAGATTCAATAGAAAAGTTTGTTTTATTTCTAAATTAACCTGTTTTCTGCCTGCACTTTACAGCAACTTTGCCTGACTGCTTCAAAGTTTGTGGCACATCTTATTAACCAAAACGTGGTAAGTTGTAATCTTCAAAACAGGGTCTTTAAGCTTGGTAACACTTCAGTGATATATCCCTATTTTTATTTTTATTTTGATATATAGTCCTTGGGATGTGTCATGATATTTTAATTTCAAAAGCTATAGTAAAGATATTTAATATTCTTTACTAATAAGAAACATCAGGATACTTGTACACATTTTATAAAATGGTTCTAAATATTTTCTTGCTTGACTACTTATCTCTGTTTTTTGGAAGGAATATAATTTAATCTTTCTTCTAAAGCCATCAAAATAGTATCTCCTAAACTTCCCCTCCCCCCATAGTTGGTGTTCATGAAGAACTAATAATTAATTTCTATTCTAAGGAGAAACTCTTCATGGAATTATGTGGCTAGTTGTAAGAGACAACAGATTAAATTATCTGAATGCAGATGGCTTTATCTCCTTATTGCTTATAATAGAAACTTTATTATGTTTATATGCATGTATACAAAAGTATTTATTTGATGGCTCATATTTGGTTTTTGTTTAACCTTGAAAATGATATAATTTACTTTGATCTATACTCAAAGGTTTTCTTTTGATCTCTTCTCTCATTTTTAGTGTTTAATTATTTTGAAGTTACATTAACTTTTTTATTTTTCAAAGATTTATTTATTTTTTTATTACAAAGTAAGATATATAGAGAAGAGGAGAAGAGGCAGAGAGGAAGATCTTCCGTCCGATGATTTACTCCCCAAGTGACCACAACGGCCGGTGCTGCGCCGATCCAAAGCTGGGAACCAGGAACCTCTTCCGGGTCTCCCACGCGGGTGCAGGGTCCCAAAGCCTTGGGCCATCCTTGACTGCTTTCTCAGGCACAAGCAGGGAGCTGGATGGGAAGTGGAGCTGCTGGGATTAGAACTGGAGCCCATATGGGATCCTGGCGCGTGCAAGGCGAGGACTTCAGCTGCCAGGTCCAGTCACATTAATTTTATTCCTCTAACTTTAAGCAATATTTTATTTCTACCTATATGAAATTATTGCTAGTGTCTAGTTTCCAACATTAGAATTATTTTAGATTTTGACCTAATTAGGAGTTTGTTGCTTGGGAAGACCAGTGAAACTGACTTTTACTTATCTATACCACAAAGAAGTTTCTGGGTTTGGATATATAGTATGCTTACTTTTTGTTATCAGGATGAAATAGTTAAAAGGATAAATATTTTGCCTTTTCACAACTGTGTTGCAAGGCAGTTTTCTTTCTGCCACCCATGTAAGACTGATGCCCTTCTCCTCTCTGAGAACATCAGTATGTGTTTGCTGTTGTGCACGGTATGAAGAAGGTATCCTCCTGAGCTGAGGTTTAGACGTATTTCTTTCCATTTGGAAGAAGTATGTGACTTTGGAAAGGCATTATTCCACTCTATTTGGCAGGATTGATAAATGGGAGGAAGTAGTCAAAGTTGGTACTGTGCGCCAAATAACGTTGTCTTGTAACCATATCAGTATTCATATAATTTAAGGTTTATTTTTATCAAATAGTCACTGATAGAATGAACTGTGGGTGAATATAGAAAGTTGTGTTTAGCTCAGCGTTGTGATCTAGTGGATTGAACTGTCGCTTGCAATGTTGGCATAAAAAATGAGTACCATTTCAAATATCAGCTGCTCCACTTCCAATCAAGCTCTCTGTTGATGTGTCTCAAAAATCAGTGAAGGATGGCTCAATTACTTGGCTGACCCAGATGAAACTCCTGGCTGCTGGCTTCAGCCTGGCCCATTTGTGGCTATTTAGGGAAGGATCAAGCAGATGAAAAATTTCTCTCTCCCTCTGTTCCTCTTCTGCTCTCTTTCTGTAACTCTGATTTTCAAATAAACTTTTGTGAAGAAAATATTTTTTTCTTAAAGATTGTGATATTTAAACAGCCTTTTGGTTTATGACCTTTTTTATACAGAGTATCTAGTGAATATTTCTTCTGTAGGTGATTGAAATTGTAGAGAATATAATTAAAGTTTTTGGAGCAGTCATCTGCAAATTATTTTTAATTTAAATAATTGTATTCCAACTTTGCCTGAAATTTAGATGTAAACTTGAAATTTTAAAACTATTTTTTTATTTGAAAGACAGAGAGAAGGAAGCAGATTTCCCATCGATTTGCTTGCCATCAGCATGCCCTCAACACCCTGGACTTGTCCTGGTCAGAATCAGGTGCTGGGAACTCAGTCTGGGTTCCCATGTGAATGTCAAATACCAAAGTACTTGAGCCATCAAGTGCTGCCTCCCAGGGTGTACATTAGACAAGTTGGCAGCAGAGCCTTTTGGCGCAGATCTGTGTTATGACATAGAATGTGGACATCCCAACCCACATCTGAACAGCTTGCCAAATACCCACCCCATGTACATTTTTAATAGATACAAAGTAAAATCATCCCCTGTTTGGAGTATTTTCATGTGCATTGTTAAAATTTGTCACTCATATGTGCAATATAGTCATTGTAAAAAAGCCAATTTACTATTTTGTAAATTATTACCAATAGTAGGTTAATATTTGTGGAAACATTTTCTCTCTTTCATATGTCTGCATTCTGTTTAAGGCACATGAAGTGTTATGCCTGGAAATGCTCACTTTGCTCCTTGAAAGACCAACAGATGATAGTGTTGAAGTTGCTATTGGTTTTCTCAAGGAATGTGGCCTCAAGTTAACTCAAGTGTCCCCAAGAGGAATCAATGGTAAGTGTATACCTATATTCTTGGTTTGATATTGATCTTTTGTTTGAGTGTTGTTGTATCTATCACTTTTGTTACTTTTTGTTTCTGGTTAGCTATATTTGAACGCCTCCGAAACATTCTACATGAGTCTGAGATTGACAAAAGAGTTCAGTATATGATTGAAGTAATGTTTGCTGTACGGAAGGATGGGTTCAAGGACCACCCTGTTATACTAGAAGGACTTGACCTCGTGGAAGAAGATGATCAGTTCACCCACATGCTCCCTTTGGAGGATGACTATAATCCAGAGGATGTTCTCAGTGAGTGTGGGTGGTGGAGAGTGGGAAATGGGGTACCAAGAAATCTGAGTACTGCAAGTAACCACTCAACTTTCACTTTTTGTTTTCAAGATGTTTTCAAGATGGACCCTAATTTTATGGAGAATGAAGAGAAGTACAAAGCTATTAAGAAAGGTTTGTAAAATTTTAAGATTTACGTATTTTTATTGGAAAAGCAGTTTTACAGAACGAGAGACAGAGAAAAATTCCATCTGCTGGTTAACTCCTACAGTGGCCAGAGCTGAGCTGATCTAAAGGCAGGAGTGAGGAGCTTCTTCCAGGTCTCTCATGTGGGTGCATAGTGCCAAGGCTTTTTGGACCATCCTCCACTGCTTCCCCAAGACCCTAAGCAAGAAGCTGAAATGGCAGCCGGGACATGTGGAACATGAACTGGTGCCCATTTGGGATGCCAGCACTTGGAGGCAGACAGTAGACCTGTAAAACCAAGATGCCAGCCCAGGGGTTTTACAGATATAATCAGGGCAAGTTGAGCAGTTTACATCTTCATATGATAGTTGATGACAAAGAAAGAACTTATAGTCACTGAGCCTCGCTCTTCACAGTCTCTTCTACTGTGAAAGCTATCACTAGTGTTTTTCCATGCTTATTTTGCTTTCTGATCATGCCTATGAGATCAATGAATTATTTACATTATTATTTTATCCTTTTCCTCTTAATTTAAAATATGCAACTCTGAAGTCTCACCCCTGATAGGAAAGTCAGCGTCTGAGAAGTGGTTTCTTGTACCAGATTTTTAGAATAATGTAACGGAAGGCTCCTTACACCTTTACTACTACTGAAGCAGAGTGCAGGAAACACAGCTCTAACTCTTCACTGCCCTTTCTAGGAGTTTTTAGAGCAGTAAATCCTTTAAAAATCACAACTTACAGGCAATAAACCCATAAAACTTACAGAAGCAGACCTGTAAACTAACTTTAGGAGAAAAAACAATGACACACACAAAAACGAAAATTTTTAGTGCCAAAAATTGTCTAAATATCTGAACGCTTACTTCACTGAACACAAAACACTATATCTATGTATCTTTTCACAAACAGTAAAATTCATTCTTACATCAACTTCTTCTAGATCACTTTTACTGGTATTACCAAAGACAATATGTAAATCAAAATCTGTGCAAAGTCAATGCTTACAGCATAAAAATGGTGCACAAACAACAATAATCACTGACTTCTCAGGAACCAACACTCTGGTTGATGTTATCAGAACCTGCTGACCTGACCCAAATGCTAAAGGATGACACATACAGCAATAAAGCATACCACCGAACTGAATTTGAAAATAAGTGTGTAGGTTTAACTGCAGGTGGTAGAGAAGTTAAATGAAGGCCCCTAATTATTTTACAAATATTTCCTATCAGGGGTGAGACTTCAGAGTTGCATATTTTCTTCCATAGTTCAGTTTCCTAATGTAGAAAACTCTTTAGACACACTTTGCCTTCCTTTCTTTCATATGGTCTGCCTAAAGATTTCCAGATGATTTTTTGTGGAATTCTCACTCTGTCTGATATGGTTGATTTTCTCTTTAGGATTCCCTATTTCTTGAGAAGCTAAATAGTTGTCAATGCCTGTAAAATGGCACTTTTCCTTTGTTTCAGCAGCCCTTGAATTCTTGACCTCAAAAATCCTTTAAAACTTGTATTGGAGGACTCCCTGTTTATGTTTATAAAGGGCTGCTATTTATATGTGCTTGTATCTATCAACATTGTATTAAAATTTAAAACCATAAAATGATTACTGAGCAACTTCAAAGTGCCAATAAAGCACTTAACAAAATGGTGGGAGGGTTTGGGGAGGGGTGGGAGAACCCAAGTATCTATGTAACTGTGTCACATAATACAATGTAATTAATGAAGTTAAATAATAAATAATTTAAAAAAATGGCACTTTTCCTTTGTTTCAGCAGCCCTTGAATTCTTGACCTCAAAAATCCTTTAAAACTTGTATTGGAGGACTCCCTGTTTATGTTTATAAAGGGCTGCTATTTATATGTGCTTGTATCTATCAACATTGTATTAAAATTTAAAACCATAAAATGATTACTGAGCAACTTCAAAGTGCCAATAAAGCACTTAACAAAATGGTGGGAGGGTTTGGGGAGGGGTGGGAGAACCCAAGTATCTATGTAACTGTGTCACATAATACAATGTAATTAATGAAGTTAAATAATAAATAATTTAAAAAAATGGCACTTTTCCTTTGTTTCAGCAGCCCTTGAATTCTTGACCTCAAAAATCCTTTAAAACTTGTATTGGAGGACTCCCTGTTTATGTTTATAAAGGGCTGCTATTTATATGTGCTTGTATCTATCAACATTGTATTAAAATTTAAAACCATAAAATGATTACTGAGCAACTTCAAAGTGCCAATAAAGCACTTAACAAAAATTACATAGTTTTTTAAAAAAATTATTCAACAAAACAAATTTGGTGAGAATAATGGCATATTTAACATAGTTTAATATCTGGTATGGTAGGAAGTTTCTGGAGTATCATATCTGTATATTCATTATGTCGTGGTAGGTTAGGTGGTTTTGCTTGAAGTACTTGAGAAAGTTTTACATAGATATGATATTAGAAGAGAATCTTTTTAGCTGGTTGTGTATGCTATTCCTTGATACTGTTCCAATATTTAACGGCTGATTGTTTCTTAAAATTATTTCTACTGTGAAATTTGAAATAATAACAGTTTTCATACTCTCATTAGAATTCATTAATCTGTCACTTAGAGTGATTTTGTAATTTTAGCATTTGGAAAATGGTGATTAATCACATCTTCTAAGTGTAATACATTAACATTATCAAAACAAAAGTATGTTAATACAATATCAGGAACTCACATGTGTTAGTATTAACACCTGTCTTATCAGAAAACAGTTTTAGGGAGCTGTGAAACTCACCGAAGCTGATACAGGTTTTTTAAAAAGTTGAACCTTCTCCAAACCTTTTTAACATAGTAGCAAACATTGTTATTTGTTTCCTTTGAAGTGACAGTCTCACTTTGTTTACTTTTGGGAAAGTGTCTGTCACTTAGCAATTATCGTTTGTTAGCTATTCTTTCAAGAAAGAAGTGTAACTCAATCACACAAGTGCTTTTTTTCTTGAAATAACCATCACCAGTTATTGTGCATTGGTCTCAACACAAATACTGTGTACAGGTTATCAACTTGGTAATTTGTCAGTCAGATTATGCTACACACCGGCATTGAGGTTCTGAGGTTTGATGAGATTATTGCTTTGCTTCAGGACATTCTTCAGGGAATCCGACTTTTTTCTTGTTGCTGAAGTATGCGGTGAAGAATGCGCTGACTACCGGTGTATTGTCGGCTGTGTTTTGTGTTTGAGTTTCAACGATCTAATTCCATTTTACTTTTGAAATGTCAAAGATGTCAACCCAATAAGAAGACATCTTGCTGTTACTGTAAAATCAGTTCTATTTTTGTTTGTTTCTAGTTATTTTTTTTCTTTTTTGAGGTTTATTTATGTATTTAAAAGGCACAATGACAAATACTGTCCTCTGGTTTACTTACTCCCTCAAATGCCTGCAATACGTGGGGCCAGGCCAAGCTCAAGTCCTGGCCATGAATTTCCCAGCTGGGTGGCAAAAAGCCCAGGTACTTGGGCTAATTTCTGCCTGCCAGGTATGAGCAAGATGCTGGATCAAATAGGAGTAGCAGGGACTCTAAGTGCTCCAATATGGGATGTAGGTGTGCAGGGAGCAGCTTTACCCACTGCAATACAGTGCGCAGCCACTACTGGAAAAATAGTTTGTCACAGACTACCTGATACCTCTGTTTGATCCTTCAGGGAATCATAGGTTGTGCCTTGAAACCACTGCTTTATTCAAATATGAAATTGCATTGTTGTTGCCTGAGTCAGTCCAGTAAGTTGATTTCAATGTGGAGAAATGAGAACAGGATGATATAAACAATTAGACAATTTGTTTGACCTTCATTCTTTCCTGAAATGTTTGTCTAGCACTGGCATTTAAAAATGGCCACAGCAGGAAGTGAGCACAGTTTTAGTAATTAGAACCTTAGAGTGACCCAGGTGTACTTGAATTCTGGGTCTTACAGCATTTGGGAAATCAGCAGGAGTGCTTATCTTTCTGCTATTGAATACTAAATAGTTTCTTTTAAAAGTCTTGTGTAAGCTCTATTACATAATAATAAACTTGACACTTTAGGTTATTTCTTGTTCATGTTTGTTAAGAATATTCTTGAGATTGATGTGTTAAAAAGAGCTGAATTATGTCTTTATGTTTTTTTTGTGAAAGTATTTCTCATAATATGAATGTTTATGATAACATGTAGCTGCTTATGTCTATTGGCTTTGTTAAACTTTGTGTTGAAAGTTTTCTGATTATAGTAGATATGTAAAAGGAAAATTGGCTCAGTCTATAGAATCTTTTATCAAGGGTCTGACACTGTGGCATGGGTTAGGCCACTGTCTGTGACACCAGCGTCGCATGAGTATTAATTGTAGTCCCAGCTGCTTCGCTTTGAATGCAGAACCCTGATACTCCTGGACCCATGCCACCCATTCGGGAGAGCAGGCTTAAGCTTGAGGCTCTTGCTTCAGGTTGGTCGAACCCTGACCGTGGTGGCCATTTGGTGAGTGAACCAGCAGATGGAAAACAGTCTCTTGCCCTCTAATTCTCATTCTCTTTCAAATACATAATTGAACAAATATTTTTTAAAAATGTCTTATTGGGTTAACAGGACCTTTGAATAAAATATAATTAAAGGTTTTGTCGTTGTCTTACTGTTAACAAAATGACTTGGCTTATATAGCCTCACTCATGCTTCCTTATTTTCATATAGTTGTATTTTCATTTGTGACAGTCAATAAAATGATGTTTTACTGGGCCCGGCGTGGTAGCCTAGCAGCTAAAGTCCTTGCCTTGGATGCAACGGGATCCCATATGGGCGCCAGGTCATATCCCGGTGGCCCCATTTCCTATCTGCTCCCTGCTTGTGGCCTGGGAAAGGAGTAGAGAATGGCCCACAGCCTTGGGACCCTGCACCCGCGTGGGAGACCTGGAAAGAGGCCCTGGGCTCCTGGCTTCGGATCAGCTCAGCTCCAGGCGTTACAGCCTCTTGGGGAGTGAATCATCAGATGGAAGATTTTCTCTGTCTTTTCTCACTGTATATCTGACTTTCCAATAAAAATAAATCTTTTAAAAAATTTAGTAAAAAACTGCTCTCTTACTGATTTGCTTAAAAGTTTTTAAACTTGTATGACTTTCATGTGCCAGTTGCTATTTCTGATTTTTTTAAAAATAATGCTGTAATTTTTCTTTTTTTCCATTCCTTGCGTGTTTTATGACCACTCTGTCTGATGGAAGAATGGCATTTGTGACTTCCTAAATCAGTGTGGTTTTTGCCCCTTTTCCTCTGCAGTGACAGTAACACGAGATTGCTGTGTTGTCCATTTTGTTTAGACTAATGTGGATATCTGTGAACCAAGAATTATATTTTCAGAGAAATATTTATATCATTTACTCATTGATTTTTTTTAAATATACTTTTTATTATATAGAAATTTTAGATGAAGGAGACAGTGACTCGAACACAGACCAAGATGCTGGGAGTAGTGAAGACGAAGAGGAGGAGGAGGAGGAGGAAGATGGGGAAGAAGATGAAGAAGGTAAATATGTTAATTTGTAAAATGTTTAAAATAAAATTCTAACTTAGTTGTAATGTTAGCCTCTAAAATAATGTTTCTCTTATGGAGGTGATGTGCGGGATGTTGCTGGTATCGAGTGAGGATGAAGAAAGACTGCAGTAAATGTGTGTTGTTTTCCACAGCAAAGTACTATCCAGCCAGAAATGCCAGTGTTGCCAAGATTGAGAAACTGCTCAAAAAGTAAAGCAAAAGACTTAATTTTGGAACGTCGGCATGATTTTAATTTGACATTTTGTGTTTTGATGGTATTATATACTGGAAAAAGCTTCATTCATATTGAGTATGTGTGACAAGAGTGCAGCAGATTAATGACGAGCGTTGCTGTTCATTTTGGCAAAGCGGAGTTGGGAGGCCAAAAGCTTTATTTGTACAGAAACAGGAATGATGTTCTTCCTCTTTCATTACATTACTTCTGAAAATTAAGCTCAAAATTTTACTTTAGTTCAGGCTCAATTAATATGTCGGTACATACTTGAAATGATCTTTATTGGTATGTATGGCACATGTGAAAATATTAGTGTGTCTGTTTTAGGATGAAATGTTTTTAGTTCTGCTTTCAGTGTGATTTTACTCCGTGTGCTTAAATGTTAGTTGGTGTCCTCCTGATTTAAATCATCTATGTTCATGCCGTATTTTACTCAGGTTTTGAAGTACTATTCAAATGGAAACAAATATATATATATATATATATAAAGAAAGTTTTCTTACATTAAAGAGGAGGAAATTTTTGGACCCATCCAAGTTGTCCTGTGCAGCAATGTTTAAAACTGAATTTTCATCAATAAATAAAGTGCTTTTAAATTATGAAGATACTATTCTCTAGAAATCATATTTTACCAAATAACAGATTGAATGTTGACTTGTATGACATCTCAATAGGCACGTGATACAGAAACAAAGCTAGTTTTGCTGTCCACATTCTGTACTTCTTCAAGCTAATGAAATGATAGGAATGAAAGACTTGACATGGTGACTTTGAATTTTTAAAGTACTACTTAGCTCACTAGAACAATATTATTGTTAAATTCTGGGATTGTGAATAAATTTTATAGATAACATTTTCAGTTATTTATCTTTTGGTTTCAGTTTTCTTACGTTTACTTTCTTTCAGGACAAAAAGTGACTATTCACGACAAAACAGAAATTAATCTGGTATCATTCCGTCGTACAATCTATCTTGCAATTCAGTCAAGGTAAGGCATTATAATTCAGTTGACTTTTGTTTTTTGTTAGAAATTAGTAGGGAGACCTGGTATACTGCACTATTTAGAATCTGGTAGCTTAACACTAGATTCCACTTCAGCATTCTTCTTGTTGTTATTGCTTCTGTTTTTTTTTTTTAATGAAACTAAATAAATTATTTTTATTGGATAGTCATGTATGCAAACAGAATATATTCTGTTATTACTGATTAAACTCCAGAAGGTTTTAGGGTTCCTTTAAAATAATCTTAGGAGCTTCTATTATGTCACAAAAAGAAAAACCCCATTCCCGTTGTAGCCTACAAATTCCGTTTAAAGAGAAATAAATGAGAATGTTAAATGTTGTGTATCTGTCATTTATGTGAATCAGTCTATTGGTTTGATAGGCGTAATGTTTACATTTTGTACTGGAGAAGGAATGTCTTCTCAGTTTTGTTTTAAAACTAAGTTTTGTATATTTCCATTTAGTCTGATGTAATGGTAATAATGATTCACAAGTAGGAGTCTTTTTTTTTTCAAGGTTTATTTATTTTATTGGAAAGGCAGATGTACAGAGAGGAGGAGAGACAGAGAGGAAGGTCTTCTGTTCGATGATTCACTCCCCAAGTGGCTACAATGGCCGGTGTTGCACCAATCTGAAGCCAGGAGCCAGGAGCTTCTTCCGGATCTCCCACGCGGGTGCAGGGTCCCAAGGCATTGGGCCTTCCTCGACTGCTTTCCCAGGCCACAAGCAGGGAGCTGGAAGGAAGGGGAGCTGCCGGGATTAGAACCAGCGCCCTTATGGGATCCTGGCGTGTTCAAGGCAAGGATCTTAACCATTATGCTATCGTGCCGGGCCCAGGAGTCATGTTGTTTTTAGTCCGTCTGAAAATTTTTGGTCTATATATTCGTCTTCAAGTAGTAGAATGTTAAACGGTTAAAGATTGGTTGGAAATTTTTTTCATATAATTTCTTTTTTTTTTTTTTTTTTAAAGATTTTATTGTTATTGGAAAGCCGGATATACAGAGAGGAGGAGAGACAGAGAGGAAGATCTTCCATCCGTTGTTTCACTCCCCAAGTGAGCCGCAATGGGCCGGTGTGCCGATCCAAAGCCGGGAACCAGGAACCTCTTCCAGGTGTCCCACGTGGGTGCAGGGTCCCAAAGCCTTGGGCCGTCCTCAACTGCTTTCCCAGGCCACAAGCAGGGAGCTGGATGGGAAGTGGAGCTGCCGGGATTAGAACCGGCGCCCATATGGGATCCCGGGGCTTTCAAGGTGAGGACTTTTAGCCGCTAGGCCACTGCGCTGGGGCCCATTTTTTCATATAATTTCAAAATGAAGGATAAGCTATTTGTTACAGATAAATATTCCTAAATAGAATTTGACATTTTTAGTTTTTTTCCTCTTTATATGGTAAATTGTTTAGTCTTTTTTTTTCCTTAATACATAAATTATTATTTAAAATTTTTGATGAACATGTTATATGTATGTCTATTTTTATGGAAATCTGACGGTAATAAGTAGTAAGCATCTCTGAACTTTGAAGAGTTACATTGATAGTTTTTGAATAGTTTAAAAGAAACATGCTGCCTTTTTGCATTGACCTGTCTTTGAAACATATAACAGACTAAAGAAAGAAGAAATTAAAGCATTGAGAAATAAGGGGTCACCACTGTTGCAAGATCCTGGAAGCAGTAACAGCATCCTTGAATGTTGGCATTTGTAGAATCCCTAGCACCAGACTGACTGCTAAAAAATACTTACAAATGGCAGAGGTTATTGTACTTAAAACTTATACAACTGTTAGAAAACAGAATTCAATAGATATGTATTTGAAGAACTGGGATGGGACATTATATAAAGAGATTATGAAATCACATATCTGCTATTTTGCCCATTAAAATAGTTAAGGTGAATTTTTTTGAAATCTGCGGTATGCTCATGGTTTTTGTGAAATGCACATAATCAATAGAAATTAAAGAGTGTTTTTAGGAAGCTTTCTGGAAACATGAGTTAAGGATGTATGTACTTGACATACAACAGTGCTGACTCCTGTTTCCTAAATAAATGTCGACACATTATTAAAGATAGCATGGTTTAGAATACACACAAAAATTGGAAACGGTGTTACTGTCCAGCATAAGGAGCCACTGTTGAAGGTTAGGTTAAAGAGTTGTTACAAATAGAGGCAAATGGCCTGATACACTGATGGATATCAGAAAAAAATTATGTAAGCTCTACTATACTGTGGTCATAAAATTATCATAGCAATAACTGTAGGTAGCATATTCTAGAAATAATATGTTAACATTCTAGTTACTTTGAGGATAGATTATACATTGTGTGTGCATATTTTTCCCAGTTATATGTAATTCTTATGTCTTCATTTTTTTTAAGATTAATTTTTTAAAATTTTTATTGGAAAGTCAGATACACAGAGAGGAGGAGAGACAGAGAGGAAGATCTTCTGTTTGATGATTTACTCCCAAAGTGACCACAACAGCCGGTGCTGTGCCGATCCGAAGCCAGGAGACAGGAATTCCTCCAGGTTTCCCATGCGGGTGCAGGGTCCCAAGGCTTTGGTCCGTCCTCGACTGCTTTCCCAGGCCACAAGCAGGGAGCTGGAAGGAATTGGAGCTGCCAGGATTAGAACCGGCGCTCATATGGGATCCCAGTGCATGCAAGGCGAGGACTTTAGCCACTAGGTCACTGCGCTGGGGCCAAGTCTTCCTTTCTAACAGAACAAGTTAAAAATGCAGTGGAGCGTAATTGTCAACAGTAGTTTTGAGGACACTTCACTAAGGTTCATGTTTGGGAATCTTAAAAAAAAAGAAAACTAACTTTTGGATATTGAACTAGGGTATTTTATTTTCTAGAAAGTTTTGACCGGTGTCACCTGTACTCTTATTTTCCTAATGTTGCAGCTTTCATTTTCATGATATACAAAGCTGCCCCACTGCTTTTGTCAATAAGAATAATGCATTCTTGTTTGTTCTAGCATGTAAATGATACTTTAATTTTGCTTTATTGAAGTTGAAACATTGCAGGAAAATGGACTGCTATGTCTTCATTAATTTAAAGTTTAGACAAATCAACAAAACCATTTGACTCAACTTGAAAACTGGTGGTAATTTATTAATGTCTTTTTCTTTGCTCTTCCTTCGATATCTATTAAATTTTTAAAAAACATTTATTTATTTTTATTGGAAAGGCAGATATATATAGAGAGAGAGGGGAGGAGAGACAGAGAGGAAGATCTTCCTTTCGATGATTCACTCCCCATGTGGCGGCAACGACCAGAGGTGTGCCCGTCCAGAGCCAGGAGACAGGAGCTTCCTCCAGGTCTTCCACACGGGTGCAGGGTCCCAAGGGTTTGGGCGGTCCTCGACTGCTTTCCCAGGCCACAGGCAGGAAACTGGATGGGAAGTGGAGCTGCCGGGACTAGAACAGGCACGCATATGGGATCCTGGCACATTCAAGGTGAGAACGTTAGCCGCTAGGCTACCATGCTGGGCTAAATATGTATTAATTTTAGTAAGCCTGGAACTCATTAGATTTTAAAGCCTTAGATAAAATATCAAACATTTCATTCAAGTAATAGTTATAATTCTACCTCAAAATAATGTTATCAGTTTTAAAATAAAACAAGAATAAATACATTATCATGTGGCTTTATCCATGAAATGTCACTAATGACATTTTTAAAAGATGATAAATCAGTTCATCAGAATTTTGTTTTTAAGAAATTTTAATTTTTTTTCTGAGTGCTTTAACAAAAAGAAGGGAAAATTACACTTTCATGTACTTATATGCCATTGAACTATATCAGCTGCAATTCAGTATTTTAATCTTAGCACTTGATATTAATATCACTTATTGCAAATTTTCCTTACTGGTAGGTTTCCTTTCTGTTCCTATTCCATTAACTTGTATCATCCTGCACTGTTACCCATTTGTGCCAGCGAAAGCCAGTTAGTAAGAGAAACTGAACAATATAGATAAGCTGCCAAACTAACTTCATAATTAGCACTTTTCAGTGAGTGGGGATTTTGTATTGCTGTTCTCAAAAGTGTCTGATCTGTGTTCCCAGTGAGCTCTGACTCCCGATTGTTCAGGGGCCAGAAGCTCTCCATCCAGGTGAAGGCTGGGGTGCCCTTGAACTTACCACAAAGCAGCATTGGGAGACAGCCCAGGTCCCCAAGGCATTTTGACCTTGTGCTTGGGACCTAATGGGGGCTTTCAGGACAGTTTTCAGTTTGAGTGGCTTAGAGAAGATAGCCATAGAGGACTTCATCTTGGTGATGTAACCTTAATTGTGTGCCTCTGCTACCCAAGGCTTTGGCCTGCTATCTCACTGTGCCTTTGAGAGCAGTTTCCTCAGATCTACCTTGCAGTGAGGAATTGGCTGTAAGAAAGGAGAAACAAGCTTAATCTCAGGTGCAGTGCTCCATGTTTGAGTTTGTTTTAAGAAAAGTGAGTAGTGACTGATGGAGGCCTGACCTTCTGCAGTTATTAATTCTGCCACAATGCTTGTAAAAATTACATACAGTAAAATGCACAGGATTGAAATGGGATTTGAACAGTCTACAAAAGGTATAAATCTATGGGGTTGGGGTTTAAAAGTTTACATAAAAATGGATTTGATAAAGTATGCATTTTCATAAGAATATGCATAAAACACTTGTCTTACCCACTTTTCCCTACTCTAATTAGAAACACCCTCATTTAGCTTTGTTGAGTATGTTTATTCATTTAGGTGACTTACGTTGAAAGTATTTCAAGTGCAGTATGTACTGCAAGAACATGCATGTTTCTTTCTCTTGGAAAATGTGCTTTTTAAAGTTTACTAATTCTGTATAAAACATGAAAGGTGACTTGTAGAAGTGATGAATAGGCACTAGGTGTCACGCTGGTTTCCTGGAATGTCTTTCACTTGTGTTTGAATTGTGATGAGAAAGTGGAAATATTTAGCAAGAAAAGAATTTAGCAGTGTCTAGTTAAAGGAAGATAAAGTTACAAGATAGTAGAAGATATCATTTACTCTTCCACATTGGAGCTTTGCTAATAAACATGAAAAACTTGACCAGTTTGCTACTCTCTTCATTAGAACTTTTCCTGGTTTCACTAAACATGCAGTATATATTTCAATAAACTACTCTTCAAATTATATGTTAATTATAGTTTTTGTGAAATATTAGGTGAGAAAGCTAAATGTTCTTGTGTTAAAGTTTTACTTCTGGGACTATTTGACCAGGAGCAAGTCTCACAAACACCTTTGAACCTCATTTCTTTTATCTTAAATGAGTGGCCTTTTTTCAGTTTGCCTATTATCATTTGGAAATTTTCATTATCTGTATGTCTAAATCAAGGTAATATCCTACAGCTGTCTTTTTTTTAACTTTGCCACTAATTCAGTTGCACGTTACTGACTGATAAATATCTAAAAAGGTTTAGATGGATATAAATATTTATGAAAAAGTATCAGTATCTTAAATCTTTTGTCTTTTTTCTTGTTAAATATCATATGCATGTTTTTCCCCTGCATTTTTAAATACAGTGATGAAATTTTCCCTTGGTTTATTTAACAAATATATGATGAACAGAACAGATGGCTGTTAGGAAACTGTTGAGCATTAGAAACCATCCCTTGAGGTCTAAGACCTGTTTTTCTGTAGTTAATTAATTTGGTCCTATAATAATGGATTGTCACATCAGAGCAGTTAAAATCTTTCTGCACAGTTACTTTTCTCCAAAGTTTGAAAGAAAAGATACTGCTAACTAAGAATTTACAACTGTTATACTTTATGAGCATTATGGGACTGAAGAACATTTGGAATATGCTCACAAAAATTAAGAGAAATGCATTTATACTATTGTTTTATTGTACTCTAACCTTAAGATGAAGAGATAAATCCATTTATCTGAATAGTTGTAGCTTAAGCCCAAGCTTTATTGGTTTGAGGGATAGCAAGAATTAGTAGAAATCTATCTCTTCCTTATCTGTACCTAGACTTTTAGATTTTGTTGAGATAGCATAAAAGTCACTCACATAAAGTAGACAGCTAAGTGGTTTTTGCATTTTCACAGTTGTGCAGCCATCACTACTGTATGCTTCTAGGTTGTTTACATCACCTTAAATTTGTGAACCCTTTAGCAGTCATTCCTGTTTCCCTAGTATGTGCTTTCTATGTCTATAAGTTTGCCTGATCTACAGATTTTATGTAGATAGAATCAGACTGTGAACTTTTCAAGGTGGCTGCTTTTGCTTAGCATAACTCAAAGTGCATCTATGTAATAGGTAGTGTGCACTGATACTTCATTCTTTGTTCAGTTAAAGACTCCAAAAACAAAACAAAAGCAGTGTGGCTCCTAATGCCACCACCTGTGACAATGGCATCTATTAATGGGCCCCTCCCTCCCATGTGGGAGAATTGGTTGTAGCTCCCTGCTCCTAGCTTTGGCTTGGCCCATCACTAATGGGATCAGCCTCTGTGGAATGAACCAGTGGGCAGAAGAACTTGCTCACTCTTATTTTCCAAATATATAAATATGTATTTCAGGGAAAAGAAACCTCTAAACAATATGTATGTATTTCCTATCTACTTGGAAGTCAGAATGACAGAAAGAAATTTTCTACCTTATGAGTCACAGCAGCCAGGACACAACCAGGCCAAAGTCAGGTACCTGCAACTCCATTCTGATCTAACCTATGAGCCATCTTCTGCGATCTCCCAGGGTACATTAACAGGAGGCTCAATTGCAAGTGGAGGCAGGACTGGATGCCCAGTACTCCAATATGGGATACGGGCATCCCAAGCAGCGGCATAACCCAGAGTGTTACAGTGCGTGTTACAGTGCTTGTCTTGTCCCAGAACTCTCTTGTTTTTGCTTTTTTTTAAAACAACATGAAACCACAGTCAAATAAAAATAGGTTCTTCACAGCAACTGTTAAAGTAAGGTTCTTGTCTACAAAAGGTTACAGTTTATGCTGTGGGCTTTTAACCTGTTATAACCGTTTTACCTCCACAGTTTAGATTTTGAAGAGTGTGCTCACAAATTACTGAAAATGGAGTTTCCTGAAAGCCAAACGGTAGGTACATACTTTGTTTTTCTGTTAGCAAGTATGTAATGGTTAATTGCCTGTTGTGTTTTCATGCACAGAAAAGCATTCTTACTTGTTTGCAGTTAGAAAGCACAGGCTGCTGCATTGTTCTAGTTCTGGTTTTGTTCACTGTATCTTTCAAGTACTGTACCACATGCACTCTGCAAGGAATCAGAGATTTAAGGGTTCACAAATCCATAAAATACTTAATGTACCCTCTTACTGCAGTGGGACTTATTGTCTTATAACTTGGTATACATCACAAAAAGTATCAGAATCTTCATGCTGGGGATAATAAAGACTGGACTGATATATTATCTTGGTTTGGATTTTCCTAGTTGATTATTACTAATAGCCATCTGAATTTTAGGTCCTTGCAGCTTGAGCTTTGCTGGTTTTGTTTTTCACATCTTATTACGCAGTAGACCCAGCACAAATGACAGAGGCTCCAAAAGGATTTTGTTGATCTGAGTTAAGTCACTACTAGATGCAAGTTTGTTGTATAAAGACTTTAAATAAAATATACTGCTGGAATTGGTTACTCAAGCCCACTTGTGCTTCTATCAAGATTTACTGGTGTATTGCCAAGGTCATTCATTGATGTGTTATCTATGGATGCTCTAACCACAGCAGAATAAATAGTGGAACAGAGACCATGTGTGCCCCAAAGCCCAAACTACCAACTGATCCTTTGCAGAAAATGTTTGCCAATCTTTTTTCTAGACCAATAGATTCAGTCTTAATGTGTCAAGTATGTAGGTATAAAAAAATGGTTTAAAGATTTATTCTTTTCTTTCAAAAGTTGTCTGATGATGTATTAAAAATTATGTACCTCTATGTACTCTGACTGCATTTGATTATGTCATTGCTGCAAAGCAATGTTAGTAAATTAACCTTTAAAATTATAATTGACAATAGAATTACAGTAAGATTGCCACATTATTTGAATAACTTAATTGAATCATTATAAAAGTTTGTTGATACTCATCTAGAGGATAGTTGTTTTGGAGCTATCCTCAACATATTTTGGTAATATTTGAAAGACTGTAGTACATCTATTTTCAATCTCTCAGGACTCAAAATCACTGTAATATTTAATTAAAATTTTAAAATAAGTAATTATTATGAGCCTGAGGGACTAGCTCTTATGATTGCATTTGGCCTAAGGAAGATGAAGGAAATTTGTTTTGCAAGTACTGACTGGGAGCGGTGCTTTCATCATATTACCAGGTTTTTTTTTCTTAAAATCTGATTCATTGGTGAAAACATTGAAAATGTATTTTCATGCACCAAGTTAGCATAATGTGAAAGAATTTAGTAAAATATCACTTTAAATTTTCAGTAATATATGAAATACTAACATTTTTCAGAACTTACACATTTAGAATCCCCTTAATTGAGGTAATTTATGACTGATCTAAACAGCAGGACCATATCCAATAATATAATGGCAACTAAAAGTGCCCCTGTGCTATAAAGTGAGATGTTTGAGTGATTTGTTTTAGGAATCAGTTGCCAGGTTCCTGCAGTGATGGGAATACTCATTTTTCTACATGGTTGAGGAGAGTAGCCACTAGTCACATGAAGCCTTTGGCCACGTGAAGCATAACCAGTGCAGCTTGAGAAACCAATGCTTTGATTTAATTTGTTTTTTAAAATTTTACTTCTTTCTATTATTATTATTTTATGATACAGTTCCATAGGCCCTGGGATTTCCCTTATACCCTCCCTAATTCCCTCCCCCCACATTGAGTTCTCCTATATTATTACTATAGTATAGTCCTTCATACAATCATATGCCCATCATTGCGGGCATGGACAATGGCAAAGAGTCTAGCATCCTATTGGCAAGATATAGTAAATAGTTTCATTGTAAGTACATCTTCGTCTGGAAGTAGGGATGCATACTGCATTGTATCCTCACATTGGATATGATAGTCTGCATTACACAGTTACTATGCATCCCCTTAAATGAAAAGCCATAATACAAAATCAACAGTAAGAAGAAAAATAGAAATTTACAACACCGTGAAGTTAAAAACATGCTACTTGAAATGATAGTCTCCATTACACAATTACTATACATCCCCTGAAATGAAAAGCCACCAAACATAATCAACAACAGGAAGAAAAAAGAAATTAACAACACCATGAACTTAAATAACATGCTGATGAGCGACTAGTGTGTCGCTGAAGAAACAAAAAAGAAAGTCAAGAACCTTCTTGAAAACGATGCTACTGTATTATCTATGAGTCATTGAAGAATTTAATCAGAAGAAAGTTTTTTTTTTTTAAAGACCAGCAGAAGCTATATATCATGAATTTTGATTTTTTTTTTTTTTTTAGTTTCATCTCTTCAAAACACTTTCTTCTGATTAAATTCTTCAGGAGAGGAAATTGGGGAGGATATAAGGGAAATCCCACGATCTGTGGAACTGTATCATAAAATGAAAATTAAAAAGTAAAAATTTAAAGAAATTTTTAAAAATCACTTTGTTTTATTTAATTTTATGTAACTGAAATCACTACCTGTGGCAAATGGCAGCCATGTTTGACAGCATAATTGTAAAGGGAGTGTTCTGTACCTTTCTGAGATGTTGGTCTACCTATTGACCTGAACTCCCCGAGAGTTTTAACACAAATTGTTTACATAGGTAATGTGCAATACATACTTACTTCATCTACTTTTTGTTGCCTGAGTTTCTTCATCGGTGAAATTGCTATCTATGTATTATTAATATTACTTCAGGAATTATTTTATTACTTCAGGTATTAATTTAAAATCTGTAATAAGTTAAATAGAAGTAATTTACAGTGATGATGTTTTCTGATTGGGGCTTTTACTCACTGTTGCAGCAGAAGTTTCAGAGAGATTTTCAAGGTAGATGACTAGCTAATTCAATGAAATTTTATTTTAGCAATTATGGGATGGTTGCATCTATTTATGTAGAAAGATATAAATGTAAAACATTTATTTTGAGGTGAGAATTCAGCTACAGAGTTGTTTTTGTTCTTTAAAAAAAAGATTTATTTATTTATATTGGAAAATCAGATATACAGAGAGGAATATCTTCTGTCCGATGATTCACTCCCCAAGTAGCCACAACGGCCAGAGGTGAGCCAATCCAAAGACAGGAGACCAGAGCCTCTTTCTGGTCTCCCACATGGGTGCATGGTCCCAAGGCTTTGGTCCATCCTCATCTGGCTTCCCAGGCCACAAGCAGGGAGCTGGATGGGTAGCAGGGCTGCTTGGAGTAGAACCGGCGCCCACATGGGATCCTGGTGCATGCAAGGCGAGGACTTTAGCCACTCGGCTACTGCGCCGTGCCCTTGTTTGTTCTTTTAAAATACATTTGCCTTTGTCAACCTCAGAGCCTTTAAGTCAACAGTGAAGTTAGTGCCCCTTTATGCCTTTGTAAAGAATTAGTATATTCTACCTTTTTCATGTTAATTGGATACTCTCCTTAATAACTAACATTGTATCTTTGGGAAGTGGATACCTGAAATGTTATATGTTATTTTGTTGAGTATTTTTTAATGGAATTCTGTGTAGAATCCTTGAGTACAGCATTATGTATAATCTCTTAGATGTATGCTAGATTTTCTTGATGTGGTTCATACTTATATGGATTTGAAATTATAAGTAATCCGATTAGTATAAATGGAGACTCAGCTAAACTAATGGCTTCAAAAAGTATGAGCTTAGCATAGGGTGATATTTTTATTTTGTCTTAATAATTATAATTCTTCAGATTTTGTAAGTCTTTTAAACTGTTAATTTAAGATACAGCCTGTTGCTATCATATTGGTGAATTACCAAATTGTATTGATCCATTTGAATTACAAATATAATTTTTTCTAAATAGAAAGAACTCTGCAACATGATATTAGATTGCTGCGCCCAACAAAGAACATATGAGAAGTTTTTTGGCTTACTAGCTGGGGTGAGTTGCAGACTTGTTTTCCATGTTGGAATTTAATAGAACAATTAAGTGATTCTTAACATGAATATTGTGAATTAATGATCTTCATACTTCCATGTAATGTGTCTGTTAAAAGCAAGTTGTTGGGGTATGTTGTGGCACAGTAGGTTAGGCTGCATTTGACACTGTTCTCTCCAGATAGTTTGTTCAACTCCTGGCTGCTTGACTTCTGATTCAGGTTCATGCTAAAACATTTCTCTTCCAAAATTTTTTGAAATTATTTGTGCTTTGTATTAATTTCCTAGTAGAGGACAATAATTGCTTTCTTTTCAGAATCTCAACAGTTATTGGGGTAAAGTACTTATTGTGGTAGCTCAAGTAAAACATGAGCTAAAATCGTTTTTAAATTCAAACTCTACCCACACAGTAGAGGTCTTTTGGCATAATACACAAATCACAAATATATGTGTCAAATTGTGTTAACTTATAAATCCCAGGTAGATGGAAACCACTATATATTAGCTGCTTCTTTGAGCATCTTATGCCATTTAATGTTGTATATCTTTGAGGGAATATAGATTATTTAAGTTTTGATTAGATAAGTTTAGGGTTGTTTGCTTATAATTGTATTGATAATTCAGTTTTTAATCAATTCTTTATTAGCGATTTTGCATGCTAAAAAAGGAATATATGGAATCATTTGAAAGTATATTCAAAGAACAGTACGATACCATCCATCGCTTGGAAACAAACAAACTGAGAAATGTTGCTAAGATGTTTGCTCACCTTTTATACACTGATTCTCTCCCGTGGAGTGTAAGTAGATGGGCAAATGATTGTAATTTCTTCTTTTATTGCCAATTAGGGATTAAGTAAAACCTAGAAATATTTACCCTACTAGTAGATAAGCTTTAAAATAAAATATAGACTTTACTATGATTGCTGTATTTTGGATCATATTCATGTAACATGGAATTAAAACTTAAAAATATATAAGAACTGTGTATTATACTGGGTTATATTTTATTTTGACAATTACAGTACTTTTAAGTGTTAATTGCTAAGAACATTTTCAGAAAAATACAGGAAGTTTATGGAAAATTTGTATTATCTCTTCATTCCTGTTTTCAGGGTTTTTTTTTTAGCTCTGGTACAGATTTTTATGTTCTCTGTGTACTGTTAACTCTGATGGTGTATGTGATTGGAATTACTGTTACTGATTAATCTCTTAATGGCTACTGGTGTTAGGACTCAAGAGAAATGGTTATCCTAGTAGGGTATGTTCGTTTCTTATTTATTTTTATTGGAATGTCAGATCCACAGGGAGAAGGAGAGACAGAGAGGAAGATCTGTCCAATGATTCACTCCCCAAGTGGCAATGATGGCTGAGCTAAGCTGATCCAAAGCCAGGAACTAGGAACCTCTTTGGGTCTCCCACACGGGTGCAGGGTCCCAAGGCTTTGGGCTGTCCTCGACTGCTTTCCCAGGCTACAGGCAGGGAGCTGGATGGGAAATGGGGCTGCTGGGATTAGAACTGGCACCCATATGGGATCCCGGTGCATGAAAGGCAAGAACTGTAGCTGCTAGGCTACCGTGCTGGGCCCAGTATATGTTTTTTTTACCATACACTGAAGTTAGGTAAGTGAAAAGGAACTGATGCTAGAGTCACAATTAAAACAAGAGATGTTCTTAGTGGGGAAGAATTACGTGTATTGGGGTTTGAAGTACATTGATGAAGCTGGTATTTTTTAATACAACAGCCATCTACATATGTACTCAGTCACTGAGAGAAGTGCTGGGCATTCTGAGTAAATTAGATAATGACCCTGTGTTTAAGAAGGTTGTTGTGTAAGAGAAGGAGTCAGAGATGCCCATAGCAGTCTTACAAAAGCAGAAATGAGAAGTTATAAGAAAACCAAAATTGCTAAGTTAGTTTTTGAAAAAGGTTTATACAAGAGGATTAAAAACAATGATATTGTTCACCTGAACACGTTAATGGTAGAATGAGGCAGCATCATTGAGCTTATAAATATTTGATAGGTTTTTGTAGTACTGTAAATACTTAAATATATCCAGCTAGTAAGCATATGTAAAACAATCCACAAGCCTTATAGCCTTATGATAACTTCCATTTCTCTTTTCCCTTTGAAATTCATACCAAAATTTTAAACAGTTGAGTTGCAAGTAGGTTCCTGAAACACATAGCATATAAAAGCTGGAGTTTAGTTTCTTTTAAAATTTTCCTTAAATTTTTGTCTATAACTTTCAATTCCTAATCTACAATTTAAGCTTACAGAAAAGGCCACAATTTTGCCTTGATTTTATTGTGTGATAGGTGCCACACAAAATTATAACCTAATGCTCTAAGCCCCAAGCTCTCAGAACAACACGTTTGGTTGAGGAAAGTTTAGGAGTTAGTAATTGTTACTTCAGCATTGAATGCTCAAGACAAGCTATCTTCCCTATGAAAAGCATGTTACTCTAGAAGGAGAATGAAGTCTATTTCTGTAACATCTTAGTATTTTGAAAATTGGTATAAAAAGTCTTAAATTTTGCCAAGAAATAATACATGTCATCATAAAAGATTTTTAGAGATAATTGTGATTATGAAAGTAAATCATAATTTCAGGTTGTAAACAGTATGTTGATCATTTTGTCCTGTTTTTGAAAACCAAAACAAAATCTTTCAATGTTCAGGTTCTTGAATGCATCAAATTGAGTGAAGAAACCACTACATCATCCAGCAGAATTTTCGTCAAAATATTTTTCCAAGAACTGTGTGAATACATGGGCCTTCCTAAACTTAATGCAAGATTAAAGGATGAGTACGTTTGTTATTGAGCACTTTATTCTTGTTATCCTTGGGAATTTTCCCCTAACTTTGCAGATAAAAAGTGTCCCCTTTGTTGTAAAGAAAGATGGAGAAGAGTAGGGAAATGGGGGAAAGGAAAGGCACTTAGGGCTTTTAAGTTCATTTATTGTCTTCTTTTGAATTTCATGTAAGTAGGACAGCATGCAACTTACAGAATGCAGAAAGGCTTCCTCTGATTCCATTAGAACATAAGAAATATATTTTTGCATGCTCACTGTAATTCCCAGGTAATTGGTACTTCTGATTTTCTCTTATTTCATATCCTAATTTTGAGCCTTAAAATGACTATTTTGTTACCAGTGGGCACCACTGAAATCATCATTTTCAATTTCTTCAGTGACCACTGCCAAATCTTATAGACTAGGTTTATGCTACTTTACTTCTCTGCATCACCTCAATGGTAGAATACTGACTGTGGAATCTCATTTTCTTCTCAGTCTTTATCTCCTTGCAGCCTGCGTCCCCTGGGTTGTAATTTACCAGAGTTCTGTCTGGGTTCTGCATGCTGGTCATAAGCTACTCTATCCATTTTTGCTGGTTTATGTACTTTTCTGACATTGATCCCTGTTAAAACTAACAGGCTCTGTTGCTACTGTTATAATTAGCAGGCTCAACTCTTTTTTTGTTTGTTTTTTTTTTAAAGATTTATTCATTTTATTATAGCCAGATATACACAGAGGAGGAGAGACAGAGAGGAAGATCTTCCGTCCGATGATTCACTCCCCAAGTGAGCCACAACGGGCCGATGCTGTCCCGATCCGAAGCCGGGAACCAGGAACCTCTTCCGGGTCTCCCACGCGGGTGCAGTGTCCCAATGCATTGGGCCGTCCTCAACTGCTTTCCCAGGCCACTGGAGCCACATTTACATTGCCCACTTGTTAATCTGGTTAATCTGGTTGTTTAGTACTTCTTTTTTTCTGTTTCTATAACTGACAGTACCCTCTTTTCTTCATCTGTCTAGCAAACTTTTAAGCATCCATCTTGTATTTTACCTTTTCCTAGGAAATATTTTTAGTGGCTCAACTTAGTGGTCATTCAGTGTGGTACTCAAAACCTTGTGGTCAAAACTGCATTGCATTGTTGGTGTTTTTCTGTTTGCCGCCTTCTGTAAATATATTGATTCTTTGTGGTTCTTATCCTGGATTTCTGCCTTTTGTTGACTCCTTCCCCATCTTCCCCAGTGTCTGTACTTGTGCGTGTGTGTATATATTCAAAATCAGGAAAGCTTTTAAAAAATGTTTCTCTACATAATCCAAGAATGTATATATGATATATTGGATATATTTACACTTGTATAGCTTTATGTGTTATAAGATTATAAATTTATCAGAACCTTCTGCGGGATAATTAAATTTGATACATTACCACCCAGCTCATTTCAGGTCACGTAATGTAATAAGTGGCACAAACTACCTAGTTGATTATATTTCACCTACGTATTCATTATACAGTAAATCTGCAAAGTCACTGTGTACGGATTTTGCCTTTTTATCTTTTCTCTCTTCCATTCACTTTTTTTTCCTTTCATAGAACCCTACAGCCGTTCTTTGAAGGATTATTACCCCGAGATAATCCAAGAAACACTCGGTTTGCCATCAACTTCTTCACCTCTATAGGTCTTGGAGGCTTAACGTAAGAGTTATTTTCAGAATTCTGTTTTTGCTTTCCAAAGTTATCTCACAATTCTCTTTGAGACAGAACCTCATGGAGACTGTTTTTAATTAGGGATGAATTGCGTGAGCATCTCAAAAACACACCAAAAGTCATAGTGGCGCAGAAACCAGATGTTGAACCAAGTAAATCCTCCCTGTCGTCTTCGTCATCGGCTTCCTCATCGGAGTCCGACTCCTCGGACTCAGACTCGGGCTCAGGCTCGGACTCGGACAGCAGTGATAGAAGTTCAGGCTCTTCCAGCGAGGAGAGCGACTCTTCATCCTCTGGGAGTCACAGCTCTGTCTCAGGTATTGAAGCTCGTTTATAATTTATCTTGCTCTTTCCCAACAAGCATGTTGTTAGCAATATTTAAAATGAGGGAAGAAAATGATTATATTGCTTGTTTTAGAGTTTTAAAGCTTCAGTTAACAATACACATGATCATCTATCACTGTTACAGTCATGTATTACAATGTATATAATGCCAAGATTACCTTTTGGCATTCTGTTCATGGAGGTGAAGATATTTACTGGGCAAGCGTTTACTGGGATGACAGCTGGAATGTCGCTTATAATACCTGTAATTTAGTGTATAGGAGTGTTCTGATGCTTTTATTTGATAAAAGTGTTTAGACTTTTGCTTTAAGTAATTTTTATATTTTAGTAATTGACATGCATCTTACATTCAGTGATTACTTTGTATGGTATGTGGATTTTCCTATAGCATATAGTTGTAATAGGTAAGTAGAGCAAGAATTGTGAATAATTCTTTTTTCCCTGTCCCAGTTACTGCCCCACATCAGCTACTGTTCTGGTTTGTAATTCTGTAGATTAATTTTGTATGTTTTAACTTCAGAATTATACAGTATAAATCCTGTAATGTGTTCTTTCAACATTGTTTTATGAGGTTCATGTGTAATATTATGGTAGACACAGTTTATTCACCCCTGTTGGAGTTTTCCACTGGATGAATACACTACAATATTGTTATGTTTTATGGTCAGAGAACATTTGAATTTACAAATTGTGTTTCCATGATTACTATTACACATGTATTTTGCTGACCATATATACACAGATGGCCCCCAATTTACAGTGGTTTGTATTTGGAGTTTAACTATGATAATATAAAAGCAGTACACATTCAGCTGAAACTTTACTTTGAAATATGTGTCTTAATCTTTGAGCTAGGGATAACACCATACATTTCTCTTTTGATATTCGACTATGGGTTAAGTTTAAGTGTTTTGAGCACATTTAAGATAGACTAAACTGAGTTATGTTCCATAGTTTAGGTGTATTAAATACATTTTTAGTTGGGTATTTTCAAACTGGAATTGTTTTATTGGGACACAGCCACATCTTCAGAAAAGGAGCTTATGCACAAATGAAGTAATCTTACTGACTGACTTGAATTTTGCCATTGTTGCCTTTAATGCCTCTTTTCTTTTAGGATCTTACTTGCATTTAATTATGTCTTCCTCGGTCTTCTGCAACCTCTGATATTTCTTCTGAGACTTTTTGCTCTTATTGACCCTTACACTTCCAAAGCCCTCTAGTCATTTATTTTGAAAGCTGTCTGTCAATTTAGAGATTTGACTGGTGTTTTCTCATAGTTAGAATGAGATTAGGCATTTTGTGCATAATACCATAGAAACTATTTTTAATGTGTATTATCAAGGGTTTTACAACATTGATAGATCTTATTTTTGGTGACATTGAGCTTGATCACGATTGAGGCGTTTTCTGCTGGATAACTGTACCTAAGTAATTTTCTTTATTAAATTAATACTTTGAACTGAATCTGGGTTTGCCATATGACTGGAAGGTACCCAACGATTGGTCAGTCACCTGATGCTTCCCAAGGCAAGAAGCTCCAACCCAGGTACTCTAATGGAAGATGCAATCATTCTAACTGGTCTGTTAACCACTAGACCAAATTCCTACACCATTTGCTATTTATCTCTTTTCTTTCACATTTAGTGATTGAAATCGCTTTATGAGATTTATTCTTACTCATGCGTTTATTTATTCACCTATATATTTACAATATAGAATCATGTATGTTGATCTTAGAATTAGTCTAATCCTATCTTTAAAATAAATGTTTGTTTGTCTGTTTATTTATTTATTTATTATTTGAAAATCAGAGTTACAGAGACAGGGAGAAGTGAAGAAAGAGACCGTCCATCTCCTGGTTTACTCTGCAAATGGCCATCTTCCACTGCTTTCCTAGGAACTAGATTAGCAGCAGAGCACCTTGAATTTGAATTGGTGCTGTATGGAATGAATGTTGGCATTGCAGACAGCAGCTTAACATGATCTACCACATTGCTAACCCCCTAGTTACTGTCACTTTATCCGTCTGTCCATCCGTCCTTCCTTCCTTCCTTCCTTCCTTTCTTTTTGTTTCTTTCAGCTTTGGCAAGTAGGAGTTGCTTCACTTTGTCTCTTATGTTCTCGTTACATGTGCCTACTCTTTTTTTGAACACTTACTTCCATTATATCATCATATGTTATTCCAGAACTTTAGTACCTTTAAATAGAAAATTTTAAACTTTTGTCTGGCATTTCTAGTTGTTTGCAGCAGGAGCACAAGGTCTTCTGTGGTTTTCCATCTCCTACTTGAAAGGAGATGTGCTGTAGCAAAAGATGTTTTTCAAAGTTTCATTCTGGTTCAGAGAATGAAAGGGTGTATACAGGGTCTACTTTGCTTTTATCCTTCATAGAATCCTAAGCTGAATAAGAGATGGCTTTTCCAAAAGGCATGCCATGTCTTTGTGAGTGTGAGTCAGTGTGTGTGAGTGAGTGTGTGTGTGTTTTCGTATTGTATTTCAGAGTGGTAGTTATTTTCCTTGCAGCTTGGGTTGGAAGTCTAACCTTTATAGTGTTGGTCACTAGCTTGTTGCCTTTAAAGTATTTCGCATATTATGTGGCATCCAGAATTGTGGCACTCTCATGGTTTTATATTTCAGATCAAAGTTCTATTTTCTCAAAGGAATTTTTATTCTTGAATATAAATACACAAACATTGTTCATTTAACATTCACTTCTTTTAATTCTACAGAATTTGTTATTCTATCTGTATTGAGAACAGATGATAACTCAGCATGAATTGCTGCAGTAAGGAAGCTTGCTGGTTGAAAATTAATTTACCTTATTATATAGTTTCAATAGAGAACTTTGTTGTTGTTTTTTAAATAAAGTATTAGCCTAACAGAAGCGTGAACTTCTCACAAAATAGACTGTTGTAGAGCACTCATAGGAGAGGGACAGGAGATTGCATGCTGTCTGATGTCCGGGTTTTAATATTGACAAGGTTTGGAGGATAATGCCGACTGGAGTCATAGAGACATCGATTTAGCGCAGAGCCAGATGGCTTCTGCTTGGGTACCTGCAGCTCAGCTAAGCTGTTTGATGGGAACCAGAGAAAGAAGTCCTTGGTGACAAGCCAGCTGACTTCCCATGTGCCAAGGGTAGGCATTTGGCAGAAGAGTCAGAAGTTTCAAGATTTGGATAGAGTTGGGGGAAGCATAGACAATTTTCCTACACATTTTTCTCATTCCTTTTACATGTAAGTTTTTGACAAAAATACTGAACTTGTGCCTTTGATTTGTACCCTCAGATAACACAAAGTCACTAAATTTGTTTTATCCTTAAATGTGGTAAATTGTTTCATTATAACTTATGTTTGTATTTGTGGTTATATATATTAAATTGTTGGGGTTCCTGGCAGGAGTTTCCCAGAAACTAGACTTTTGTGGCTGTCATTTCCCTGGGGTTGTGCCTGTTCACATAGCTTCTCTTACTTGTGCAGTTAGTACCTTCCTGCCAACACTGGAGGGCCCAGCTTTTGTTTTCTTAGGAAGACATTTTTATTTAAAAATGTATATGTGTTTGTGTTGTTAAGCAAGTGCAGTTGCTACATTCCTCTAATTAGAAGTGATGTTTCTGTTGTGTGTGGTGACTCCTAAAACAATGGAAGTATAGAATTTCTATAGTGTTTGATGTACAAGATTATATTTCAAATTTTTGTATAAAGGAACTTATAGAAGAGAAACTTTTTGGCTTTAAAGACCTTGAAATTTATGCTCTTGAGGGACTTCAAAAATGTAGAATATACGTTATGAAAAAATTATGCATGAATATCAAAATGCTTTTGCACCATAAGTAAGTTTATCTTTTAAGATTTATTTTATTATATTTGAAAGGCGGAATTGCAGTGGCAGTGGTAGAGACAGAGAGTAACTTTTATCTTTTAATTGAGTTTGCCCATGAGCTCTTTGCAGTACACTCCTGGTTTATTTGATGTTTTTGTTTATTGTCTTGAGCTAAAGATCAAAACAGTCCTTTTGGCTAATATTGAAATTGTATGTGTGCTGAAAAATTATCATTTTGTAAAATGTGTTTTCGTCAGACTATCCATTTAATCAGTTTGGGCTTGCAGGTAATTTATGTGATTAATGTGAATAAGTTATGAAATCATGGTGAAGATAAAATCTAACTGTTTCATTTTATGCATGCAGCTAAAGACAAAAGAAAGAAGGGACAAGGGAAGACCAGAAGAAAAGAAGTAGATAAATTGATCAGGAACCAACAGAAACATGACAGGAAGCAAGAAGAAAGAAGACCAGAACAAAGGCATCAGAAAACAAGGTCTGAGAGAGAAAGGAGGTCAGGAAAACAGAGAGATCAAAATTTAAGAGATTCAAATTGGAGAGATCCCATAGCAAAGTATATGTCAGACAGAAATGTTCCTTTTGAACGAAATAGTTACGGTAGGACTGGAAATGACAGAGACCAAGAAATGCTTATGGATTTTGAAAATAAGCATAGTGATTCCAAAAAGAAGAGAGAGAGAAGAAATTCTATTTCTGAAAGTGAAGAAAAGCACAGACATCGAAATAAGGATGATGAACATTTTAGAAGAAAAGATAGATCAAAGTCAAAGGAAAAGAATAGAAAATATTCAGATAATAGAAGTGATGAAGATAGGTATCAGAATGGTGCTGAGAGACGATGGGAAAAATCCAACAGATACTCTGAACATTCCAGAGAATCCAAGAAAAATCAGGATCGGCGGAGAGAGATGTCTCCAACAAAGCAAAAATAAATCTGCGAAATGACATAAACTGAACATGCCTTACATTCATTTGGAAAAAATATTTTTTACATTAATTGACAAACTTTCTAGAGAATTCTTGTACAAAGTACTAGTTTGTAAATTTTAAGAATGTTTTCATTTTAACATGTTTTATAGCTTCTACATCTCAAGGCCTTCTGCTTAAAATTATTTGGAGAGAAAAGTTTCAACTGAAAGGGAATGTAATTCATGTTTCTATTTTGTGAATAAAATGATCAAATGGCAGTTGAATTGGTGAATTTTTTATGGACAAAATATTTTCCCCAAATTAATGATTGCATTTGTTTACAAAGCTATTATTATGAGTTATTATGACTTCTTATTTGTAGCTGAATGCCAAAATAGGTGAAGCATTTCATGGTTCATATTGTGTCTTGAAGAAAATGGGTCCAGTAATTTTTTTTTTTCAAAATGTTTTGCTGAAGCTAGTTGAATTTTACTCTGATATATAGCTCTTACTCTTCACAGTGAGGACTTCTCTGGTAACCTTTCTTCTTTAGTAGGCTAAAAAATGTTAAATTTGTAATTGGTTCTTTTTCTTATCCTTGAAGCTTTATCACTGTTTCTGAGTAAATATGTATTTAATTTAGATTAGTAAGTCATCGGGAAACATTGTTACGAGATTTGCAAACAATATAATTGAAATGACTCCACTGTTAGAATTTTAAGGGTTTCCGTTATTGTAACTTTCATCAGTGAATGTATGACCATTTTATTTCCTATACTTGCTTGTTTCAATAGATTAATAGTCCATCTTAGTGTTGGAAAATGAGTAGAAATAAAGCATCTTAGTATTAAGCTTTCAGGAATACTCTGTTTTAGGATATCATCTATTTTTGTTTTTTAAAATCTTGAGTATCAGCACTGAGTCCTTGCAAATACATATTACAGTCCAGTATTCACCTAAAAAAAGTATGTGTTGAATAGAATAGCTTGGAAAACCTTTTGGTGTTTTTCCAACCAGTTATTTACGTTTTGTGCATTTCATAACACTGTTAACCTGGTGTGTTGGATTTAAGGAGCCCATAAACTATGAGTTCTAAAGGAAATGAACAAGAATTTATTTTCTTACCTGAGCCCTGCCTGATTTTTATAAGTGATGAAAAAGAAAGAAAATACAATAGACTTTGAGCTAAAGCAGCTGATTTATATACAACCAATTTCACATTTCTCAGAATTGTTAGAAGAAATGAAAAAATGGTTTGATTATCTCTTATGGTTAGGAGTGAACTTTTCGTTCTTGCTTTCAGTACTTTGTTTTCAATTTTCATTTTTTTCTTAACTGATACATTTCTCCTGATTTCACAGCTTTCATAATCAGGATTCTTTAGAACCTTGATGATTTCTATTTTCCAATCCAGTTCTCACTTTTGCCAGTTACGTTACTATGGTGTGGATATATTGGTTTGAATGTCCCCCCAAAGCCATGTCTTTTAGCCTTGATCTTCAAAGTTTGAATGGGACTAAAAAGGAGCTTGATCGAGTCATGGTGTTGGGCATTGGAGGCTTTGGGAAGTGATTGCATCGGAAAACGTTAACTGGAGCCCTTGTGATTGGGTCATAATGGCTTTGTAAGGAGAGACATACATGTGTTCCCTCCTGCCCTGTGATGCTGTGTACTGCCGCTGGACTGTGCTCCCTCCTGCCCTGTGATGCTATGTACTGCCGCTGGACTGTGCCAGTAAGAACACTACTATCATGTGCTGAACCAGTGGAGTCTTCAAAACTGTGAGCCAAAGTAAATCTTTTTCATTCAAAACTAGCTTGTTGCAGATGTTTTGTTACAGAGAAGAAAATGTTAAATTACGTTTTTGTCTGATCTTTAAAATGATTCTGTTACATGTATATTTTGAGAAATGACTTCAGTCAAATAAATAAACTTTCTTTGACATCCACTGATACATTAGGAGAAAGCTAAGAGTGTCAGTGTGACTTGAAGAATCTTCATGTTTCCTTAACATGGACATCATACTTTGAAACCCTCACTGAAGTACTTCCACATTGTGTTCCTGGCTGTCCTGAGTCTGACCCTGTGCCTCTCATCCTTGGATATGCTACAGCTTTCATTTTATACCTACCCACAAGTTTCCTTCTAATTATAGTTTAAAATCCTCTGAATTTGTGTGGTATCTCTGGTTTGGACAAATGCTTCTTGAACATAGCTTTATTGATGTGTTTAAGAGATAAAAGTGAGGACAAACCTTACCAGTACTATTTGCCCTCCCTAACACCCAAGTTCATGTTTTATGCTTGAGCCGTTCACCTTTGATCAGGTTTGAAGCAGATAGAAGAAAAAAGATACTCAGCCATTTAAAGTTACATGTGAGTCTGCATATTCATATCACTGCAGAAAAGAACACATGTGTGACTGAAATGAAAGCGTTTGCTTTCAGAATAAGTTTTGGGGTCATGCCTGCAATGCTGACATCCCAATAGAGAACCTGTTCAAGTCCATATGTTATACTTCTGAGCAAGCTCTGCTAATGCTTGGGACCCTGTCACCAAGAGGGGAGGACAAAAATCACTAGTCATGATAGTGTTTATTCCAGGTAGCATTGCTGTTCACTCATACAAAGCTGGTTGACTTACACTGCCTTTCCTGTTTCTGTCATGACAAGTTGTGCATTAAATGAAGAATTCATTCAACATAGTGGTCAACAAGAGTTCCAATTGTTTGGGGACCAGCACAATAGTGTAGCGGTTAAAGTCATCGCCTTGAACGCACCACGATCCCATATGGGTGCCCCACTTTCCATCCAGCTCCCTGCTTGTGACCTGGGAAAGCAGTCAAGGACATCCCAAAGCTTTGGAACCCTGCATCTGTGTGGGAGACCTGGAAGAAGCTCCTGGCTCCTGGCTTTGGATTGGCTCAGCTCCAGCCGTTACTGCCACTTGGGTAGTGAACCATCGGATAGAAGATCTTCCTGTCTGCCTCTCCTCCTCTTTGTATATCTGCCTTTCCAATAAAAATAAGTAAATCTTTAAAAAAGAAAAAGTTCCAATTGTTTTATGTGGCGAAGTACTTGAATTTTTGTTCTAGAGAAGACATTTCTGTTGACAGTTTTAACAGATTTTCTGCAAATGGAAGCATGATTAGTCAATATAGTTTTCACTTGCAGGTTTTGATTCACTCTAGCTTTTATTAAAACACTCATTTATATCAGAAATGGGAAACAAGCACTGTGACTTATTTTTAATACTTCATTATAGATGTGGGCTATCCAGGACTCTGATTTCTTAATTTTTAAAAATATCTACATTTTTCTAGTATTTCAGTAGTCTGTAGTTTATAGAGTAGTTTTAGGTTCACAGCAAAACTCAACAGAAGGTATAGATTTCCTGCATTTCCCCTGCCTCATCACATGCTTCTCTTCCATTGCCAACATCCACCACTATGATGGTTGATCTGATAACAGTGGGTGAACTTAACATTGATGCAAGATTATCATCCAGAGTTCATCGTCTGTTTAAGAGTTCAATCTTAAAAGTCTTAATGTTTTAATCAAGTACTTCAGGGACAGTTAGATGGTTGTTGTTGTGAATTAGCTGGTTCTTTGATCTGTAATTTCATGCAATATGAACCTTAAAAGTTACAGCAAATAGAAATTGCGTCTGTTGTAGAGATAGCTTCTCTCCTGGAGAGAATAAAGTCTAAGTAAGCATGTTCAGTGTGAATTAGGAATCCTTGTGAGTTCCAGTATTTATATTGTACCTTGTTTTGCTAAATTAGAAATCTTCCACTCCTCAAAACTAGTTTTGTGAAGTTCTTGTAATAGGTGTATTGAGCTTTGGCTGTTTTTGTCTGAATACTTCCTGTGTTTGATCAGATATTTCTGGTCAGTCTATCAATGAAAACTTTTTTGCCTGGTTACAGGGCCCAGTTTTCCTATGCATTGAAAATGGGTCAGGAATTAGCACGTGATCCATGCTGGGTTGCTGAGTATCCCTTCTCAGTTTTTTTTGTTTGGGGGCATGAAACAGAGTCAGGTCTCAAGTTCACACAGAAAGTTTCAGCAAGGGCTACTAGGCAGAAAAAGATACACAAATTGGAAAAGAAGAAGTCAAATCCCTGTTTGCAGAAGATGTAATTCTATATATTGAGAAACAAAAAGATTCCACTAAGATCTTTGGAACTCATAGGGTGATTTGGTAACATTGCAAGATACAGTGTAGCTAGTAGTCCTTGTATACACAGTGGCTGAGAAGAAACTTGAAAGATCAGCCCTATTTATAATAGGTGCAAAATTTTTAATAAATAGCCATGAATGTGAGGGATCCTACAATGAAAGTGACAAAACATTAAAGAAATAGAAGTCACCAAACCATTGAAAAGTATACCTTGTTCCTTGTTCATGGATTGGTAGATTTAAAATGTCCATACTACTGAAGGCAATGTATAGATTCAATGTAATCACAATCAAAATATCTACAACATTCTTCAATCTAGATAAAAGATGCTAAAATCCATATGGAAACACAAGAGATCCCAAAAAGTAAAATTATGGCAAGCAACAAAAGCAAAGCTAGAGATATCACACTGTCAGGTTTCAAGGTGATGGTACAGGCACAAAATGTTTAACATAGGTGGAACAGAATAGAAATCCTAGAAATGAACTCACATGTCAACAGCCAGCTAAGGTTTGACAAGCAAACACCAATCCAGGGGAAAAGGGCAAGTGGGGCTGGGAAAATTGATTCGACTTGTGCAAAAGTATGAAGCAAGACCCCTGCCCTATACCTTATGCAAAAGTCAACTCTAAATAGACCAAGTATTAAATTTACAAATTGATACCATCAAACTACTAGGCAAAGATTTTGCTGAAAAATAAACAAATGGGATCCATCAAACTTAGAAGCTTCTGCACCGCAAAGGAAATCCTCAACAAAGAGGGAACCATCAGGACAGGAGAAAATGCAAACTATACAGTTGGTAACGATTAATATCTAGGATTTATGAAGAGCTCAAGAGACTCAACAAAATAGTACAGTGCAGAAATGAGGAAAGGGTATGAATGGGCACTTTTCAAAGGATGGAATTCAAATGGCCAGAGATGAAAAAATGTTCATCAGGAAAATGCAGTTAAAAATCACAATGACATAGTTTCACCTTACCCCAGTTGGAGTGGCTGTCATGCAGAGATCAGAAAACCAATCTGGGCAAGGACTTGGGGAAAAGGTATCCAGATCTACTCTTGGTGAGACTGTAAACTAGTGCAACTGTTTTAGAAGACAAGGTGGAAACTCATCAGAAATTTGAACGTAGATCTACCATATGACCTAGCCATCTCCTAGGAATTTATTCCAATGAAATGAAACCACCTTGTAAGATAGTTACTGTATCCCTGTGTTTACAGTAGCTCAGTTCATAATAGCTAAGGGAAGAAGTCAATCCAGACAACCATCAACAGATGACTGGATTTTTTAGAATGTACTACATGTACACAAGGAAATACTACTCAGCCATGAAAAATGAAATATTGTGTTTTGCAACTAAATGAATGCAGCTGGAATCATTATGCTTAGTGAAAGGAGCTAATTCCAAAGACACATGTGTTTTCCCTGATCCCTGTTATAACTAATAAATACAATACAAAAATTAACTTATAAATGAAATCAACATCCCAAGAATTGATTATTGTTTACAGCTGTTATTTATAGTTCTGAAGAAGAGTAGGTGAGTTGTTTTCTACTTGTTAGGTGTCAATATCTTTATTTGTTCAAGTGTTAAGACTGGAGTTCTGAAGTGAGATGAAAATATTTTAATATAAAAATTAGGGGGCAAAAAATAAATGAGGAAGAAGGAGGGTGGGTGGAGAATACAGGCAGGAGAGTGGAAGTATCATATGCCCCTAAGTCTGAATTGTGAAATACATGAAACTCATTCACTTTGTACAAATTGAAAATAGACAAATTCCAAAAAGGGTTAGGTGGAGTATTTATTATCACCTGCACCCTCGATAAAGCAATTTTACTATAAGAGGCTTGTGCAGCTGGAAGAAAGTAGACACAGGTGGTAGAAAGTCCAGTAATTTAAGTCTAGGTTGAGTTGTGTCTGAAGCTAGGCTTTCCAGCTATATGAGCCAGTGATTTCTCCTATAAACAGAAGCTACTTTCATTTAAATTTGTACCACTTATAATAAAATTAGCAGTATGTATTTGGAGTGATTTCTGTCTTGGACAGGTTAGAATTGTGTGGGTGATAAATACACCCATTTTTACCTGATTTACCTGAAGCCCTTTCTTTTGACTACAGAAGGAAATAAACATAGGCCAATAAAAGTAGTTGTGATAAAATACAGTTCCGGATCTTTCAGTGGCTCATAATGCTTTATAGCAGCTTCCAAGTGAGTAGTTACAGGTAAATTAGTTCTGCTACTAGAAATCAGTGCTCTATTTTTGTCGATTACAGGGAAATTCTTCAATACCTTCTTGGGCTTTGAAATGTGCTCCGCAGTGAAGATTCAGTTAACAACAAAAATCGGTTTCACATTACTGGTGAGTAGGACTATTTTAGAAGCTATAACACCTCTTTTAAACCATAAAAATAATTGAACACATTAACAACTAATATTTTCTCCCAAACACTTTACTGTTTCAAATACTCAACTATAAGGACGGACACTGCAAACATATTCAGTCCTATTCAATACACGTGTAGAATGAAAGTGTTGTCCCACCCACTTTCCGTGCCTCTACCCTTCCCACCCTAATCGGAGGCCTTCATGGGCATACATTCTTCTCAACTATGTAAATAATATTAAAACTAAAATGAAAAACAAAAAAAATGTTATTCTGTGCAATGCAGAAATATCTTCAAAATACAGAGTAATTTTGAGAATAATTTGCTCTTAATCTTAATGTTTTTTCTTTTGTTCAAAAAGCAACTAAATTTTTATGGATAATTATCCAGAGGGGTAGAAGATAAGGAAACTTGTGATTAAAGAAAGACACTGCTTAGAGAATGACAAACAACTCTGTTCATAGCCACCAGCTTGTTATACATCATTTATGTAGCTGGAGACAAATATTTGTGAAGTGATAGAAAGATGAAAAGGAGGCACAGGAGACAGACAGCAATTACTGGTGGAAATGAAGATTGAATCCAAGCATGTGACTTTCTCTTGTCAGTGGAACAGTAGCAAATGTCATGGATACAGAGTGTCAGACAGTTCTTGTACTCTGGGAATTACACAACCAGAAGAAGTCTAGCTTTTATATATATATATATATATATATATATATATATATATATATATATATATATATAATATGATATGACATATATAATAGGCATAATGTGGCCATTCCTCAAACTGACATTGAACAAATTACGAACACTTGTCTTTCTTAAGTCAACCAGGAGCCAAGGGCAAGGCATGTGGGTGAGCCTTTACAGCATAGATCAGCAAGTAAGTCTCAGAACTTTAAGAACTAGTAAGTATTGTATCTCTCTCCTTTGTGAAAAGTCTATATTTAAAAATATATATTTTTATTGGAAAGGCAGATTTACATAGGAGAGACGAAGAGCAAGATCTTCCATCTGCTGGTTCACTTCCCAATTGGCATCAGTGGCTGAAGCTGAGCCAATCTGAAGCCAGGAGCAGAAGTTCCTTCAGGTGTCCAAAGTGTGTGGAGAGTCCCAAGGCTTTCAGCTATCCACTGCTTTCCTAGGTCGTAAGCAGGGAGCTGAATGTGAAGTGGAGCAGCCAGGACATGAACAGCTACCCATATGGAATCCCACTGTTTTCAAGGAGAGGATTAGCCAACTGAGCTGTTGCACCAGGCTGTCTTTTTAGCTACTAGTTATATAGTAATTTGCTATACTTCATTGCTGACACAGTATTTCCTGAAGTTTTAAATGGCAATTAGTACAACACACCTAGCATACACACATAGTAAATGCTTTCAATAATGGTGGAGATTTTCTTACCTAGTTGTTGATCCTATTAAGTTTTGCAATATCAGCCCCCAACATTTACTTTCATAAATATTAAAATATGTAATATACTTATATAGTTGTTTGTACCATTGTCACTTGTTTTGTTTTTACAGTGTGATCCTCTTTGAAATCTCTAGCAATGATTATCAGGTATGTTTATATTCTCTCTCAACAACCAGGGTGATCTCTGTTTCTACCTGTTTAGAAAATACCAGTTAAAGCTGTTCTTCTACTGCTATGTAATGTTTAAAGGAATATAATCCATAACAGAGAACTGTAGCACAAATTTAATGTGGAGGGTTGTAGAACCTCTTAAGCCACTGAATGAAAGACCTTGTTCCTATTTGGCCATGTAGGCCCCATTCTGTTTGATGTCTTAATGCCTACTGACCCAGGGATTTTAATGAATGCCAGAAATTCAATGCAGAAAAGAAAGCCCAGGAAATGTTTGCCTACATCTCTTTGCAGTGTAATACTGCTATAGATTAGTTTTTAATGTTGTTTACTCTGATTTTGTAATCTGGATTTTTAGTAGAACTACAATCAGTTATGTTGGCGATTGCTGTAGGCCGTTCCACTAGTCTTGGCCATTCTTCCTCCAATGTGTATAATGTTCATCAGAGAACAGGGTGGAGGGGACTGGTGAATGACTAACACAACTTTGGCCATTATAGGAAAACCAACTCTAGATAGAGGTTCAGTAGCTTCATCTTCAAACATCTTTAAAGCTGTTGTTTTCTACTCGTTCCAAGTACTTTGATTTGGAGAGGTAGTAAGTATTTTTGAAATATTAGCTTGCCTGTTTCTTTTTTCTTGTCCCCATCAGTGTGTATCAAAAGTACATATTTTCGGCTTTTAGATCATTAGAGACACAGGCCTCTTATTGCCAATGGAAGGTGTCCCAGTTTTAGATTCTAAATTTAATTTTTGATCCATCTTAAGTTGGTTTTTATGTATGATGGGATATGATCTAATTCCATTATTCTACATATGTGTGTGTGTGTGTGTGTATGTCTTCAGAATTGCAAGCACTTTATCGAAAAGACTCTCCAAAGTATGGCCTTGTCATCTTTGTCAAAAATTAGTTGGCTATATTTACATGGATTACTTTATGGGCTCTCTGTGCTGTACCACTGTCCTATGTGTTGGGCTTTATCCCAGCAGCATCTTTTGATTACTATAACTTGGTAGTATACCTTGAAATCAGGTTTTATGATCCCTCTAATTTTATTATTAAGATTTGTTTATTTATTTATTTGAAAGTCTGCAGTGCGGAGAAAGAAAAATTGGAGGGATCCACTGGTTCACTCTCTATCCTATCCCCATGCCGAACTGTGGCTACAGCAGCCAGGTCTGGACCAGACCAAAGCCAGGAACTAGGAGCTCAATCCACCTCTACCACATGGATGCAGGGGACAAAGCACTTGAGCCATTTTCTAAGCTACTTTTCCCACACTCTTAGTTTGGGGCCTGAATTATGACATGAACCACAGTGGTTTTTCCTGCTACTTTACAAAGCTGGCCCCATCCAACGTGATTTTTTTGAAGATTTATTTATTTTTATTACAAAGTCAGATATAGAGAGGAGGAGAGACAGAGAGGAAGATCTTCCGTCTGATGATTCACTCCTCAAGTGAATGCAACGGCCGGTGCTGCGCCAATCCAAAGCCAGGAGCCAGGAAACTCCTCCAGGTCTCCCACGCGGGTGCAGGGTCCCAAAGCCTTGGGCCATCCTCGACTGCTTTCCCAGGCCACAAGCAGGGAGCTGGATGGGAAGTGGAGCCCCCTGGATTAGAATTGGCGCCCATATGGGATCCCAGCACGTTCAAGGCAAGGACTTTAGCCACTGGGCCACTGCGCCGGGCCCGTGATTTTTTTTGTTGTTGTTAAGATTTATCTATTTCCAATGCAAAGTCAGATATACACAGAGGAAAAGAGACAGAAAGATCTTCCATCCGATGATTCACTCCCCAAGTGACTGCAATGGCTGGTGCTATGCTGATCCGTAGCCAGGTGTCCAGATCCTGCTTAAAGATAAATTTATAATGGTAAGTGATTAAATTAGAACAAATAAAGTCATGTACCAAATTACTTATGCTTCACTAAATAATCTAATATTTGTTTTTTATCATATTAATAAAATTGATTAATATTTATTAGGGCTGCTTAAGAAAAGTAACACCTAAATTATCAATACGAGTTTCAGATATTAAAGGAAAACTGGATATTATAAAACATTTTTTACATTGTGATTCACAATTTTGGTGAATAGATAAATTTAAAGTTATAAAATTCATAAGATCTAGCATGATAGTTCATAGATAATCTCAATAGTTTTAAACATGTTAAAGAAATCAACATCTTCAAAGTAGAATATGAGACTTCCAGGATTCAGAAAATCCATAAGAAAGAAATGCTTTCCAAATCATTTAATGAAGCCATATATCCTTGTTTTAAAATTGTGCAAGAATGCTAAAGTAGAGCTTAGCATACACTCTTTAGAATGGCTAAAATGAAAGAGTGATAACACAATAGATTTGACAAAGAGTTGTTCAATCAAAAATTATATAGTCACAATGGGAAGATAAAATGGTACCCCTCTTTTGGGAACTCTGGCATTTTTTTTTCAAGAAGTCGTATTTAAGGTAGTTTTACCAAAGCCACACATAATTATTCAATCTGAATGAACTTAAAATATAATGTTCACTAAATCTTTATTTAAAGATGTTTATAGCAACAGCTTCTGCAATAGCTAAAAAGTGTAAGTGGTTATGGTGGTCAACAACAGGAAGACAAATCAATGAACTTTGGCATACCATGAAATATTTTTGAAACACTATATTCCATGAAACAAGCCAAATTACAAGAGTGAATACCCCATGATTCTGGAAAAATCTAATTTACTCAGTGGTGATAACAATCAGCAGCTTGTTTGCATAGCGTCAAGGCCTGAGAAGGTAGGGGCATGAGGAACATCTCTGAGGTGAAGGAAATGATGCACATCTTTATAGTGGATTGAATCATGCAGATGAAAGCATTTGTCAAAATAAGTCAAATGATACATTGAATATCTGACTTTTTCATCAGGTACCAAGTGTACTTTAATAAATATGACTAAACTCAAAAATACTCATGAGAGATTTTCTTTACTTATAAGTGAAAATTGCCAGATAAGCTTCTTTTTAAAATAAAAAATAATAATAAGGCTTCAGCATACTACATGAGAGCTTCTCTTTATATTAGAAAAGTGAAGCAACCGCCAATGAGATCATTCTAAAAACTTTTTTTTATCTTTGTTTCCCTTAAGTGATTTTGCAAACTATAATTTCATAGCAAATCAAATTTGGGACTTTAAGAAGTCTGCCTTTTCTCTTTGGTATTCATTTAGTCGTTAGGTGTTAAAAACATTTTGAAGCATAACTCAATTCTCTTCTTGTGTCAATACTTCTACCAATCTGCCTTATTCTGTTTCATAAACACACTAACTATATTGAGTATTTTTTTTGCTATTGACTCAAATCTAACAACTTAGAAACTCAGCAGCCTTGTAATTTTATCAATCCCAAATCTCTAATAAATTTGCCAGTAAATATAATTAAGAAAATAAAGTGATTTCATTTAAGAAGCTTCTTAAGTTCCACTGAGTAATTAAAAAGACTTACTTAATTTTTCAGAAATTACAGAAAAGCAAAACCCAAAAGAGTCGTCCCACATTGGGAGGTAACATCTTAACATTTGGCCCATTTATGTGTAAATAAAGGAGAAAATTTGTATCATCTGAGTTTACTCCTTTTATAAAAACATTTATTACGTTGAGAAAATATATGCTTCTATGTGTTAGTATATTTATATTAGAAATATAATAGTTTTATGAAGGAGAATTTGAAAGTCACAAAAATAGCAATAGTCTTATGACTCAAACAATTATAGTTAAGACTGTGAAGTATTTCATTTCTGAGTACAGTTAAGACAGTTTTGTGTTAAATATTGAAAATGTGAAAGTATATAATTTACAGCAAAAAAAGGAAATAGACAACGGTGCATTCATCATTTATTTTAAGAAATAAAATATTGCCAGTATGTTTGGAGCACTCTGTGCTCTTCCTGATGCAATGCCTTGCTGCATCCTGTAGGTAGCCATTCTGCTTAATTTAATATCAGTTTTCCCATGCCTTATCACATGAGTAGTCTCCTACTCATTCTATATCTCTTTTCTTTTTTATACATTTTATTATTATTATCATTTTATGATACAGTTCCATATTCCCTTATCCCCTCCCCAATTTCCTCCCCCCACCTAGTTCCTCTACATCATTACTAACATATAGTTCTTCATACACAGTCATATGTCCATCACTGCGGGCATGGACAATGGCAGAGTGTCCAGAATCCTATTGTCAAGATACAGTAAACAGTTTCATTGTAAGTCCATCTTTGTCTGGAAGCAGAAATGCATACTGCATTGCATCTTCACATCTGGATATGTTAGTCTCCATTTCACAGCTACTGTACATCTCCTTAAATGAAAAGTCATAATACAAAATCAACAATAGAAAGAAAAATAGAAATTTACAATGCCCTCAAGTTAAGTGACATGTTACTAGATATGACAGTCTCCATTACACAGCTAATATACATCCCCTTAATGAAGAGCCCCAAAACAAAATCAACATCAGGAAGAAAAAAGAAATTAACAACACTATGAGGTTAAATAACATGCTATTAAATGACTAACGTGTAGCTGAAGAAATCAAAATCAAGAACCTTCTTGCAGAAAATGATGCCACTGCAAGATCTACGAGTCATTGAATGATTTAATCAGAAGAAAGTGTTTTGAAGAGATGAAACCAACAGAAAACAACAAAACCCATGTGATATAGTTTCCATGATCTTTGTTAGTGAAGTGTGTCTCCTTCAGACAATAAACAGATAGGTTTTGTTTTTTAACCCAGTCTACTAATCTATGCCGTTTGATTGAGCTTGAGCCATTTACATTCAGAATTTAATATGTATAGGTGGTACTTTGGTCCTGTCATTTTAGGAATGAGTTGTTCATTGGTTTAGTCTTCTGTTGTCATTTTATTGGGATGTTCTTCCTGTTTGCCTTTGGTTTTGGTAGGTGCTATTCCTCTTCTCTGTCAAGAGAACATCTTGAAGTATCCTTTGTAGGGCAGGTTTGAAAGAGGCAAGCTCTTTTAACTTTCCTTTACTGTAGAAGAATTTTATTTCATTTTCAAAGACAAAAGAAAGCTTTGCTGGATGTCATCCTAGGCTGACAATTTTTTTCTTTTAGAATCTGGAATATATCACTCCATTCTCTTCTTTAATGTAGAGTTTCCTGTGAGAGATCGCCTGTGAGTTTAATTGGCATTCCTTTATATGTCAATTGATTTTTTTCACGTGCACATTTAAGGATATTTTCCTTATGTTCAATTGAAGAGAGCTTGAAGATCATGTGTCTTGGTGAAGATCGCTTTTGATTAAGCCTGTTAGGAGTTCTGTGCCCCTCCTGGATCTTGCTTCCCAATTCTTTCTCTAGATTAGGGAAATTTTCCTTTATTATTTCATTAAATACATTTGCAAACTCAGCTTCTCTTTCTGCACCTTCTAGAACTCCCATAACTCTTAGACTTGGACTCTTAATAGTGTCTTTCAATTCTTGAATACTTTTTTTGGCCTGATCCAGCTCTGCTTCCAGCTTTTTGTTTGCTTCCCCCTGATGACAGGAAATATCTTCCAATTCTGAGATTCTTTATTCTGCTTGCTTCATTCTATTTTGGAGACTCTCCATTGTAATTTTAATTTGCTCTACTGTGTTCTTAATTTCTAATATATCAGCCTTGATTTGCTTTATTGCTTCCTTAAATTCTTTGAACTCTTGCATGAGCTTCTCATTTTTGATCAGAAGCTTTAGAATGAGTCTTATGGATTCTGTGTGCCCCATTTTCTCGATGTCTTCCTCAGTTAACTCTGAGATTGGCATACGGTTTTTCTCCTTGTGCCGTTGTCTCTTCTTTTGCTTGTGGTCGTTGTACTTCTGATTAGCAGAGTCTTCTCCTTGGGGCAGGTTTGTAAGCTGTGTCACCCACTTGTCTATAATTCGATTTTACTTATTGCAGTTGGCACATGGCTCTGTTTCCAGTCACTTGTGCCACAACCTCCAGCAAGTTCCAGGTCTGGGTTCTTATGTCAGATTTCCACCATGGTCTCCACAGTCCCAGCTCCTGGCTCACCACTCTCCACCTCCTGTGATGCCGTGCTGAGGCTGCACTGTTGTCTCTGCAACCTTTCTCCCACTTCCGGTTGGAGCATGTTCCAGGATTAGAGAGACACCAGGTGTCCTATATAGTTAGGTTGTTGGTGGTGCTGATCTTGTCAGAACCTGTTGGCCATTAGGTCTGAGTGCCACATGGACCTGTTTTGACCCGTACGCTGCCAGAGTCAGTATTATTTTCTATGCGGGACCAGTGCAATCCACGGAACTCAGCGAGTTCTCGCGAGCTCAGCACATGGGCAGTTCACTGTTATCCCCTGCAGTCTTAAAGCTATTGCCACAGTGTGCAAAATGGCGCCTGATATACCACTACTTCAGTTCTTGATCTGTTGGCCGTCAGATCTGAGGGTTACCCAAACCTGTGTTGGATGGAACCTGTAGAATGCTATGTTGCTGCAGTTCACTGAGTCAGAAATGAGTTCACTCCCAGCTCAGCATATGCTCAGTCCTTTGTCTTACCTTTGCTTCCTTAAACAAAATGGCGCCCAATTCAGCTCTAGGGGGCTGACTGGGCTGTGAAGTCCACCCTGTTCTCGCACTGCCCGTCTGGGATCTGCTGCTCTGACTCTGCTGCTGGTGAAATCAAACGAACCAGCAGGACGGACAGTTCTTTGTCTGGGCTCACCTCCCAAGCTCCCAATGAAAGTCCCTTCCCACCTTGTTGCTGGTGGAGTTCCGGCTGCTGGTGGAGTTTAGATTGCTGTTAGCAGAGTGCCGCAGGAGTATCAGTCACTGCAACACCACACCGTTGTGTCCGCTGCTTTCCTGTGTCTGTCAGGCTCCAGGTACCCCTCTGCTGTTGTTCTGTCCTTTCCTATTTCCTGAAATATGTCCTCTCTGCTTCATCCTGGTTAAATGTTTTTCCATCCATTTAGACGTGTCCTTGCCCTATTCCGCCATCTTGATTCTCCCACTACATCTCTTTTCTTGCATCTGTGTTTTTCTTTGTTTTTATCTGCCATCTGATTTTTCTATTTCTCTGTTCAGCTGTGTTTAATATTGTGTTTAATTCTTCTGCCAAGTTTGAGTTATTTCAGTTTTTGCTTCTACAATTTCTGTTTGTTTCATTCATGTCTATTCTTCCTTTGTTATTTTTAATAAACTCTGTCTCTGGTTTCATGTGTATAAGGATCTCTGTTTACTTAACTTATTTTCAGTTTAATGCTAGATTATAAATTCTGAAGAGTTACAAGATTTGTTTTATTTGTTTTTTCCCATTCAGAATGTGTTATTTTATTAACTAGGTTTTTTTTTTTTTTCAGTTTTTTAATGTGAGCTAATCTTCCTTATCCCTGTTGTAGGTGTATTTCTACAGAAAGAATTTGTGTTAGAATCAGCCAGAATCTCAGGGATGCTATTGACTTGAAGCATTTTCTAATATTGCCTAAAAGTTTTAGTGGAACACAAATATAGTATGAATTTCATATCCTAACACTTTCATGAGGGTGAGCTTATGCTTACAGTCTCAGGAAAGGTGTTTTGCCATCCACCCAGCATTAATTTGTTGACTTGGTGATTCCTTTTGTGAGCTAGGATTATTTCTACTTTTCTCTATACTAAGTATATAGCTCTTGGGTTGGGACGGGGGGAGGCAGGTTCTAGAATTATACAAGGTGTACATTAGAGTCTCAAGCTTCCATAGCACAATAGGGTATGTTTCCTAAACTTTGACCTTAGTATTATGCTGGTAAAGGCTTGAGAACTGACTCTGAAAAACAAAATCCTGATTTATAACATTGTCACTTTGCTTCAAATACTCAAATATTGGATTTCAAACTACCAATATGATGTCACAGAACATGAGGTTACAAGAGATGTGTGTGGTAAGACTCAGTCGTCATCAGCTCCACCACATGGCTGCATGTACTTGGCATGGCTGTGCAAACTGAAGCAGAGTTGACTAGCATTTGGCATATCTTTGAGTGAAAAACACTTCAATAGTTGCTTATCTACCTGGATTTCCACTCTGACTTTGAGGTTTTCTGCGATTACCTTACAGCTTGATAATATGTCTGAGAAGAAGGTTTTTGTTTGTTTTATTTTATCCCAGAATTTCTTATTTTCAGAGAAAAGGCTGATTAGAATAAGCCTTATTGCCAAAAATAGAAGTTCTCTCCATTACCTTCTTCTCTTAGAAAAAATATGTTGTACTGGTTTTATTCTATGATTATAAAAATCACACAGGATAATGATGAGAAGTGTAGAAGGTGTAGAAATATATAGAGAAGTACTTAGGAAAATATTAAAACCATCCATAAGCTCATAACCCAAAGAGGTAAGTGGTGGTAATATCCCCAAGCTTTGTCATTCGTGTATTAAGTGGCTGCCTGTGAAGATGTTTGCATGCTTTTATCTAATTTGCATCATGCTATATTTGCTGTTTTATAATCTGAGTTTTACTTCCTTAGAGTTCATAAATTTTTCTCATGACATTAGATCTTCCTCTGCAGCCCATTTTTATGACTATTTTGTGTTTTCTCACATGAGTGAACTAGAATATTCGATCATTTATACGGCTTCTAAGTTTTCACCATTGTAAATAATGATGAAATGAATAAAAAAGTTATGCCTCTCGTCTGGTCTTTGAAGTAATAATTTTTTTCCTGAAAATTTGATATTAAGACAGTGTTTTCTGCAGTATTAGGCTGTGTTCTTCTATTCTTATTTCTGCATTGTTCAGTTGCATCTCATTCTGCAGCACTAATATTTCTTTTACTGCATTTTCAATTCTTTATCACTAATAATCCTGTTTATACAGAACCACATAAACTATAAATGATATAAACTGTCAGCCAAATGTTCAAGAAATGAAGCCATGAAGAGTACATAGGCCTTGGGGAGTGAAACATCGGATGGAAGATCTTCCTCTCTGTCTCTCCTCCTCTCTGTATATCCGGCTTCCCAATGATAATAAAATCTTTAAAAAAAAAAAAAAAGAGTACATAGGCCAAAGAAAATATCTATTTTTTTTCCAATTCTATATTACTAAAATCAGTTTTTTGCTGCTGGATATTAATGATTATATAAACTGTTGATTTGGTCACCTTGGAACTATTCAAGGTGTTGTTTCCCAGAAAATGAGGACATTGTCAGTTCTTTGTGACCATCTTTGGCAAAGATATAGAAACAGAAAAGCATCTGTGCCCGGGGAAGCCAGTGTTGGCAACAGAAGTGAGTCATCACTTTATGAGGAATTACAGTGGGGGTCAGTCTTCTCTCCTAGAGCAATCTTCACTCCTAAGGCTCTGTGATTTGTTTTGATTGGCGCTTTTCTGAATGAATCATCTGTCAAGAAAGGACGAAGCAAGGGAAAGTGAAAGAATGATTCAAATTGACCTATGTGGAAGAATAAAATGTATTTTTAAGATACTACAAATGATGTAGTAAGAGTAGGTGATATTTCTCAAAAGACAGCATTTAAGATTGTTATTTTTTATGTTGTTGTAAAAAGGGACGTGAGGAGGGAGACAGAGGGGTGTACTTCTATCTGCTGGGTACTGTATGGCTGGGACTGGGCCAAACTGAAGCATAGGGCAAGAAAATCAGTTGAAGTCTCCCATGTGAGTGGAGGGACCCCAGCCACGTGAACCATCTCTAGGATGAACATCAGCAGAAAGCTGGGGACAGGAGCAGGACCTGAACCCAGATAGACCATTAAGGGATGCAAGTAGCTTAACTGCCATCCCAATGGGTGGTTAACTTCCAGCCTGAAGATGTCCCATATTAAAATTATTCCATATTAAAGTAATAGGTTGGATTGAAAACAACTGTACTTCTCCAATAATAATGTTTGGCCATTACTTATAAAATCAGAGCTTATTTATATACCCCAGGCTTTAGTTGTAAAACGATTATAGATACTATTCTTGTGAAAATGAATTTTCTCTCTTCCAAGTGAGCAATATGTGTAGAAAGATTGTCTTCTACCCATCTCCTCCTCTACTCATAACATGTATTAAAGTATCAATCAGGCATATTAGGCCCATGTAGTAAGACACACAGTATGAGAATGCTTCAAATAAGGTTTTATTTCGGGCTCAGTTAGCTAATCCTCCACCTACAAGTGCTGACATCACATTATGGGCATCAGTTTGTGTCCTGGCTACTCCTCTTCTAGCTCCTTGCTCGTGGCTTTGGAAAGCAGTGGAAGATGGTCCAAAGCCCTGAGACCCTGCACCCACGTGGGAAAATTGGAAGGTCTGCTGACTCCTGGCTTTGGAAGGACTCAGCTGTGGCTATTGTGGCCATTTGTGGAGTGACCAGTAGATGGGAGATCATTTTCTCTTCTCTTTGTAAATCTGCCTTTCCAATAAAAATAGTTCTTTTTTAAAAAAAATAAGTTTGTGGAAACATAGAATTAAAAGATAACTATTTCAGTGCAAGTAAAATCTTAAATCCATGCATAGTTTTTCATGATACATAATTTCCTTATTTAAAAGATTTTTATTATAATTATTTAAAAGGCAGAGTTACAGAGAGAGAGAAGGAGAGACAGAGATCTTCATCTTCTGTTTCACTCTTCAAATGGCTGCAATAACCAGAACTGGACCAAGCTGAAGCCAGGAGCAAGGAGCCTCTTCTGGGTCTCCCACGTTGATTGCAGGGACCCAGGGACTTGGACCATCTACTGTTTTCCCACATGCATTGGCAAGGAGTTGGATTAGAAGAAGAGCAGGAATTGGCACAGAAATGGGATGCTGGTAGCATAGGTGGTGGCTTAACCCACTGCACCACAGCAGTGGCCCCTATAGTGCATACTGTCCACACACTTCTGAAAATCTCATATGTAACAATGGAATTTGCTCTGAGTGCCTGTTAGACAAGTTCTTACTTCCTCTGCTATGCAGCAAAACAGTTGGTGATCCGCATGTCCAGCCTGGACCATGCAGAAGCTAGTAACCCAGAATTCCATCCAGGTCTCCCACATGGGTGGCAGGTGCCCAAGTAGTTGGGCCACCTTTCTTGCTTTTCCAGATGAATTAAGAAGGAACTTGATCAGAAGAAAAGCAGCTGGGGTTTAAACCGTACCCTAACATGGGACACCATTGTTGCAAGCAGAAGCTTAATATACTGTGCCACTACAGCATAGATTTAAATTTGGAGCTGTCTCTAGTTACTTTTGTCAGCCTGAGAAGTTATTTAACATTTATTCCCTATCTTCATTTGTAAACTGAAATAATGAAGCCTATTTAATTGCTTGCCTTTGTGATTAAATAGGTAGTATAAGGGAGCAATTGAAAAAGTTCTTTGATAAATGAAAGATTTATTTTGTGGCAAAAAAATAAAAAGGTTTGAAACCTGTGCATAGCTTTTCATCATTATCATAGTTTAATCTCATAATCACGAACTTTCAGAAGGCCCTTCATATGTAAAATATTTTGCACACAATATGTGCCAAATGTTTAGGATGAATGTGCTAGATTTTTTATGCACTATCAATAGCTATTTGAAATGGTCACAGTGCTGTATATCTAGTCTTTGCTGACTGCTTCCATAGGGATGTGAGCTGGGTTCATTGGAAGACCACATGGCACATATTAGTCATGAGCCTACCTCTGTGAAGTACACAATTTAGTAGAGAAACAAGTTTTATAGATCTAGATGTATGCAGAGCAATATAAGGCAGTATTTAATCAAAACATGGCTTACATCCTGACAAGGGCTTTTTTAGAATTTATTTTTAAAATTAAAGGATCTCTAAGTCATGGAGGAATGAGTTAGAGCTCTGGTCATGGAGTCAAACTAATTTGATCTGAGCTCTGGTGCTGCTACCTTAACCTGTGCGTTGAAGAACAAATTTCCCCATCAGCAACATGGTGATTGCCTTGCCCTGGGATTGTTCAGCATAAATGAGGGTATGTCTTAGAGTGCTTAAAGCAGGTTAGGACTCATAAACACTCCTGTGGTGGTTAGAAGTACTAACCAGGAGCACAGGTATGAAAATTAGCATGGAGTCAATGCAAATAATAATTTTTAATGTGCCTCTTGTAGTTATTTACATTTTTGATATTGTTTTAAAGAAAGCAGACAGGAACTTAATAAATATCACTTATAGTTTGTAATGATCATGCTTTATTTGCTATACTTTATTGAACTTCTTAATAAAATACCACAAGAATATTTCAGGCTATTTAGGTTATTAAATTGCAGAACATTTCAAAGCCAAAAGACTTTCATGAATCATTTTAATTCTTTTTAGGGCACACAAATTTTTAATAAACATTGTAAATCATAATTGTTAATTTTAAAATCAAGTTATTTTCTAAGGCCCTGTTTCTGATAATAATTTTCCTTTATTCCATTCCCCCTAAATGTCACTTTACTTTATGTAATTTTTCTCTTTTAAAATGGTATTTATTGTTCTCATAACAATAAATATACAGTTAAATACAAAATACAGAATCCATCAGTAGTGGTTATTAATATACCTATAGTATAAGCATGATTGAATTAGAGGCTGTTGCTTCTCTGATGGATAGTACAGAAGCAAACAAATAAGAACTGTTTGGGTTCTATTATATATTATTGAAAATCCAAAAGGCAAAAGGCAAATGTCATAAGGCTTGAATATTTATTACATTGTTTCTGCTGTTGTATTTTTCTTTTACTTGTCAAAAAATTTATTATTAGTCCCATAATCTTGTGTATAATATATATCATTTAAAAGTGTTTTGAAGAATAATTTAGTATCAGAACTAAACCTGTAAAAAAAATTCAGTTGATTTCTTTACTGAAAGCTTGGATAACACCATCATTTACCCTCAACCAACTAATAAAAACTTGTATTTTGGAAACTGACAGGGAATTATTCAGTCAGAAGTTTGTGAAAGTTCATGAGCAAATCAAAGGAAATTTGTCCTCCAGTTATAACCAGCAAGTCAAGGTTAGGACACATCAGGCATATGTTAGGACATATGAAGAAACTATGAATACTGGAGGGTAAAGGAGAAAAGGCCAGAACAGTGTGCACAGAGGCTGCATTGGGGGCCAGAAGCATGGAGTGTTCCTGGAGAGCAGCGTCAGCCCTGGGCTGCCAGGCACACACAGCTGGTGCTCACCAAGTGTGTTTTCTTTGACAGGATTTTTCAGCAGAAGTCTATCTTTTCTTCTGTAGTGGTTCAGATATTTCATAGATAGCCTCATCACTGAGTTAAGAGGTTTCAAAAGAAATGTGCAAGATGTCTTTTGAAGCAGAGGGGAGAAGAAAGAGAGAGAGAGAATGAATGAATATGAATATGAATATGAAAGGGCTCCCTTCTCTTGTATTGGTTCACTCTCTGCACTCTACAGGCCACTGTGGCACTCATGTCTGCTGAGGTGAGGAGCCAGGAACTCATTTCATTCTTCCTTGTGAGTGCCAGGAACATCACCAGGTGACTCATCGCTACTGCTTCTCCTGGGAAAAAGCTGGATTCAGATGCCAGACACTCTGACATGGAATGCAGGCATCTCAAACCCTGTGCCCAGCACCGTCCCTGAATCATCTGTTAGTTTCACTTCCCCATGAGTTTTTTGAGTACTGACTTTTGGGCTCAGCCTGGCTCCTGGGCTTGGATAAGATACTCTCTGGAAGGAAATCTGATTTGGGGCTGAGGGCATTGACTATAGGGAGGCTAGGTTTCTGTGGCTGAGTGCAGGCTGATTGACTCAACCCTTTAGTGTCCTTTGGGAGTTTTCTTTCTCTTGGGCAGGCGCTCGCAAGTGATAGCTGTGTCCTTGAGTTTGGCATTGACAATTGTTTCTGAAATCCTGGCTCTAAAATACTCTGGGTAATCCATTAGACACACAAGGAGAAACATTGCTCTTTCAGATCACTGAGACTACATTTATTGAATTTCTGTTTTAACGTATTAACTGCTTAGTCAGTGAACCTTTATTGAGCACACATTGAGTATCCAGCAGTACATTAGATGCTGTAGGCAGGGGAAAAAAGGCATAACAGATGAGGTTCCTGTCTAGGGTTGTTTCAATAAAAAGTAAAAGACAAAAGGCCCTACCTGCCTGTCAAGGAGTCATTCGGCTTCACGGCCGACCTGTGCTCCAACACTGGTGGCCAGGCCCTCCCGCAGTGCATCTTCGACCACTGGCAGATCCTTCCTGGGGACCCGTTCGACAACAGCAGCCGCCCCAGTCGGGTGGTGGCTGAGACCCGGGAAGCCAAGGGCCTCAAAGAGGGCATCCCGGCCCTGGACAACTTCCTGGACAAGCTGTAGGTGACATCAGCTCCCTGCGGCCCTGCACCCAGACCCGGCTCAGCCACACGTCACCCCCACCATCAGACATACCTCGCGGCTGCCCTGTCGGGCTGCCCATGCCACCTCCACCACACTTGAAGCGGTCTCCACCATATTTATTTTGGGACTCAGGCAGCAGGCGTGCCTTCTGCATGGGACTCCATGACCAATGGGATGGGTGGGGGGGCGACACCCAACACTTTCTCATTTCGTCTGAGGGCAGTGAGGATATGCACAAATTTCTGGAGAAGGCATGAGGAGGCTTATTGGGGTCAGCGGCGGCCCACGGCTTTCTCCCCCCAAAGGTGGGGAGGAGGCCAGAGACCCTGCTGCCTGGCCAGGTGCCATTGGAGTAATAAATATGGTGGTGACCATGAAAAAAAAAAAAAAGACAAAATGCCCTTGAAATGAAACGTAATTGTAAAACTTAATATAACACATTCTGTATTACACTCACATCGTTCATTTAACAAATATTTATCATTCATTTATGATGTGCAAGTTTCTAGACTAGTATTGTGCTGTTGTAAATTTTGAATATAGCACAGCCTGTCCATAGATTGTTCATAATGTAGTAGTTGTGACAAATTGAAAAGGAATTATAATATTTTAAATGTGCTAAAGTCCTCAAACTAGTGTAATTAAGAAAAGCATTATTAAAACAGATGTGGTTTATGTTGTGCTTAAAAGGTAAGGATGATGAAATGGCACAATATGTAGAGATATTCAACTATAGGAAAAACTCACTGTAGAACACAAAATATAACCTTTCTGTTTTGGTTCTTTGTAACATTTTTGTCCTGAACTTATGTACTTAGAATTACTAGGATCATTTACTTTCTTTCATAGTTATTATAGGTAAGAGCCCAGGATTGGCTTGGCTGGGGAGGTTCTGGTTTGGAATCACTCTTAAGGTTGTTCATCACATTTGAGCAGGGCACATTCACGTGAAAGTTTGACTGGAGATGGAGGCTTCCTAGGTGGCCAACATTTGAATGATAAATTGGTGGTGGCTATGGCCCATGGCTTTCATTCTTCTTTGTATCGTGTTTCTGTGGACTACATTAGTATCCTTTTGGTTTGTGGGTAGCAAGGGGGCAATTCAAGAGACCAAGATATGCAAGATATGACACGTTTTATTTCTTCAAAAGTAATTTCTGCCATGTTGTGTTGATCATATTTATAAGACAATAATGACCAAGAGGTGAGAATATATGGAAGTCGTAGTGGAGATTGCATCCAATACCATCCAAAATGAGGATGAGGATGGGAAGGGTAAAGGGAGGTTAGATGATGGATATCAAAATTTAGTCATATGAAATTAACAAGTTATGGTGTTCCAAAGCATATTGAGTGATTATAATTTATAATAATATGCCATATTCTATATGAAAAATAGAAATTTACAACACCATGAAGTTAAATAACATGCTACTAGAATGATAGTCTTCAATACACAGTTACTATACATCCCCTTAAATGAAAAGCCACAAAACAAGATCAACAACAGGAAGAAAAAAGAAATTTATAACACCATGAAGTTAAATAACATGCTGCTGAATGAGTAATGTGTCACTGAAGAAATGAAAAAGAAAATCAAGAACATTCTACAAGAAAATGATGCTACTGTATGATCTATGAGTCATTGAAAAAAATTTTTTTTTAATTATTTATTATTTAACTTCAGTAATTACATTGTATTATGTGACACAGTTACATAGATACTTGGGTTCTCCCCACCCCTCCCCAAACCCTCCCACCATGGTGGAAAAATTTTTTAATTAATTTATTTTTTATCAATTACATTGCAATATGTGGCACAGTTTTATATGCACTGGGATTCCCCCCACCCCATTGAAGAATTTAATAAGGAAGAGTTTTGAAGAGATGAAACTAAAAATAAAAAATAAAAATTTGTGAGAAATTGTTTCCATTGATCTTTGTTGGTGAAATCAACAAATAGACGGGTTTTGTTTTTAGTCCAGTTTACTAATCTATGATGTTTGATTGATGAGTTTAGCCATTTACATTCAGGGTTAATATGTTGGGTGGTAATTTGGTTCTCTCATTTTAGCAATAGGTTGCTAATTGATTCAGTCTTGTGTTGTTATTTTACTGGGTTGTTCTTCACATTTGCCTCTGGTTTTGGTGGGTGCTATTCCTCTTCTCTGTCAAGAGAACATCTTGAAATATCATTTGTAGGGCAGACTTGGAAGAGGCATATTCTTTAAACTTTTCTTTACTGTGGAAGAATTTTATTTCATTTTCAAAGACAAAAGAAAGCTTTGCTGGGTACATTATCCTGGGCTGACAATTTTATTTTTTTTTATTTTTTTTTTTTTTTGCTTTTAGAATCTGGAATATGTCGCTCCATTCTCTTACGGCTTGTTGCATTTCCTGAGAGAGGTCTTCTGTGAGTCTAATTGGCATTCCTTTATAAGTCAGGTTTTTTTTTTGTTTGTTTGTTTTAAAGATTTATTCATTTTATTACAGCCAGATATACACAGAGGAGGAGAGACAGAGAGGAAGATCTTCCGTCCCATGATTCACTCCCCAAGTGAGCCACAACGGGCTGATGCTGTCCCGATCCAATACCTGGAACCTGGAACCTCTTCCGGGTCTCCCACACAGGTACAGTGTCCCAATGCATTGGGCCGTCCTCAACTGCTTTCCCAGGCCACAGGTAGGGAGCTGGATGGGAAGTGGAGCTTCCGGGATTAGAACCGGCGCCCATATGGGATCCCGGGGCTTTCAAGGTGAAGACTTTGGTCGCCAGGCCACGCTGCTGGGCCCTTTTGTTTGTTTTTATGTTCCCCTTTAAGGATCTTTTCCTTATGTTGAATTGAAGAGAGCTTGATTGTCATGTGTCATGGTGAAGATCGCTTTTGGTCAACTCTGTTGGGAGTTCCATGTCCTTCCTGGGTATTGTTTCCCAATTCTTTCTCTAGACTGGGGAAATTTTCCCTTATTATTTCATTGTTTTTCATCCTTAATCCTAGTTTCTCTTTTTGCACCTTCTGCGACTCCCATAACTCTTGTATTTGGCTTTTTAATAGTATCTTTCAATTCTCAAATATATATTTTTTAGCTTGTCTCAGCTCTGCTTTCAGCTTTTTGTTTGTTTCTCCCTGGTGACAGGAAATATCTTCTAATTTTGAGATTCTTTCATCATTCTATTTTGGAGACGCTCCATTGTACTTTTAATTTGCTCCGCTGTATTCTTCATTTCTGATATATCAGCTTTGATTTAATTAATTGCTGCTATTTCCTGTGTAACATATTGCTTAAATTCATTGAATGCCTGCTTTACATGTTTCTCATTGTTGATAAGAAGTTTTATAATAAGTGTTTTGAATTCTGTATCCCCCATTTTATTGATGTCTTCCTCAGTTAACTCTGAGGTTGGCAAAGGCTTTGGCTCCTTTGCAGGGGAGTCTTCAGTAATATTCATTGTCCCATTGTTTCTTCTTTTGCTCGTGGTCATTGTACTTCTGGTTATCTGATTCCTCTCCTTGGGCAGGTTTCTAAGCTGTGTCACCCACAGGTCTATAATTCGATTTTACTTATTGCAGTTGGTACATGGCTCTTTGTTTCCAGTCACTTGTGCCATTCCCTCCAACGAGTTTTAGGATGGGTTTTTATGTTAGATTTGCACCATGGTCTCCCTAACCCCAGCTCCTGGCTCATCAGTCTCTGCCTCCTGTGATACTGTGCTGGGGCTGCACCGTTGTCTGTACACCCTTTCTTCCACTTCCGGTTGGAGCAGGTCCTAGGATTAGGGAGACACCAGGTGTCCTATACAGCTAGGTTGTTCGTGGGGTGATCTTGCTGGCACCTGTTGGCCATTAGGTCTGAGGGCCACATGGACTTATTTTGGCCTGTATGATGCCACAGTCAGTATTATTTTCTATGTGGGACTAGTACAATGCACCTAGCTCAGTGAATTCTAGCTGGGCTCAGCACATGCGCAGCTCACTGTTGTCCCTGCAGTCTTAAAACCTTTGCCACACTATAATGGCACCTGATGTACCACTACTAGAGTTCTTGATCTGCTGGCCATCACTTCTGAGGGTTACCTGGACCTGTCTTGGGTGGAACCTGTATGATGCCATGTTGTTGCAGTTCACTGAGCCAGAGATGAGTTCACTCCCATCTCAGTGCATGCAGTCCTGTCCCATAGCCTTTGCCTCCTTAAACAAAATGGCAACCAATTCAGCTCCAGGGGGCATAATTGTCTGTGAAATCCACCCTGTTCCCACATTGCCTGTCTGGGGCCTGCTGCTCTGTCTTTGCTCCTGGTCAAATCAAACGGACCAGCAGGATGGGCAGTTTTTTGTCTGTGTTCACCTGCTGAGCTCGCAGTGAATACCCCTTCTCACCTTGTTGCTGGTGGAATTCTGGAAGCTGGTGCAATTTAGATTGCTGTTAGCTGAATGCTGCTGGATTATCAGTCACTGCAATGCCACGCCGTTGTGTCCGCTGCTTTCCCGTGTCTGTCAGGCTCCAGGTACTTCTCTGCTGTTGTTCTCTCTTCTCCTGTTTCCTGGAAAATGCCCTCTCTGCTTCACCCTGGCTAATGTTTCTCTGTGTGTTTGAACGTGTCCTTACCCTATTCTGCCATCTTGATTCTCCTGCATGCTTGTACTCAACATGCTTATAACAGTGTTGTGCCATGCCCAATGTACAATGACTGCATAGTTATAAAATTTTGTTTTAAATAGAAAATGTTAAATTCTGATTTTAATTAGTGTAAGTTAATTAATGTAAATTTTCCATCTAGTTTTTTTCATGTAAGATACAGAGTTCTATGTCCACCTGCCAACCAGACATCTTCAGTTTGGTGTCTTGTGGATATTTAAAACTTATGGTTAATTTCAATAAATGATACCATAATCCAGCCAGAAAACAACACATGGAAAAATAAAAGAAAATATATGTATATGATATAGCTGGATGGCCAACATGTGCATTCCTCCAATTTTTCTCACCTACTTCATACCTAGAATGGGAATACCCTGAGGGTGAAACAGGATCTTCCATCTTGTGTTTTCCTATGTGCCTAGAATACTGCATGGATAAGTAACAGACAATTCATGCATGTTTCTTGAAGGAGTGAATTATTGCATAAGTAAGTGAATTTCAATCCTTATAGACTGAGAGATAAATAAAACATTTCAAAGCCATTGGGTGAAATCTTGATTCAGGAGTATGTTGTTAGCCACATGAATGAGCTAGAATGAAGAATCTGGAAAAAGAAATAAGGCAGATTGATAACAAGAACTGAAGGGATTACCCAATGCTAGCCAACAGTTTGTGCAATATACACAATCTACCTTATGCTTTCGATGAGCAAGTGAATGGGTGAAAGCATCCTCAGAACAGACAGTTGAGATGATTGAAACAGAGTTCTGAATCCCCTCTCATCATGTCTGCCTGATTTCTACCCATGTCCAAGGGGTCATAGTGTTGAAATGTTTGCTGTGCCTGATTGATACTTTTCACCTTATGATTTCTTTGTTGAAAGTGGGTGTGATATTGGTGCAAACTACTTGTCATGCTGTTTGCAATCATGACCTGCCCATGGCCAAGCCAGTTGTTTGGATGTCTCAGATAGACCCATTGGCTATGGTCAAAGCCAAAGAGGACAAACAATATAATATAATTGTGATGCATCTGTAAATTCTTAACCTTGAACCTGGAGTGATTGACAGCTGAGTGATGTTGCCTGCAACCTCTACCCATCCCTCTTATAAAGAGTACCAAATGCAGTGAGCATGTCAGAGGGCTCCTCTGATCTGGCAGATTTCTAATCCTGCACAGCTGCCAAGACTCCCAAGTTTTGGAAATGGATCCTGAATAATAAAGATACATCTAGTCGAGTCTGCTTGCACCACTGTGTATCCTGCATCGCACAGCTTGTTTACTGGTTCCTTTTTATAAGAGAGCAGGATTAACAGAGTCTGTATCAACATTTATTCAACTCTGATACCTGGGTCAACCTTTGTGTTCTTCCCTTGCTCCACCCCTGAGCACAAGGCTGTCTTAATTAAGCAACAGTTAACTACAAGCACAAGTATAAAAGAGTGGAAAATGCTAGACCATCTCTGTGTCCTCACAACTGGATATCTGCAATTGTGTCCCATTCTTTTCTGTAAATTTATTTGAAGGAAATTTTATAATTGTTTATAACTCTGTTAAAATAGGAGAGGCAAAATTGTTTATTTCTAAACTCAGTGATCAGTTGGGAAGTTAGTCCAGATGGCAATGAAGTAAACCTCTGCTTCTCACTAAAGTGCTGCTCTTGTGAGGTGGGTGCAGGAGCCGTGGGCTCTCACAGGTTGTAGAGCAAGGCCACAGGGAGGGGCAGCCCAGCTTCTGTAGGGGAAGAAATGTAACCAGGTGAGACTAAACTCACACAAAAGGTAAAAACCTACCGCTCTATATTTTTCTTTCATTGTTAACAAGATTGCCATAATCTTTTCAAATAAAAGGGCTGGAATTTTTGGGTTTTGACATGATCACTGCCTTTTGAAAGAAGGAAGTCCAAAAGTGTGCTAGAAGTATACACACTCCAAGGAAAGTGCATGCCCAAATCTGGCAACAGGGTCAGTGATGATTCCCTCCAAAAGGGGAATGAAGAGAATCAGCATCTATTCATATACGCCCTCACCCCTCACCCACACACCCTTGCTCAACTTTTCCCTGCAACCCACTCTGTGCTGGAAATAGATCGATAGACTGCTTGTCAGACTTATGCAAGGCTTGCAGCCTCTCAAACCTCTCAGACTGATGTTCAGAGTGGGCGTTTACCCAAGAGGTTAAGAGTTGAGAATTCATAGGGTTTCTTAGTACACAGAAAAAAATATATATGAAGTTGAGATGTTAACCAAAGAAAATTCAGAGCTGTAATGGCCTATGGGTTTCCATTTCCTGAGGCACCTATTGGATGCTACCCTGCATCCACTGCCCCCTAACACATTCATCTTTGTTTCATCGAAGTTGATTTTGTACTATGCAGTATTGGGAAGAAACACTGTATCAATAATTCTGGTTTCAACCATTTCAGTGATGGGCCTGGCTTGGTGACTCAGACTGGTGGAGACTGCTTTCCTGCCATTGATTCCAGTGTTCAGCCCCAGGCAAGAGCCGCTGGCCTGTGTCTCCCTGAGTTTTCTGCTTGTGTTTCCTGCCTTGCCATGACTCTCCTGACTTAACTCATCCTTTTGAACTCCAGCATTGCTTATCCATGCTTCTCAACTCTGGTTGCTTATCTACATTTCCTAGAGAGGGTTTTGGATTTGTTATTATGATAAATCAATGCATAATGTAAAATTCACCATTTGGCCCTTTTGAGGTATATAATTCAGTGGCATTAATTATATTCACGTTGCTGTGCAGTCACCTTCACTGCCCATATATAGGACTTGCTTTCCAGCTGAAACTGTATCCATTAGACACTGCCTTCTCTCCTGCCCCTCCCCTGTTCTCTGGAAATAATTCTTCTACTTTCTGACTCTGAGAATTTGTACAATTAAATGGTATTTGTCCTGAAAACTCATTCTGTAGGGTTCCCTATGCAACTGTTAGAATATACAAGCCCTCTTGGATCTGAATTGTAGTAGTATATGCTTTACTTTTTCAGGGCTTCCATAACAAATTACCACAGATTAGGTAGCTTTGAACAATAGAAATTTGGTCTATCAGAGTTCTGGAGGAAAGGAATTCAAAATCAGGGTTCTGGCTGGGCTGAATTGTTTGGAATGAAAGAATCCCTTCCTTGCCTCTCTCTCCATTTTTGGGTGGCTGCTGGCGATCATAGTATTCTCTGGCTTGAAGACACATCACTCCAGTCTCTGCCTCCAACTTCATGTGGCCTTACCCTCTTTCACTTTGTTATCTCTCAGGCATAATTTTACTATCTGTTAAAAACACTGGTCATTCAATTTAGAGTCTACTCCAAATCCAGAGTTGATCTCATCTTGAGATCCTGAATTGTATTTGCAAAAATTGTTTTCAAATAAGGTCACATTCACAAGTAGGGGATTAGACCTTGGACTATCTTGGAGAGGGCACAGTTCAATACACTCCAAAGAGTTTTCTATTTGTCTTCAAATTTGTCAGTTACCTTGTGAGTCAAGAGTTCAGCATGTTGATACAACAGAACTCAATCCTTCTGAATCAATTCTTGATACTGAAATTAGATTGTGAAAGTGTTTTGCATTTCCATGTTCATTGCAGCATCATATACATTATAATCAAGATGTGGAAATTCTTTATTTACAAACAAATGGATGGTTAAAAAATGTGACAAATACAAACCTTAGAATATTATTCGACCTTAAGAAAGGAAATGATAACATGAATGGGCCTGGAAGAAATTTTTCAAGAGCAATTAAGTCAGTCACAGGAGAATAAATATCTTGTACTTTCTTTTCTATGAAGTGCCTAAAATAACCAAAACATGTAGAATTAAGTAAAGTGTTGTACCCAGAATAAGGGGGAAAATGCATTTGGGGGATTTTGCATCATTGTGTATAATTTATAGTTATACAAGATGAATTAGTTTTGAAGACTTCCTGCACAGCACAGTTCTTATTAATTAACAATAAGATACTGTGCACTTCAATATTTGTTATAAGAGTGTGTCTTATGTTATCTGTTGTTACCATAAGAAACAAGGGACCAAAGAAACCCTGGGAGATGAGTGATGGGTGTTTATCACCCTAATCATCATAAATGGCAGCATGAGTGCATACATGTGGCCAGTCTCACCAGATTGCATGCATTTGTTACTTCCATATTTTTATAGTGATTATACCTCAGTCAAGAAGGAGGGGCTGAAAAGACAGTCAAAGGAATCTTTGCGTTAGGCCAAAAAGGCTGCCTGACTTCCCACACATCCTTAGTGGCTCTGGGACAAACTGCAGTCCCTGAGACAGTCTAGACTGCTTTGAAATGGTTGAGGTAGTGCTGAGACCCTGAAGCAAGATGCCACAGAGGGGCTGGCACAACAGGTTAAATTGCCAGTTAGGATGCTGGCATTCCATATCAGAGTGCTTGGTTCAAGTCCTCACTGTTCATCTTCTGCTGCAGCTTCCTGCTAATGCAGGTGCCTAGATTTGGCTTGGCCCAGCCTAGGCCATTATGACAATGAGTCAACCAGCTGATGGAATCTCATGCCCCTGTCCCTCATTGTGCCTGCATGTAAGTCTTCTTCTTTTTTTTTTTTTTAACGATTCCACAGAAATGCCCAAACTAGACTTCTACACTTGCTTTATTTTCCACCTCAAAGAGTCAGCCACAGGGCACCGAGGCTGGTCTAGGATGCATGCTCTGTTCTAGGGTAGGAACTCCACTCAGGAACTCTGCAGGCTCCCTGGTAGCTCCAGGTTGAGCACACACAATCCCTCTCCCACCATCTTCTAGCTCAGACTTACCCTGTTAGCCCACTTTGTCAACACTGCCCTTTGCTGATTTTAAGTCACAGGAAGTTCTGAAAAAAGTCTCCTTCCCATGAAAAAGGACATGACTGCATTTTCCATGAGAGATGAGAGAGTTCCTTACTCAGCTGCATTAACCTCAAAGATCTATCCCTAATGTCCTATCTATCCAGACTCTGGAATCTGGGACAGTCTTGAGAAAAGGAAGTGGCACTTTGTCTTGCAAATACTTCCTCTGTGTGCCAGAATCAGGGCAGCCCTGTTTTTCCAACTGTGCAGGCATCTGGAATGTTTGGTGTAAAATCCGGGGATGAATTATTTTTGCTTTGCAGAGTTAGATGAGGTGTCTAAAGCGAGAGTGGTTTATTTCTCAGCTTTGCAGAGAATTACACACATGGTTCTCACTTTCATTTTCTTTTAATATTTGCAATGATTTTATTACAAATGATGACTCCTTCATGAGTGAATACATCTGAGAAACCAAGTGCAGTCTCCCAATGGACTCAGCCCTTCGTAAAACCATCAGTGAGTCTGCGAGCAGAGGTTTTAAAAAGTGAGAGAGGCAATTCATCAACTCTTCAGCATATTCTCCTGACAGGCAAGGAAATGAAATTTGCTTTCACCTGCTGAAACCTCAACACATTTTTATTATATAACTCTCATCGGTGTTTAATGCTAACCTGCAATCAATTTACCGATTATGATGTAAATCCAGTTTTACATTTTTTTTTCGTATTAGAAGTTTACTAAAGCATATTCATTGACAATCTGATGTAAGGGTCTGAATCCTAGTATGAGGTATTTTTATGAGTTTACTATTATTTATTTGGAGCTTCTAAATTAATGATTTTTAAAAAATATGTATTTATTTTTGGGCCCGACGCAGTAGCCTAGAGGTTAAAGTGCTTGCCTTGCACATGCTGGGATCCCATATGCCCGTCGGTTATAATCCCAGCAGCCCCACTTCCCATCCAGCTCCCTGCTCATGGCCTGGGAAAGCAGTCAAGGACGGCCCAAAGCCTTGGGACCCTGCACCTGCGTGGGAGACCTAGAGGAAATTCCTGGCTCCTGGCTTCGGATCGGCACAGCTTCGGCTGTTGCCGTTTCTTGGGGAGTGAATCATGGGATGGAGCATCTTCCTTTCTGTCTCTCCTCCTCTCTGTGTATCTGACTTTGCAATAAAATAAATAAATCTTTAATATATATATATATATATATATTTCAATTTGCTGTTTGAAAGGTATAAAGACAGAGAGACAGAAATGGAGAGAGATCTACCATCCCCTAATTCACTCCTCAAATGCAACAGCCAGGACTGAACCAGGCTAAAGCCAGACACCTAGGTCTCAATACCCTTGTGGGAAGCAAAAATCTGAGTACTTAGCCTCAGCACTGTTTCCCCCAAGCTGTGCCTCAAAAGGAAGCTGGCATCAGAAGCAGAACCTGGACTTGAACTCGGGCAGTCTGAGATGGGAGAAGTCTGTCTGAATCACTGTACCAAATGTCCATTCCTAAACAGGTCATTTTAAATTTTACTTTTCGTTATTACATAAAAAAAGCTCAAAGTTGAGGAGTGAGATCATACTCATCTTTCCCTGGAAGTTCTACTGGAGTGCTTTGTTCATAGCAGATATCTGATGAGTGTTTAGTTAGTGCACACATGTGAGGTGAGTTTGTACCTTGTATAAAACACAAACATCACAAATGCTTAATTGCCCCTTCATTTTGTTTAAATGCATTTATGCCCACTTTTAGTAGTGATATGTTCTTTTTTAAAAAGATTTATTTATTTTTATTACAAAGTCAGATATACAGAGAGGAGGAGAAACAGAGAGGAAGATCTTCCATCTGTTGACTCACTCCCCATGAATCCGCAATGGCTGGAGCTGAGCCATTCCAAAGCCGGGAGCCGGGAAACTCCTCCAGGTCTCCCATGCAGGTGCATGGTCCCAAGGCTTTGGGCCATCCTCCACTGCTTTCCCAGGCCACAAGCAGGGAACTGGATGGGAAGTGGAGCTGCTGGGGTTAGAACCAGCACCCATATAGGATCCTGGTGCGTTCAAGGCAAGGATTTTAGCCACTAGGCCACGGCGCCGGGCCCAGTAGAGGTATGTTCTATATGGATCTTCTCAAATCTCAGCAGGATAGTTATCAGTATATAAAAAAGTGAATATAAAATCTATATGTGCATACTGCCAATGAATACATGTAAAGATGGTTTATCTTGTTAACAATGAAATACATACGTGGCCAGCATTATGGTACAGTGAGTTAAGCAACTGCTTATGACTCTTCCATCCCTTAATGAGTGATTGTTCAAGTCCCAGCTGCTCCACTTATGATCCTGCTCTCAGCAAATGCATCTGGGAAGGTAGTGAAAGTGGGCCAAACACTTGGGCCCCTGAGCATATGTGGGAGACCCAATTGGAGTTCCAGTCTCATGGCTTAGGCTTGACTCAGCCCCAGCTGTTGAAGTCAAATGAGTCAACAAATGGAAGATAGAATTTCTCCTCCTCTTTCTGTCTCTCTGTGCATCTCTTACTTTTTCTAACTCCTTTCAAAATGAAATAAATATAAATGAATCTTAAAAAGGAATTAAATAAATGTAAATGAAGATGCAAGGTTTTTAGTTTGACACAGTGCAAAAGTCAGTATTTTGAGCTGATGCGAGAACAGTGTCATAAATGTTTGATGAGAATTGAAATAGGTACATAAATTTGGGAAGGAAAATGTTCGTTCTATATATCAGAACTATCTTAGTTTGCAGGATTATACTCTATAAATATATCAGCACAAGCCCGTACATATGCATGTCAACAGACTTTGTTTATAAGGCATTTTAGAAAATAAATAATGATACAATTAATAATTAACTTCAATGTTGATTAGGACCCTGAATAAATAAACTATAATTCATACATTTTAATAGAATGCAGATTTTTATATATGTATATGACCTGAAAAAATAGCCAGGGTATATTGTTAAGTGAGAAAAAGAGTTGCAGATCAATATATATATAAAACAATCTTTTTTTATGAGAAGGCAGTGGTATTCCTCTGTGTGTGTGTGTGTGTGTGTGTATGTAGATATGAACAAAAATGTAGTGAAAAGCAGGTATCAACATGTTAATATTATTTGCTTTATGAGTAGCATGAGGCTCCAATTTTTACCTTATATCATTTTATTTTTGTGTAGTAGGAGTATGGGTGTTTTTTCTTTTTTAAATTTTTTGATTTGTTGCAATATCTAGCATCAAAACAAATCTATAGATATTGTAAATTGGAATATTGGGCTAATACAACTCCTTTCCATTTATGCATTATTGCAAATGCTGTGTTTCTGTTTCTTCTTTCCAACTTAAGCATTAGAGAAATAGAAATAGTTCAAAGCACATGGCTAAATTTGACACAATGGTAGATCACATGTTTTCTTTTTTTTTTTTAAGTTTTATTTTCTTTTTATTACAAAGTCAGATATACTGAGAGGAGGAGAGATAGAGAGGAAGTGGAGCTGCCGGGATTAGAACCAGCAGCCACATGGGATCAAGGCGAGCACCCTAGCCACTAGGCCACACTGCCAAGCCCAGATCACATGTTTTCTTAAATGTCTAGTTTTTTTGAAATGAGTGTCTGGTCCTTATTTTTTGTTATCTTCAGAAACATTGGTAAGATAAGTCCATCAGCAAATTATAGAGGCATTAAGGGGTGGGAAAATGGAGCCAGCACCATGGCACAGTAGGCTAAACCTCCATCTATGGCACCGGTGTCCTATATGGGTGCCAATTCTAGAGCTGGCTGCTCCACTTCCAGTCCAGCTCCCTGCTATGGTTTCAGAAGGCAGTGGAAGATGGCTCAAGCCCTTGAACGCCTGCGTTCACGTGGCAGAACCAGAAGATGTCTTGAAGCTGCTGTAGAATGATGCAACAAGAAATTCTTCTGCGAACTAATTCAGTGTGAGTATCTGTAGTTTGGAGATTCATACCAGAGGGATGCAACCAATGTTAAATGATGTCATAAGAATGGGGCCCCCTTTTTTTAGTAGAAGAGATCCCAAAGCTAGTGCTCTCAATTGCCTCTGTCTTTCCCACTCTCTCTCCCCATGTCTCTGTCAATTTCTCCTTTTTCCTGGTCTTTGTGTCTTCCATCCTCCACCCACCTCTGCCCTCCTCTTTTTTCTCTCTCTTATCCCTATTTCTTTCTCTACCATGTAAGGACATAGTGATTAGGTGACCATCTGTGAACCATGTGGAGTGGCTGCATTAGAAAGCATACTGGTCTTGGACTTCTTGCCTTCAGCAGAGTAAGAAAGGAATTTCTGTTGTATGGGCCAGTGGGTCTGTGGCATTTTGTTGTGATAGTCTGAGCTGACAAACTTCATTTTCAGAATGTGTCTAAATTATTGCCTACAGAATTTCCTGACTGACCTGTGGGAGTGGGGTTGGATCAAAAATAGTTTTGACAGTTTTTGCACGACTAGCTGGGGCAACGGTGATACATTAATTAAGACGGGGAATAAGTAAAGGGGAGAAATTAAGGGCAGGATTTTCATTGTTCACTGATTGATTTGGCCAGTGTAGTGACTCAACTGAATAATCACCTCCAAGTGTCTGTATGGGCACTGGTTCACATTCCAGCTGCTCCACTTCCCATCCAGCTCTCTACTTATGGTTTGGGAAAGTAGTGGAGAAAGGCTCAAAGCCTTGGAACCCTACACCTATATGGGATACCCAGAAGGAGCTCCCGGATCCTGGCTTCAGATTGACTCAGGTCTGGCCATTTACAGCCATTTGGAAAGTGAACCATTTGGTGGAAATCTTTGTCTCTGTCTCTCTGTAAATCTGCCTTTCCAATGAAAATAAATAAATGATTCTTAGAAATATAATATCTCTGCCTGATAGACATTGCCAGTAAATTGGACATATGAGTTAGACCTTATGGCTAAAGAAGACAAGCTGGGAGTCTAAATTTAAAGCCGTGTAATAGATTACCTGGTGTAACTTGTCCTCAAAGAGCATAGAGGCATTGTAGCACTCTGTTGAGTTTTTTAACATTTCTATCACATTCTGAGTGTCAATTTGTTGAATAGTCAGCTTGCAAATATTTTTCCTATTCTGTTGGGTGTATCTTCACTATATTGATAATTTGCATTTGCATTTGATATAGTCCTATTTCCTTAGTTTGACTTTTTTTTTTTTTGCCTGTGCTTTGGAGGTCTTCTCTAAGAAGTTGTTCCCTACTCCTTTCCTCCCTAGCAACCTCATAGTCTCAGCTCTTAAATTTAGGTCTTTGATCTGTCCTGAATTGGTTTCTGTATATGATGAGAGGTATGAATCTAATTTTATTCTTCTGCATGTATATCCAGTTTCTCCTGAACTATTTGTTGAAGAGAGTGTCCTTATTCCATTACATGCTCTGGGCAGATTTATCAAAATTCAGCTTGCTGTGTATACACGGATTACTTTCTAGGCTGTCTATTCTGTTCCATTAATCTCAATCTGTTTTGTGTGTGTGCCGGTGTCGTGCTGTTGTGGTTACTAGGGCTTCTGTGGTGTGCTTTGAAGTCAGGTGTTGTGATACGTTCCATCTTGCATCTTCTTGCTCAGGATCACTTTGACTCTTCTGAGTCTTGTGATTTCATATGAATGTAAGAGTTGTTTTCTATAATTCTGAAAAGAGTGTCATTGTTTTTTTTTTTAGGGATTGCTTTGAATCTGTAGAATATTTTAGATAATATAGACATTTTAATGATACTGATTCTTCCAATCCCTAAGGAAGGGTTATCCCTTCAGTTTTTTGTGTGTCCTTGATGATTTCTTTCATCACTGTGCTTGATGATTTCCATTGTAGATGTCTTACACATCTTGTGTTAGATTTTTCCTAAATATTTGATTTTTATGTGGCTATTGTGAATGGTATTCCTTCTTGATTTCTCTATCAATGTATTTATCATAAGCATGCAGTAAGCTATTTTTGTATGTTTGTTTTGTAACTTATAAATTTACTGAATTGGTTTATCAGTTCTAGACCCCTTTTAGTGAAGTGTTCAGGTTTTTTAATGTACAACATCAGGTCATTTGCAGCCATGGATAATCTTGCTTCCTCTTTTCCAATTTGGATGCCCTTTATTTCTCTCGCCTTCCTAATTGATCTTGCTAAAACTTCCAATATTATATTGAATAAGACTGCCAAAAGTGAACATCCTTGTCTTGTTCTAGATCTGAGAGGGAATATTTTCAACTTTTCCCCAATCAGTATCATATTGTCTATTACTTCTTTATGTGTATCCTTTATGATTCTGAGTTATGTTCTTTTGATACGTAATTTGTGGAAGGTTTTATTATAAAGAGCCTTTGAATCTTACCAAATGATTTCTCAGCGTCTATTGATATGTTTGTATTGTTTTTGTTCTTCATTCTGTTCATTTGATTTTTCACATCTATTTATTTGCAAATATTGAATCACTGCTGCATTTCTGGGATAAATCCCACTTGATTGTGATATGGTTTTGAATTCAATTTGCTGGAATTTTGTTGACAATCTTTGTACCTGTGTTCATTAAGGATACAGAACTGTAGTTGGTTGGCACTGCAGCCTACTAACAGAAGCCTTGGGAGAGACCAGTGATGTTAAAAGTTTGTGATGCATGGTAAGCACCTGAAGCCAAGAATAGTCCAACTGCTGACAAAAATTCTGCCAAGAGATTCAGTGAGATGAGGTAGGAGGCTGAGGGCAGGATTTGGCAAATGGAGGTTAGGGGACACCTGAACGATGGGAATTTCAGTGGAGCAAAGGAAACAAAAAGTACAGAGAAAGGAACAATTGAAAGCAATGTGTTTGTATGATGCAAGATTTCAAATACAAAACCAGAGCTACTGGTATAATAGGCCTCATATACTAAAGAGCTTTAAGTTTCTAAATATTTGTTAATCTAAGTTACATGAACTTACTCTGCATTAAGTTGATGCAAATTCCAGATACAATTATTACATCTGAGTATTTGAGAGTGTTATTTCCAAAAGTGTATTTCATTGCAAAATGTATTTCATTGCAAAGAAATATAATCACAATATCCTATGAGACTTACAAACAGCTACTGATAATTCCTTGGTAACAAATATATCAAGTTCAAAGTTCTAATTAACTCACAGATGTTGTAACTTTAGGTAATATTTTTAGTGATGTCCAAACAAAATGCACACTTTGTGATTGCCCTTTGGCTTGATATTGCTTCTTGTATATTTCTTTTCGTCTACAGACTCTCTTTTTTGTTGTTTCATCCTGGTCATATATTTTTGAGGAAACCAGGTGATTTAGATTGCAGCTTCCTGCATTACTGGTATGTATATTAGTTCATTATACTGCCATAACAGAATACTAAACAGTGGGTAATTCACAAAGAACAGAAATGTAAGTTTTCACAAAACTGGAGGCTAAGAAGTCCAAGGTCAAGACTCTGGCAGATTTGATCTCTGATTCTGGAAGGTATTTGTTGCTACATTTTCTAGGGACCGGGAAAGCTAAGTCCTCACATGGAACAGGGTCAGGAGACAGAAGTCAGTCCTGTGCCCCAACCTGCAGGACAGGACGCTCAAACCATGAGGGTGGACTGGGAATGCCGGGCTGCTAGCCCCGGGCTGCTGGCCCAAGAAACACACGGACACACGTAGTTGGTGAAAAGAGTGCCCCCAGATCTTTATTTTACTCCTCATATATATACCTTCTTGTCTGGGGGGGAGGGAATGGAGAGGGGCTTCCTGGAAGTAATTATCTTCATTGAAGCAGGAAAGGAACTAATCATCTATATTGAAACAGGGGAGGAACTAATTATTTGAACAGGAACAGGGGTGGAGGTTCTGTTCTGCTTTCTTTGCACCGGATGTTCTGGCTGTAATATCCTGCTTGCTGTGGCCCTGTTTGCCCAAGGTAGGTCTTGCAATGCAGCAGGTTGTCAGGTAGGCCAAGTCCAAGGCCCGGGAGTCTGTGGCTCCTAACAGTCCTGCAAGCCTTTTCTGTAGTGGCATTAATCCATTTACAGAGCTTGAGCCTGAACACCTCCCATGAAGTCCCACCTCCCACTGATGTTTGAATTAGGGTTAGAATCCTAACATATGAATTTGGGAGTACATATTCAGACCATATCAGTCTCCTTTATTGAACTTGTATGATTTCGTTTAACATGTTCCTCTTCTCTTTTATTTCTGCAACATTAATAGTGAGATTCAAATGTTTGTCAGATTGGGATCTAAAAGTTTTTGACAACATTATTTTAGAGGTTGTGATATCTAAGAGAATGTGATTTTTGTTTCCTCTTTTTTGTTGTCATTGATGCTAATGTCCAGATACATTAATTCAATAGAGATTATAAAATGGTAATATTCTAATATGTTTTCTTCTTACCTGTAATACTTCTCTTATTATTTATTTGGTTTCTCACTCTTGCAGTTTGTTTAGAAAAGACAGAATAATTGTTGAATTCTTTCTCTTCAGTGCTTTTCAAATTAAATTCTTTAGTGTCCTCCAACAATGAATATTTTTTTAAATAATAAACTATTGGATTTAAATATACTTAATGTGTCTCAATACATTGAAGTTATTATTCTTATTGACATTCAAATTGTCCCCATTTGAGCCCAGTGGGAGCTTCTTTAATTTGGTGTTTGAATCCTTCTGACATGCCCTGGTGGTTTTTTATAGCTTCCTTGCTGCCTGGTATAACAAGTATTCTTGGTTCATTTGTGTAATTCCTATCTTACATCTGTAATCATTCATTTCTCCAAAGGGAAGAAGTTTTATTTTCTATTAATTTATTATTAGTGTAATTTATTATATGAATTTCTAGTGAAGCCCTTTTGCATACTGATGGGAATAATCAATTTGAGAGGCTACAATTATAGGAGTAAATTCTTTGACTAGAGGAGAAACAATAGGAATAGAATAAATGGAAATGTTTGCTCTTAAAAGGTGTTGGACAAAGCAAATGCTGTATAAACATAAGGGCCATATGGCTCATGTGATTGCTCAAATGATTGTATGTAAAATCAAATTTCCTAGCTACAAATTTACTTTTGTTATTCTATACTGATCTACACAATTATACATTCTTCATTTCTATTTTTCTTCTAATTTCCAAGCTGAATGCAGTATTCATTTGTTCCCAATATGTTTATAAAAGAAGATAATGTTGATCTTTTGCTTAGTTTGCTTTGGCTGGCCTGAGCAATGACCATAGGAAGATTTTACCTTAAGCCATGGTGTCTCATCTAATGAGCATTTTTGGCACAAAAATGGCCATATCATTTTGAAGTATTTCATAAACAAATTATCTCTTCCTTCATTCTTCTTGGTGCAGAACTTTCAATATTAATCATCTCATTTTCTTCCATTGTCTGCAATGGATGTTTCAATAGATTATTAATTTTCAGAGATACTCTCAAATACATTAAAAATGTATAGACCATTTTTGTCAATAAGGCTTATTATAGACATGCTACGTGAGACTGTCACTTTCTCTTCACACTCCTGGAGTCCCTGTTCCCTACATTTTTGGTCCCATTGAATATTAAAGCAATTTTGAAGAGGTAGGATGGGTGTCAATCAACTTGAAGCCTGAAATACAGCCCTTAAAGCCATTCAAGCACGTGACAATGAAGAGAACCCAAGACAAGAGAACCCAAGAAAAAGAGGCAGAAAGGGAGTACATGGGCGCACCATAGCAAAGCTTGCAGTTGTGATTTATTGCCTAAGATACCAAGCAAGGCCTGGAAGATGAAAACGTTAATTCTCTTCTTTCTTTCTGTGACATCCTAGTCTCCCAATGCCAAGATCCTGAAAGTGATTTCCTCATTAATGGGTTCCAATGTACTACAGGTCAACGACATCTCTAGAGTTAAAAAGGATCAGTTTGGGGAATTTGGCTGAAATGGTTTTGATAGAAAATTATAATTTTCTAGGATTTGACAAGCAATCTTTGAGATCCAACATAATCTTAAATTACAAACAGATGAATTTATGTGAAGTGAAATTTTCAAAATATATAAATTAGTGCCTAGTGACTTAATTGGAAGAAGAATTCACCCTAAGAGTCCTTTAAAACAGGAATTCTCTAATGCTTATTTCCAGTTCATTAGCTACTTGATAGAAAGTATAGGACTGGATTAAACAGCCCCACTGGATAAAAGTTGGGAAGCATTAAACAAAAATGAGTGAGGAATTACTATTAAATAAGTTACAAAAAATAAGAAAAATATTTATTTATTTTTAAAGACTTATTTTTATTTATTTGAAAGACAATTATACAGGGAGAAGAAGAGATCTTCCATCTGCTGGTTCATTCCCCAAATGGCCATCATAATCAGTGCTCTACCAGGCTGAGTCAGGAGCCAGGGACTTCCTCTCTTGTCCCGTGTGGGTGACAGATACCCAAGTACTTGGGCTATGCCCTGTTGATTTTCCCAGGTACACTAATAGGGAATTTGATTAGAAGCAGAGCAGCTAGGACACTAACAGGTGTCCATTTTGGGATGCCAGTGTCATAGACAGTGGCCCTGTCCACCATGACATAATGCTGACTCTGGAAAATAAAATGTATTTTACTGATCTATACATCTTAGAATTTAAATAGTTTGTGAAAGTGATATCAAGCCTTAATTGCTGTTCACAATGCAAAAATGGTAGTTTTGTTATTGCTTCATAGTGATCTCTTTTTACAAGATGAATTATTTAGCAATAATATCCCACTTTATAGACTTATTTGTGCATAATTTATGCATTAAGTATATATAGATAACAAAGGATAGTGTCACTCTCTCACATCCTAGAGTTATTAATATTTAATGAACATCAGCTGGTGACAAATCCTAGTGACATCTTAAGATACAAACTAAGACAGTTATCCAAGTCATTTGGGAAAATGCAAAGTTGACTTTGCTTGATGCGTCTAGATAATTTTAAAGCTTCCCTCTCAAATTTAATTTAGTGTTAACACCACTGATTAATTTGAGCAGAAAGGATTTTGGCAATCCTATCCACAGGGAACTTTGTTTCAAAGTTGGAAACTGATTCACATGCGTTAAAAAACTAATTTTACACAACTATTTCACCAAAGGTCAAAAGCCAACAAGTACTTCATAATGTTTCTTTGATTAAATCTAATAGCACTGAGGTCTTATCAACTGTATCAGATTTAATTTAATTCATGAATTCACTTCTAAGAACATAATGATACTTCTCTTTACTTTCCTCCTTCTTTCCTTCCCTCATCTTTTTTCTTTTATTCTTTCTTGTTTATTTTTTTTGAGATGACATTTTTAAAATTCATTTTTAGTGGAAGACACTTTTTTCAAATTTATTCATGTTCTGTTATTCTTTTCTTTTAACATTTGTTTATTGCTAATGAAGGGTACATTTACACAGAAAGAAGGAGAGACAGAGAGAAAAATCTGTCCACTGGATTCACTCCCCAAGTGACCCCCCCCATGGCTAGAGCTGAGCCTATCCAAAGCCAGGAGCCAGAAGCTTCTTCTAGGTCCCCCTTGCAGGTGCAAGGTACTAAGGCTTTGGGTCATCCTCTGCTGCTTCCCTAGGCCACAAGAGGAGCAGTTGGGAAATGCACTGGCATCATATGCCTGCAGGGCAAGGATTTAGCCACTTGGCTATCGCACCATGCTCTATAGTGAAAGTTTTAATGCTCCAATAAGTAAAGAATGTAACAGGTGAAAAGCAAAAGACCACTGCTCAACAGGAATATAGGGAAAATTTCACTTTTGAGCCTAGCCTTAATGGATAAGGAAGTTTTCACAATATGAAAAAAGGATGGTGGATATCCTGAGAGAGGAGCAAAGTGGCAATAAAACACAGGACATCTTCACACAGTTGTGAGTGTTCTTTGTGACTAACCACACAGAGATTTACATCTTGCAAGTTTGCTGCGGTATTTCAAAATATGGTTCAGAACCAAAAATACAGAATCTGGCAAACTAAAACCAGACCAGATTTTGTAAATAGCATTTACTGGGAGAGGTTTTGTGCATGGACTTCTCTGCTTAATGACTGTAACTCTTCTATCAGTTTGCAGGATTGGAAGGGGCCAATCTGAAGGATAGAATTTCAAGAAGGAGGTCAACAGAAACAAATTAGTCAGAGAAATACAGTAAAATGAGGACAAAGAATAAATATGCAGGTATGATAATTAATTGTTGTTAGGTTTTAATAATGTGGTGAGACTGGAAGCCAGATTGCAGTGGGCTGAAGAAGCAAGAGGTGTTACCCTGGGGGAAATAAGAGTAGAAAATTATTTTTGAGAAGTGGTGATGAAGTGTAAATGACAGAGGACTATAAATCTTTTGGAAGAAAAGGTTTGAAAAAATTTGTAAGATGCTTCTAAGGAGGTCATGCAGAGGTACATGGCTCACTGTTACACTGGGGATCCCTAATGAACAACACCTTGCAGTATTCATATCCATGTGAATTCCTATCCTGCTTAAACCTGGCCAGATGATTAGGAGAATGTAATGCGCTTTGGCAAAGCAAAGAATTAAGAAGTCTGAAAACTTTCTGCTTTTGTACAGGCAGGGGCCAGCTTCCACATAAGAAGGTGGACTATATCTGGCATTGTTGTGCTGCTGTGGGAAATTGAAGTTATCCATATGAAATCACCATAACCAGTAGATGAGAGAGAAGGAGAATCCCAGCAAACAGTATCAGACACAAAAGAATACACCATTCCAGTTTTTCCAGCCTCAAAAGGTGCCTTTGAGAGTGGCAGAGACCGAAATGCTTGAGCCCTATTATTTCACTGCTTTCCCCAGGCCATTGTCAGGGAGCTGGATCAGAAGTGGAGTAGGTGGGACCAAATTAGCACTTGTATGAATTGCCAGGTGGTGGTTTTACCAGCTTTAAGCTGAAATACCAGTTCTCTATGACTTACTTCTGGAAGTTTGACTACAGTGTGTGGTGGTGAGGATCTTTTCTGATTGTGTCTATTGGGGTTCAGAGTGCTTCTAGTGATTAATATCTACATCTTTCTCCAAACTGGGATAATTTTCTGACATCATTCCACTGCATAGGTTTTCTTTTCTTTTTCTTTTTTTCAATGTCCTTAATTATTCCTAAAAATTATGCAGTTGGTAATTTATGGTATCCCATAGATCACAAATAATGTTTTCAGGCTTTCTAATTTTTGTTTTTCTTTTACTTACAGATATTTCGAAAGACTTGTCTTCTAGATCAGTTACTCTTCTGCTGTAACAAGTCAGTTGTGGAAGCTTCTCACTGTATCTTTTATTTGACTTATTGAATACTTGATTTCTAATTTTGTTTTTATTCACGCTGTCTCTTTGCAGAATTTCTCATCTACGTAATGTACAGACTTCTTGTGTTCTGGACTAATCTTACAGTCATTCCATTGAATTCCTTTTCAGGTATTCTGCTAACCTCTCCTTCTTTATAGTCCAAAATTAATATATTATTGTGTTCCTTTTGGGGAGTTGTATTGCCTTACTTATTCACATTCTTATATTCCTATTTTATTGAATATGCATCTAGATAACTCGCTGCAGTCTGTTGGTGCGTGCTTTTTTTTTTTTTTTGGTTTTATTTTTTAAATCAAAGACTTTATTCTTAGAAATATGCCTCTCTGGGTTGTTGGGTTGTCTGAGATTTGTGCTGTAGTTCCAGGGCTATATGTGGAAGAATCAATCAGTATTATAAGTACTCAAAACTGTGTTTTAGCATTTGTGGTTTCCTCACATCCTACTGGGGGATCTTGAGACACGGAAAGTTCACCTAGTAGTTGAGGTTGAACCACCCAAGGCCTCTTTTAGCAGCACACTGGAGAAGCCATGTCTGGGTGTGCCAAGAAAGAAAGATCCCATGTGACAAATTTTAAGATTAAGTTGTAAGATTGTGATTATATAGCAATGGCTGACCAAAATGGGTGATTTAAAAAAAATAGATATTGGGCAGAGAAGTGTATTGGGTGGGATCTTAAAAAGAAGTAAAGAATAGAAACAGGCAGAAGAAATATTCTTGGAAATGAAAAAATACTCTGCCTCCAAGAAACTGGAGATAGAAAGTATCGAGGAAAAAAAAAGGAGATGAAGACAATGTCGAGTCAGAACTAAACTGGACAGAAATTAGACCAAGTTTTAGACAGTTAAGCATTATGTTGAGAATGAGACTGGAAGCCGAAAAGATTAGTTTCAGATGGAATGAGGATTAATTCTGGAAGAGCAAGCGAGTGGCAGAGCAATTGTGAAAGATTGTGGGTTTTTATGGACTTGCTGGGGCCAATCAACACAGCTCTGTGTTCTTTCGGAGTTACTGAGACTAGCTTCCTCCAGTGATTAAAACTTACTGATTAGGCAGGTTACCAGACATTCCTACTTCATTTAAAAGACTTGTGCACCATTCATGTAACCAAATAGAAGTAAAAGTCACCCAACTGAAACTTTGGAGTGTTTTAAGTCTTTCCGAGAACTTTCCCAGGTTTATACATTTCAGTTTATGACATCCCTATATCAATTGTATATGTAGGCACATGACCCTACTCTTTGTGCCTTTCCATTAGCAATTGCTGAATCATATACCTGAGATTACAGATAATTCTATTTTTTACTAAAGAAATTGACTGCACATCTATTTTAGCTTCCTGCCCTATTTTCATACGTTCAGCCATTTGGATTTTTTGTTCCATATGTTGTCCTCAGCACCCTGTTTAAGCGGTTGTCTAGTTATAGCACAAAAAAGCATCCACTCCAAACAAAACTTTGTTCCAGTGGGGAGCTGTGCTTTCAATCCATTACTTAAGTGAAAGATTCTGTGAAGATTAGTCAATTCTTTAAAAAGTTTTCTGCAATAACAAAAAGAATTATACCCTTGAATAATATTACAGGATGACTGTTCTTTGTAGGTTTTTATATGAAAAGTAATGTGATTAGCCCTGGAAAAGCCAAGGTTGAAGTGCTCTAATGATGTTGAGACACAAATGGGAATTTATGACATCTCCATATAAGTAACATTCAGTTGCTTCTACCAGGTCCATTGCCTTACTCATCTTGACCTCCAGGACTTCCTGAAATATGGCCTCTCATTTTTCTGAACCTCATATTTATGGCTGACTATGAATCTTGAATCCAACTTGTTTGTTCTAGTATCTAGCTCCTTTGTTTCTCTCAATTGTAACAGAATATTCTGACTGTGATTCAGTGCAATGAATGGGCCTGGAGTTTCACTACTAGACACTTGATATACCTCTCCCCAAATTGAATGTAGCCCCATAATAAGGAAAGATCTCAGTAAGAAGCAATACCCACTTCCAATTATGCAAAGTCTAGTTTTGGGTCTGAATGAAGTATCCAGTGGCACTCAAATGGTTTAGTATATACCACTTCCTCACCAGAGTTCCAGCAGGTTCTATTAAGGTGTAACAAAATGGCATGGGTTGTCATATTCGGACTGTTACAAAATATTCTGGTTTTATTAAGTGAGAACGTTTAGTTTAGATTTCATTGCTTGTTCTTTGATTGATGGCTTTTAACTAACTTGGGACTCTTTTAGGTTCAGATCCATGTGCTGGAAGTTAACAGACAATAAGACAAGCATAGGATCACTACCAAGTTAAATGGATATGAGACTAAAGGAAATTGAGGTTAAATGTCATGAGATGTACTGTAGACAAGTAAGCAGAGAATTCAACTGAAAAAAAACCCACGTTTCTATGATCTTAGGCAAACCACATGTGAAATAGATTGAGAAGGAGAAAATAGGAACAAATCTATGACTTGGAAACTGGATTGGAATCAACATAGCTGAGAAATTGAGGCCAAACTTGAGGTGTGCCGAAGACCAAATTTCCTAAAGGCCTGAGAGATTTTGGCATGCGATATTGAGCAGTGAAATTCTAGAGCTGCACCATTTGTGCCAGCTACTTACCATCATCAACATTAAACTCACATAACTATATTGCAGCTTTAATGCTGGAAATGTTTAGAGGCTAAATGGCAAGAAGACATTAAAATTGCTCTGCTGAAAGCTAAAGAGAAACCTTTACAGGAGGAAACTCGAGCACAAAAAACTTCTCCTAGACACTTGGCAGAGAAATTTCCATGTGAGGGATAGCCATTACCTGGCTGGAAGTAGCAGAATAAGTAAATTTACTTTGTCTGAAGCCTTCTAACACAATGATTAAAAATCAGGATGTCCCAAAGAACTTAAGTGAAGAATGATGCTCATAGGTAGCGACAGAGGGGCCAAAAACTTCTGTTGTCTGGTATGGAAAGACAAATCTTATGTGATACTTGTAGCAGAAGCTTTCACACACCACCCACATAGCCCACTTTGGGTTGAGGTGCCTGTCACATCTTATTATAGCTCCTAGACTTCCTTTCCACTATTCTTCTGAAGATTTCCTGTTCTGTTTATTTCCCTCAGCCTCCTGCAAGAAAAAAAATTGCTTTGTAAAGTTTTGATAAAAGTAGTTCAGAAATTGTGAAAAATCATTGTGCTCAATATGACTGCTTTATGGCACTCAAGCAATAAGAGTCACAATTTTCAATTGCTTTATGATCTGACTGCGCTTCTATTCTGAGGTTGGACTACACAAGTCAGTTTCCAAAAAAATTATTTATTTATTTTTATTCGAAAGGCGGATTTAGAGAGAAACAAGGAGAGACAGAGATTGATCTTTCATCTGCTGGTTCATTCTCCAAATGGACACAGTGACCAGAGCTGGGCCAGTCCAAAGCCAGGAGCCTGGAGCTTCTGGGACTCTTGCATAGGTGCAGAGACCCAAGGTCTTGAGCCATCCTTTGCTGCTTTCCTGCATGCATTAGTAGGAAGCTGATCAGAAGTGGAGCAGCTGAGACTCAGACGAGCATCCATATGGGATGTCATAACTGAAGATGGAGGCTTAACCGGCTATGCCATAGTGCTGATCTCCATGAATCACAATTTTTAAGGTTTATGTGAGCATAGGCACCTTTGTCTTTGAATGTGAATAATTTTTACCAATAAAATTTTTATGAGCATTCTAAGGTAGGATATGGTTTTATATAGCCCAATGCATTTTTTTTGAATTCTATGAACTGAAATAAATAAAAGCCAGATTTATAGGTTCCAGGACTTTGACTGAAAAGGTTTAAAATATCATGAAAATAATTAAGCTATGGTTTCAATCTTAATTGTGACCGACAGCTAGGCCACCTATTCAAACGTTCTTCAAATGTAGCTGCAACTGTTAGGTATACACATACGGTTGTTGAAGATAGCACATTATAATACAGGTATTATTGTTTTGTGGGCTTGAGGGTTGAGATACTCTAACAAATGGTATTTTAGATATTTAGTGAGTTAAAAATTTTACTGGAATGTGTTAGACCGATGATAGGCAAGTAGAATTGATGTAGAATCTGTTCAGACTGAAGTAAAGCAGGAGTGTCTAGAAATGACAAGTAGAGGCACTGCTTGTGTTGGGCTGTCCCAGTACTGGTGGCTATGTCCCAATTTGACTCATATAAAATAATTTGGGGGTATATGTGAACCACACAGAATCTTGAGTTACAGGAAGGATTTTAATTTTTCTTGTTTTTGACTTTTAGAAAAGCTTCTGGAGTATTTAAGAATTGCCAGTCATTTCTTCTCAAGAAAAAGTTTTTAAAAAGCATCTCTAATGATATACACAAGATGAAGATTCAAATATGCTTCCATTGGGTTGAAGTTAATACATTTGTTAATGATCAGATGCGTTTATGTTCCAAATTTTTCTTCAATTTGTCAGACTTGTGCATTCAAGGTGTGGCAGACAAACTTCCCTTTAAAGATCTCTGTCTCAACTTCAGTGGTAAGAATTGTAATTTAGAGGATTGCAGGGCCTACTGAGGGAACTTCAGGACAAGAAAAGTGAACATCATTCAAAGCAAAGGGTAGACTGCGGTGAGTTCCTGCATTCCTTTCATGTGCAAACTCATGCAATGAGCTCTCAGAAAAAAATCCAGTTTCCATGCATTGCTCAGATCTCTTGGGATGTGTAAGGGGGTTACCCTTCTCCGGGTTTTTATCCTTTTATTCCCCTAAAATCATTCCTGTCCGCTTTGGTAATCTAGTGCTGTCCTCCTGTCACTTCAGTAGCCTCTATTTATATGTGAATACTGAACACTGGAAATGCTGTTATGACTTTTATGCACATGTATAATATATATCTAATTTCTAAGTTTTGGTATAAAAAGTTATTCAATAATTTTTATTTGTTGAAATAGTAATAATTATTTGTTGAAATATTAATAATTATTTGACTATATTAGGCTTTCTAACATATATTACTTTACTTTTTACAATGTGGCTACTAGAAAATAAAAAAAGATTAGTTAGCTGATTTTTATTAGTATTGATCTGTCTAGATCACCATATTATTTGCATGTCTTGGTTATTCTCCTCCTCAAACTCAGAATATGTCAGATACAGTGATCTGAAGTCTTCATGTTCTCTGAAAGGCCGGATGAACTAAGCCCTAACTAAGGCTCAGTGTCTGGTGGCCCAGATGGCATAAGTGAGAGTCAATACATACCTTCGGCAGGAGGGGGAAGCTACAAATATGCCTTGGATAGAATATGTGTATATAACATCAAATATTGACACCATTTTAATTAAGAGTATGATAAAGATTTTCTTTTGGAGGCATATGATAATAAAACTCACGAGAAAATTCACATTTTGATCACCCATGGGAAAACTTCTGTTTACTTAGTACAGTTTGTAGTTGCTATTGATTTATATGAAAAATATAAATATTCAAATAATTTTTATGTGGAAATGTAATTTATCTAAGGTCATTTTTGGAGGCCTGCAGAAAAGCAGAAGTGCCATCTTAAAGTGTTTAGCTAAATATTTAGATTCTAATCTCAGATTAATTCCCAACATTTAAATTAAGATGGCCCCTCACATCCTGTAGCCATAAAGAGATTAAAAGGCTCCATCCTGCTGAAATAGGACTGCATGTGCAGGAGTACTTTTAAAGTAGAGAGGTGATTCGCAACAACTTCACCAAATTTCAGATTCTACTCACAGGAGAGGTTTTATTTTGATGCATTGCTTTTAATGTGTCAGAGTTAGGAATTGTTGAACATTTCACTGGGCAGATATGTGTTTTTATCTCCTGGCATGTCTAAATTTATGCATTTGTTATTCATGTGTTTTTATACTTTCCCACTCTCATAACTACTTACTGATGGCAAATAGACTCACACATCTCCTCTACTTAAAGTCATAAGCCTTCTTAATTATTAAAAACCCATAGAAATATGGCCTCTTGAGTGCACGTTATGTTTTAAATCCCAATTACCCTAATCTTGTAATTAGAACTGGAGCAATTTAAATCACTGTAATGATATTTTCATAATTATACATTTAATTGCATTTAAAAGATGAATATCCGATGATGTATATTTGGCAGACAAATAAGAATAAACAACTTAATTCTCCAAAAGACAGTTATAGGATTTAAGATAGGAAAGCCTTGATTAAAAGAATTAGGAAACAAAACATGTGAATTTGTCCAAAATGACATAGTCAAGGATCTCATTTTAAATACCTTTAGATGAACAAGGAAAACCATGCTGACTTCAGAAAGGATTAAAAATTGAACAAGCCTAGAGTTTTCATCAGGAAACGATCTGGTTTTAGAATCTCCATTTTTTTTTTAAGCTGCTACTGGGACTATTTTAGAAACAGATTCTGATTCTGTGGAATGAGCCTCTAAGTAAAGCATGGACTAGAATCTGATTTTCTGTCACCGGATCCTCATGAAATCAGCCTGTTAAAGTCCTCACAGAACCTTAAGGAGGAATACAAGACATTGTATGCAAGCAAGAATACCATGAGAAGAACCAATGTGCTAGGTACTCCTCTGTGTTTATCACCCATAGAGATATGCTGGGGACGTTTAGTCAACACCGTAGAAGGCAGTGATCAAAAGATCAAGCCATTTGGCAGCTTCTGCACACAAGAAAAACATCCTTTATGTATAATCCACAACTGTTAGTAGTACAATTAGAGGTGATCACTTCTGGTTCCCTTCCTCTTTGAGGAAGGTGAAGTTCAGAGGGCAGGTGCATATGCCCCATTGGAAGAGCATGCTCTGCTTGTAAAGCTCGGGAAGGCAAATCCAAGAATATGTGTATAACCTGCATGTACTCACGTCCCCCTGTGTCGTTGGGAAACAAAGCCCTGGCCATGGGCCTGGACCTTTCCTTTGAAAGGCAGCTCTTGAGAAATCCCCCTGCAAAAGAGATTCAGATGCAGCACTGTAGTCTTGAGGGGGCAGGAGACAGTTCACCTGTCTTAAGCCTACAGTTGTCAATAATGTGGTTTGAACAAAGATGAATATGTAACATTCTTAATCAGTGTTGTCTGTGGCATGAAGAAATCAGGTTTTATACACCAACTTACATATTGTCCATTTGAAGGTGGGCTGTGTATGTTACCTTCTCTTTAGGTTTATGCACATCCAGAAAACAAAAGGCTCCTCATCTAGAGGGTGAAGTCATTACCATAAGATGAAAACATTAATCAGCAAATCAGTACTATCATCTGGTTTGAAACTAAATATTTGGTTAAAAATATCTACACTGTAACTTAAGGTCACTAGAGCCTTTGCAATCTGCTTGACAAGGTCAAATTTCTGCCACCATTAGAGGCCTCTGCTCTATTCTGCTTTTGTGTGTTGTTCTTTTCCTGTTTCTCAAAATCACTACCCACTTCTTCCCTTAATCACAGGATTTCTCAGCTGTGGCATTATCGACACATCTTCGCTGTGGAAACTTTGCTGTGCACAGCACCATGTTTAAATGCAACCCTGACTACCACCAGGATGCCAGTGGCACTGCTGTCACCAGGCATAATAATCAAAGGTGTCCCCAGATACACCCCTTCTTTGAGAACCACCACTCACACATGTTTATTCTCTGAGGAGGGCTGACTTGGTAATTCATATCTGTAGGCATGGGCATTGCCAGAGCAGTACCCATGGCCACACCTGCAGGGAGCTGCAGCAACCACAAACACCCAAGCCATAACTGGTAAGGCATTTAACAAATTGCTTTACTAGTCTCTGCAGCCACTGTATTTTTTTTTTTATTTCATTTGATGATACAGTTTCATAGGCTCTGGGATTCTCCCAACCTCTTCCCAAACGCTCCCCCACCACTGAATTCTTCCATACCATTACAGCAGTACAGATCATAACCAGTCATGATTCCCTTATTGCAGGCATGGACCATGTGGAGAATCCAGCATCTTATTGTCCAGATAAATTCAACAGTTTCATTGGGAGACCATCCCTGGTCTGAAAGCAGAGCTACCAATGAGATACCACTACACAAGTTCAACAACAGGTAGAAACATGGAATTTAATAACATCATGAAGCTAATTAACATGGTATTGAGTGACCAATATGTTAGAAAATGCAAGTTCTTAACCAATTCCTGTAACTACTTCCTTGACATCTCAATTTTAGTATATACACAACTGGCAGCCACTGTATTTTTCTGTAGTGGGTTGAGGTTACTTCTTTAAGGACAAGAATTTCTATAAAAGCCCGACAACCAAAGGAAGTATATGTAGCAGGGTGCCCTCATCCAAGGTTTCTCTCTCTCTCTCTCTCTCTCTTTCTCTCTTTCTTTCTCTCTCATGTAAGCTGAATCCTGACTCACAATCAGGGATAGTAAACCTTCTTTATGCCTGAAGGCCTAGTTCTTGGTTCTCAGGGTAAGCCCTCTCTCCTGATGGTACTCAGTTTACTTCCCCAAACCATGGGAACTATGTTTCTGCTTGCTAGTAACCTGATCTCTGAACACCTCAAAGTCTCTTTGGGGATCCCTTCAATCAAAATGGAGGAAACAGAATGCTGGCAATTAGGGAATCCCAAATGAACTTGAGGCTTGCACCTAATGGTCCTCAGAGCAACCACGGGCAGGTGCGTGATTCACGGCTAGGAACAGGCCCAAACTGGGAGGTAAGGGGACACCACAACTGGGATGAGGCTCCCACCAAGGAGTGTATGTGCTGGAATGGGGGCTGTGTTCCATCTAGGAAACAGTTGCAGTCACCCGAGGCACTAGTGTGGGCTGGGATTGGATGCACCAGGCCGGTTCAGATCCCAATACCATCTGGTGTTATGGAGAACCAGGGTTGATGTGGGACTGACTAGGCTGGGTCTCATTCCTCTTCTGAACCATGTGTGAGCTGTATGTGGGTATGGACGAGCCATGGCCGGGCTGAAACATTCAACAACAGGAACCAGAATGGGGTGAAAGCCAGCTAGGAAAAACCAATGCTCCTGCTAGGACAGGAGGTGAACTGAGTAGGGCTGGCTCAAGAACCCCCTGGCAAGCGCAAAATCTGGCATTGGGAGGGGTTCTGATGGAGGAGCCTGGGCAACTCCTCTGGCAGGACACAGTCCCTGCAGGTAAGCGCAAGAAGCATGATAGGAAACAGCCCAGAATAGGCCATGGAAAGTTTCCCACTGGCATGCATTCAGCATGGGTCAGGAGCAGATCAGGCTGAATCAGTTCATGTCAACCACTGGCAAATCCGATCACCAGAACAGAGTGTGGGATGGGCCGGGTTTGGTTGCTTCAAAACCAGTACACATTATGGAATGCCAGGGCGTGGTTGCCTGTACTGGATATGAATGCAGCACCCATCCAGCACACGTGAAATCCAGGAAGGAAGGGGCAGAGCTGGCGGGGGGATTAAGGGGCTGGTCCCCTCGCCGGTCAGCTACTCCCACTGGAGAGTGTTGGCTGAGATAGAGACAGACCCGACTAAGCAAGGCTATAACACCTGTGCGCTGCATGTGGACTAGATCAGGGCCGCAGCATCAGCTGGCAGAAGCTGGCACTGGGGACTAATTCTGTCAAGTCAAATCACAGGACCACCTAAAGAGTGCATAAACCGGGACAGAGAGACCTGGGAGGGAAAAGTGGGTTCCCCCTTCCTGAATCACTATTCCCATAGGAGGGCATGAAAACTAGGACGGGGGCTGGGATGGCTAGATAGAGAGGCACTCAACAACATCTGTGAGGGCTGGATGGTTGAGTTGATTAGATAGAACTAAGCTTTAATACCCATTGACGGGTACCAGAGCCAAATGGGATGGGGGACAGACGGGTCTTCTGCTACACATACTGGCAAACCAGGGTGGGGGGCGGGCTTGGTGGGGGTTAATGTGGGTTGCCCCGACTAGGCTGCAGCTCCCACTGGTTGATGTAAGGGCCGAACCAGACTGGACTGCAACACCCATTGGTTCCAGTGCAACTCGGGACTGAAAACAGAACCAACCCAGCAGTTGCAACCACCAGCTGATCGGGGTGATGGACTGTGCCGGGCCCTGTGCTTGCTAGAACATACAAAAAACTAATCTGGGAATACCTCAAAGTTTCTTTGGAGATCTCCCCAATCGAACTGCTGGACTCAGAACTCTAACCAAGAAAAGACAGAAGACAGAACGGGACAGTCATTCATCTCAGCTATATGTTGGCAGCAAATTATGGGGCAAATGGAGACTTTATGATGGACCATATCAATCAGTGGACGACCTCATCGAGCGAAACGGGCAGCAATTCATAACTAGAGAACTATTAACACCACTTGGGCACATATCTCGGAGCATGCCCCACATCCGGGACTTGGGGTGGGCGGGAAACCGGGTGGGGCTTCTCCCTCAATGTCCCCCTTTACCTCAGATGCAGGATGGAAACAATATGGACATAATAGCATTGCCCACTTTCATATATCCCTGAACCTTTTTTTTCCTTTTTTCTTTTTTCTTTTTCCTTTAACTGTAATTAACTATGTAAAGATTGTCAACAACAATAATAAAAAAAAAAAGGTAAAAAAAAAAAAGTAAGATATACACTATTGAATAACATACCTTACAATAAAATGATCAGAATGCCTCATAAAAAAAAAAAAAAAGTCTCCTTCACCCTCAATACCAGATTGCAAATGTGTCACATACCTACTGAGTTCTCTGGCTAGGGCTCTGTCAAAGTAGTGTTGATGTCTATCATTCTAAACTAATTATAATTTCCTTCTTGGCTAATTCCTTGGGTGAGAACAACAAGTTCACAAAACCAATACAGCCAGTGAAGATAGGATGTTGGAACAGGAAGAGTGGGAGAAGCAGTCTGCAATTTATTTAGAGTATCAACACTTCTTTTTTTTTTCTGTATCAAAACAAATAGCAATGCACATATGCATGTTTAAAATCTCCTGCCTTCTGGGCCATTTCTAAGCAAAAAAAGTCAGCATTTAAGCTCATATGCACAGGGCTGTTGGTGTGTTAGCAGGTACACAGATGAGAAACGTATCAGCAGGGAAAATCTTCCTTGCTCTCTCTCCTTAATTTCCTCTTTTAAATCCTGGAACAGTGCTCCAGTGCTTGCAAAGAGACTGCGGAGGCCATTCCAGGTGAGCACAGTGAATAAATGGTAGGAGAGAGGAACACCCCACTGACACCAAGAGAGGAAAAGGGGCTGTATCTGTTTTCATAACTCAGTACTTCTGTTCCTGCAGTCAGCACTCCTAACAGAGTCACAAAGATGCTGGCAAGGGTTAGGAGACCACGTCCTGAGGGTATCTTCTGACGCTATTGGATGGTGGCATCTCTCAAGACAGATCATCTGAGTTGAATTCCATCAGTAGCTCCTTTCCTCAGCTCTACTTTTATGTCTGCTCTGGGATCAGGAGTGAGAAAAGCTTCTTATTACTGAGACATACGTTATACTGTATTTATAGTAAGTAGAGATAGTAAAGCTATAACTTGGAAGTTTAGGAGACATTAATAAGTCAAAATATTAGAAAATTTCAGCTGCTTTGATAAAGGGATTTTTATTTCTTTTAAAGTAGGTGTTCTAAATCCCCACTCCACAGAACATCCCATATTGTGGAATTTATAGCCTCTTGAAGTAAGAAACATATGATTTACCTGAACCAGGTTTCATGTATTTCATCAGGTTCTCCACAGGGTCCACAACTAATGAAAAATAAAGAACCAGACCTCAGTTGCAGGTATGAAGGTGTTATTTTTAGTCTTGTCTAGGATTTTGGCTTGATTCCTAATGTGTGTGTATGTGGTTTGGAATTCTCTGGAACCAGAGAGTTTCGTTGATATTTTAGAGACTCAGTTTTTAGTTGTGACTGTTTAAATCTTGTAGGAAGTTGTTCTGAGGAAACTTAATGGTGATATCAGCTGAGGAAAGATCTTGGAGAAGAAAATAGAGGGGGTGCGGGAAGTTAAATAACTGGTGCAGAATCACTTCTGTACTCTTCCTTAAGTAGACCTGAGGTGATAGAGCTCCTTCTTGTTGTCTGTGAAGATTGTGGCCTCCATCTATCCTTGCTGGAAGAGGTGTGTACCTCACGTGCAATACCCACAAGAAGGGAGAAGGCTTGAGTGATGATCCTATGGAACCAAGTCTGTGAAACAAAGCTTTGTTTTCCCACACTGGCTTGTGAAGTGAGACATTCAGTTATCTCGAAGAGGAAGTTGATCTTTCACCAACTCACTATAAAGCTTCACTGGCATCCTCCTCATTGGAAACACCAATGAGAATACCTCAAGCACTTCTTTCCATGGGACATTCTGTACTTGACCACTGTAATTGGATTTTCCACCCTGAAGAGAGCAACACAGCTCACTTACTTGCTCAGGGAACCTTTCTCTGGCTGCGCTAATAGCTCAGTCTTCCACTTACGTCTCAGATTCCTCTTCACTGACTTTTGCCTTTAGTATATACTACCATCTTTGTTATTGGCTGTACTACAGTGTAATCTGTGTGAGAACAGGGATGTTCAGGAACATTTGTCTAGTTGGAAACATACAGCACACAGAACAGTTCCTGACCCATTGTGACACTCAGTAAACAGTCTTTGAGTAAATAATGCCAAGAGATTTGGGGATAACATTTTTTTCCTAGAAGACTACAATAATACATTTTAGCCTCATGACTCTGTGATCCTGCCATCTAACTAATCAGGAAGGCTGATCTTGCAGCTGCTAGGATCAAAGCTATCAAAACACATCACATGATATACCATAATATTTAAGTTGGCCATTCCCACAAGGTTATAATCTGCAGCAGAATGAGTCTATTTATTTAGCTCTGTGATAGGACCTGGAGATGGTCAATAAATGCAGGGTGGTAAGTGAGTGAGTGAAAGAAAATACAAAAATGTGCAAGAACACCGCTTGGAGCAGATGTCAGGATCCAATCGTGGCAGAAAGAATTTTTTTCTAAATTAGTACAGCACATCTTTCTTGTTGTAAGCAATTCTCTGGAGAGTGGAGATAGAAGGTGTGGAAGGAGCTTTGGTCTCTGAAGAAACCTCTGATAGCAAAAGTATGCATGATAGAGAAGTCACCTTAAATCAGGCTTAGACTGGTTCCCATGGAGTAACATGGGATTGGAAACCTTTAGAAGAGTCAGAGTGCAGAGTGGAAATGGAAAGGTGATTTGGGTGGGTACAAATGTCTTGGAGTGGATTTCTGAGCTACGATATGCAATAACAAGAGCAAAAAAATCCTAAGAAAGACAATGGTGATGATGCAAGCTTGGTTTCATGAGAGTTCCAGGTCTCTGCAATGGCAAAACCTGTACTATAGACTTGGATATTACATTCCTCAATCATAAAATGATCTTTCTACCTGTTATTTATAATGATTACATCTGACTCCATTGCATTGGGTAATAAGAGACCTCTAAGGATAATGTTGATTCCTAGTTTTATTCCCCTAAGGCCTTGAGATGTACCAAACCTTGCTGTGTATCTTGACTCAAATCAATACTCTGTAGCTTTAACCATCTTCTAATCAAGCCTTTCAAAGTTGATTTCATTTAACTAAACTTTCACAGTGATTTTATTATGAAAGCACACCCACAATTAGCACATTCACTTTACCCTACTCTCTTCAGCCTTATTATTTATATCTTTGCAAATGGCATTTCCTTTAGAAAACATGTGGCTGTCCATCATTTTCCTTTTAGAAAAAAATGGCACTTATGCTTAAAAACACTAACACCTTTTATGTCTGTCTTAAGGAGAAAATATCCACATACACAGAGTTGATCAGGATTAAGAAATCAGAAGCTGGGTACATCAATCAAGAAGTTTATGACCCAAAGCATAAGAGTTTGAGTTTGTTCCCCCACTTCCCTTCATCATCTTCTTTTAAACTTTCTCTTCATTAAGTCACAATGCCAGGCAAAGTCAGGGGCATGCTATGCCTGTCACTGTGGCTTATAGATCAAATAAAAACCAGTATTAATCATCTTGCTTGATTTTGGAACCTATGAATTTTCCAGAAACAGTACCCAGTGACACAAGTCCTTTATTCTGTGATCTTAGGCAGTGCGATTTTCTTTTCCCTCTCTTAGCATAAACTTTAGAAAATGTTAGTTATGTAAAACCATTTTAAATTGAGCCTATGTCTTTTTCCTGGCAAATTAGGTAAAAGCACAGATTTAAGAATTTTATATTTTGCTTCTATTTTTCCTCAGGAATCTTTAAAATATCATTAGTACTCCTGGCTTACTCCTATTACTGAGAGACAAACTGGAATCTATTTTCTCCTTATCAGAAAAGATTCCATGAGGTAGGGATTATAATGAATTCTTAAGATTAGTTCCACAATTTTTTGGTAATGAGATTTTTTTAAAGCAAAATTATTCAAAGTCTTAAAGTTATCGGAAGGAAATGATATTAAAAGAAAAATCCTCAAGACATTAAAGGTCTTAGGAAAAATTCTGTACATGGTAGATTTTCAATAAATCTTACTCTGTGCATCAGAGAAGCTGAGGCTGAGGCATCTCACCTATCCCCAGAGAGAAGAGAATGTGCCAGAGTTGAGAAATGCTACCGGAAGAAGCCTCAATATCTCTTTGAGTGGAACCACTAGGACGGTGGATCAATACTGGATCCTTCTGTTACAGCTTTATTTTTAGGTCACGCATTGTCAGGATGTTCTTCAGTAAAGGCATTTTTAACTGGGACTTGACTTTAGGTGATATTGCTATATTGAATATTGAATGGCAGAAAATACAAGTCAAATGTTTGTTCATTATGACATTAATACGGCTACTAGGTTGTGAACAGAGCTTAATAATAACGGAAAGGACAGATCAGAGGCTTCCACTAGCATTTTAAATCATCTGTAAATACAGTACTATAAAACGTTTAATTTTGAAACAAAAAGTCGATGTCCCTTCCAGAGTCACCTATGCAAATAAAAAGAAATAGTGGCTTTAGCTACAGAAAAGCTTGTTGTTTTGCTGAGGTGATAAAGTGGTATAAGGACAAAAGTAATATTACTATGCACCTGGTTTATATGTCAGCTTTTCTCTGCCTCTTCACTGACTATTATATTTAATGCTAGATTCTATTTTTGTCTTATGGAAGAGGGGAGATGTATGAGAGATACTTATAACATCTGTAGCAATGGACAGAGAATGAATAATAATAGGAAATGTCTACATGCCATATGGTATAAACACAGATGTGTGTTTTCTTTAAATTAAAAAAAATCATGCACTCAGAGAAGGGAAGATTTACAACACACTACAGAAAGTCAAGGAACTATTCTTAACTGATTTTTTTTGTGAACAAGAAGCAATCCTCTTAGTTGTCAGTTTATTTATGCAACTGAAACGGTATTGCTTATTTTCCAACCCCCTCCAAACCCTCACACAACCCACGATCCTGATGTCAGTCAGGGTGCTTTCCAAGACTGAAGGAGGCATTGGATGGATTTTCTTATATCAAGTTATTGATTTTTAAGACCCAGTACCATAAATAAAAAATTAGGTTATTATGTTTTTCCTTTAGTTTTGTGATAGAGTTCAAAAGCCTGAAAGAAAAAAGACTTAAGTTAGAGTGAATGACAGACACAGACATTCATTTTATAATGTAATATGATTTTAATCCTTAACAACATAGAAATTTATACATAATTCTATAACAGTAGTTATAGGGAAAGTTGTCTTTTCTTAAGGCACTTACATATCTAGTCTCAGTAATGAATTTATCACACCTGTAGCTGTTAGAGAAGAACTGAATTCATATTCTTATCAGGTGCCCTGTACTTCCCACAAAGTGTATGTTACCAAAGTAAAAAGCCTTCAAAATATATCTACCGTATCTTGAAGAAGACATCACCATGAGGTTAAGCCATGCCAGAAACAAAACTAGAGATACTGTTGTAAATACTGGTATCTTGAGAACATTCCAATGACAATCGGGAGGATTTCCATGGGCCACTCTGAAAATCATAGTATGATGAAATGTCTCACAAGCATGAAAAACAGTAAAAAGGAATTATGAGATAGTTTCTGTCGTGAATGCTCATGAGATTCACCAATCAAGGGAAAGGAAAAATCTATTTGTTGCTCTTGTTGTTTTTATGGACAGAATGTATACCTAAGGATAATGTATACCTAAGGATTATGTTTCCTTTTTGAATTAGCTTAAATAACTACTTTTTAGCACAAATTCAATACTGTTTTAAAGGCTTTGTATTTTCTACCTATCTTTCTGTGAAAAATAAATTGTACAATTGGAAAGTGCATTCTAGTTACCTAACAGGATGTCTGTAGTTAAAAGCCATTGCTTTATGCACTATTGGCTTCTGGTACCTTCCCCTGTAAGAGAATTTGCCATAATTGCATCTTCATGTTCTACTGATCACCTATAGGTGAAATTTACTGTTCATAGGTAGGTACCAGGTATCCAAGTTTTATATAGAATTCTCATTGAAATTAGATATCTTACAGTAGCCAAAGAAGGAAGAAGGAGAAGGAGAAAGAGAAGAAGAAATGGCACTCAGTTTCCAACCTGTTTTCATTTTTTTTATTTGCTGTCATTGTATCCAAACCCCTTCTTCTCATCTACTCATTTTTCATTTGGTAGATGTATGCAAATTATGTTCTATTTGACATATTCAGGAATGATTTGTACCTGACTTAATCTTGGTTGCTGAATTGCCTTGTTTTTGTTGTGGATTTTTAAAAACTACACTGAAACCAAATAAAACAGGAACAAAAGACTAACACAATTGGGCTTCATGCATAGGATCTATTATTCTGTTGCTGCAAAGATTTATTTTTCATTATTTTATGAATCTTTGACAAATGAGCATTGGAGGAAAAATGCTGACAATTTCAACTTTATTAGTTCAAATGTTATTTTCTCAGTTTTGAGACTTACAAAGCTTATCCGGAAGATAAATTATGCAAGGCACATATTATGGAATAATTACAGATTTACTTTTGGAGACAGAATTATTGCACATTCAATAATGAATACCAACAACTTCTACAGCATTATAGTTAAAATAGAACCTGCACATTTTGGAAATCACAGCATGAAACTCACGCATGTCCACAGCCAAACCTTGCTCTGCTAGACAGAATGGGGAATAACGGGCTTTCCACACCACTGCTGGAGAATTGTTCTAAGTTGAGGAGGCAGAATAAAGACTTGAAAGATGGGACAATAAATTCTAGAATGATGGCAAGCCATAAATATTTGGGCACCCACAACCAGAGCTCTTAGCCTTCTGGCATGAAAAAGAAAGCTTTTAACAAGAGCTGCTGCCTGACTGCGTATCTGAAAAGACTAGGCACTACAGAGTAAACACAGCCAGACCTTGAAGAGTTGTGTATGTACACAGGACAGGACTTGGTCTTCTGGCTTTCTCAGCTGGCCTTGCAGGGCCGTTCTATGCTCAGTTCACTTTGGCTTTCCAACATGTCGGCCCATCAGACAGTAAAAATAGGGTTCACATTATCACCCAACACAACCCACATATAAAAAACATACAAGTAACTGAAAAACAAGTTTAATAAAAGGAAACACATTGCTTATTTTTAGTACATGCCATGTATGCACTCGTTTTCTATTCTATGAAACCATTTGTTTCTATTAGCATGAATATAGCTACAGCTATATCTATAATAAATCTATGTTACAGAGAAAATTAAATATGTATGCTATGTATTCATGTACATAATATGGAATTATGTATTAAAATCAATGTTAATCATAACTCACCAATGGGCTTTTACTGCAGTTTGAAAACAATGAGAATTTACAGTGACTCTTTCAACAGTATTAGAAAGTTCTCCTGGGAGCTCTAGTGCCTCTCACAGTAGAGGCAGCACCTTCTCTCAGCGCCAGTGCGCACACTTTGCACCAGGTTAATTTACACTTACACTTGAGTGTTCTGACATTTTCTCTTTAGGTCATTTGGAATTCTCAGCTTGAATAAAAACAGGAACAACAGGAGCCATGCCTGCTTAACTCATGCATCTCGTTCCACAACTCCTTCCAAGACATATTATGATGTGTACCTACAGTGTGGCCTAAAGACAAATGTAATTGAACATCAGCATCATTGCACAGCAGTGCTAGAGAACTATAATTTGATCAATATCAGTGGATTGTGAATGCAAACTTTTCCTCCTAACTAAAGAATTATAGCCTATAAAGCTTGCTGAACTAAAAGTTCAAGTGAAAAAAATATATACATTGTCCCTGATATTCTCTACCTTTCAGTTGTCCCATTGTTTATTCATTCATGCCTCAATTATTTATTGAATGACTATTGTTTGCCAGGAATGTTTTTAGGGGCTGGATAGGCAGAGTGTATGCCTTCAAATAGTGTGGGTTACAAGATAGTTAACAGGTTTTTCTAAGAATTGGAGTTTATCAAAACTATTAGTTGAACCATATAATTTTGATTTGGCTGGTGCAGGTTTCCTATCTACTTATTTCCCCTAAATGTCATTATGTTATCTAAAATATCACTTTTTAAAAAAAGACTTATTAGAAATACAGTCAGTAGCATCCCCTTTAACCTCCACCCATTGAAATCCTTAGAGCTCAAGTGTATAGGATTAGAGTAATCATAAACCAAGTTCCTGAAAACTATTATGGTTAGTGCATTCAAGACTTAACTAATTTATGTGTGGAACTACTTGGCCTATCTAACGAGATCTACAGATTTAATGCTATACAAAATATAAGCAAATATTGAAAAGTTTTTGCAATTAAGACAGTATTTATAAGTCATTGGTCAGGGGCATTGCTTTCTTTTTTGTTTGAGAGGAAGAGAGAGAGAAGTAGGAGGAGGAGGTGTGGGAGGAAGAGGGTGAAGAAGCAGAGGAGGCAGAGGAGAAGCAGGAGAAAGAGGAGAACGTGGAGAAGCAGGAGTGAGAGGAAACTCTCTAAATGCTGGTGACAGTTGGGGCTGAACCAGGGCTGAAGCCTGGAATTTAGAAAGCAACCACATCTCCTATGTGTCTGGTAGAAGCCCAGTTACTTCAGCAATCACTTCCAATCTTCCAGGTTCTCCATTCATAGGAAGCTGGATCAAAATCTGGAGCTGGGACTCAAAACTCAGGCACTCAGATGTGACACGTGGGTTTCCAAACTTGGAGGCCAAAATGGCCAGCTTGTGCTTCTTAAATTGGCCAGTGAAACAAAACAGAGAAAATGAAGCAGATTTGTGCAAAATTTAGATTGCTGGGGGAAAGGAAAGACCATTGAATAAGCTGAGCTGGAAAAAATGTGGGTCACTGATGCTCAACTAGAGATGGTTGAAGAACTTAAATGTCAAATAGGAACTTGAAAACTTAGAATATAGGTGAATATCTTTGTAACCTCAGAGTACAAAAACTTTCTTAAACAAGATACAAAAGTGAAAATTCTGTGGATTGATACATTTGACTACTTGGAAATTAAGAGCTTGTACTCATCAAAGTCATGTTAAAAAAAAATAGAGACAAACCAGAAACTTGGACAACACATTTACAGCCACATAACTTACAAGGATCAAAACAATGACACAAGGAATCCCCACAAAAAATTTTTATTGAACAGTTAACACCCCTCTTTCCTTTCATTGTCGTCACCTACTTGCCCTGCTCTCTCACTTTCTCTTCACTCTGATCCCCTTATCTAGGCAACAGCAAGTTGTATATGGCCTGAGCAAGTTGTTCCTGTGTACCTCTGCATCTCCTCTAGCCGATCCACTACCATTCCAATATGTCCCCAAGGAAAACTGACCACTCCCAAGAACCTTCCTTTAGGAAACTGCTTATTCCCTCAGAATTCATAAACAAGCATATAGCTTAGTTGCTGCATCTCCAGATTATTTTTAAATCCTGATTTTTAAAATAGTTCTTGTCTACCATGTTACACTTTAAGATCCTTGAATATAAGAATTTGTATATTGCGTTCTGTTCCTATGGCCTTCCTTCTGACTGGCTTTTTACCCCACCACTCAGTTAAGTATAATATAATATAATATAATATAATATATAATACAATATTTACACATTATATGCATGTATTTATATATGTACACACATACATACTCATGTATATATATTATGTATATACACATATATCTATGTGTATATATACATGCATATATACATTATATATACATTATGTAATTATATATAATACTATATTTCACTGATATACAGCAACTAAAGGTTTATTCCAAGGACTGATGGAAAAGAAAGATTTTACTCAAATCAATCATAAACTTCAAAAATAAGACAAAATCAGGGTGAATTTATTGAAGAAAATTAAAAAGAGAAAAGTATGTCAGTTCATGCAGAGATCTTAAACAAGTTTTGTTGACATATGGAACAGATTTAAAAATATCATTTATGAAGAAATTATGAAGGAAAAGAAGCTATGTAAACATGCCAAATCAAGAAAACATTACATGTTACAGAAAGACGATAGCAGCAAGTTTCAGAAAACACCTGAAATGGCAGTAAAATGTTCAGATAAGATGGCAGCAAATGAAAGCAAATGATTGTACTAATTAGAGGTTGTATTAAGAGAGTGCTTAGAAGATAAAAACCCAGATGTGTTTATGTCTCTTACAGAAAAGCAGGTGGGGAGGCACCTTTATCAGACAATTTTCCCAAGACAACAGATGTAGGCAGATTTTCTTTTTAGTGTTACTTGCAAATGAATTTGATAAGGCAACAATCCCAAATAGTTCATCTCCGTGGTTTTTGTAAAAAAGGAAGAAAGTTATGAAGCACTAATGTAGGCATTTTCAGATTATGTTAGGAAACTCCTAAGTTTCCAAATGACTACAATACAATGGGAACTAACCCTGTAACTAAAGCTTACATTAATTGAGCCATGAATTCAATTTGGGAATTTAAGATTCTCAAGTTTCTTTGATGACTCAAAAATGCTTGCATGAAGGTGATTATTTGTAAATTAAAATTTCTCTGAAGCATTACCTCCTAGGGATGGCATGTGATAATGTAAGAGTTCATTGCTCTTCAAATTAGGGCTGTTGAATTGTTCTGGCACAAAAAAATCTTGACTATAGAAGTGCTTCTAGCGTCATTCATGCCATGAATCCAGAAGATAGCATTTCAGCACAACTGGGTTTCTTCCACACGTCCCAGGTTGGTTGCATTTTGTATTGGAATGGTTACAGGGCAGTCATTCTATGTCTAGTGCTGCATGGATGCTGTCAGAGAAAAAAAATGTGTTTTCACACATTCGGAAATCTGTATGTATGTGTCATTAGTATACATTAATCCAGTCATTCATTTAGTCATGTCTAGAAGACTCCTAGGAAAGTAAGAATGAAGGCTTTGCGGTGCTGAGTACAAACAAAAACTGAAGGGTCAATGAAGTAATCACAGGAGGTGGTTAAGAACTTGCACTGTTATAACATATTAATTACTCAATACTATGTCAATTAATTCTATAATGTTGTAAATTGTTGTTGATGTTGTGCTGGGGCTTCTATTTGATTGGGACGATATTCTGCCAGCTCTAGCTTCAGACCAGAGAAGGTCTCCCCAAGAAACTGTTGAATTTACCTGGACAGTAAGATGCTGGACTCTGTGCTTGGTACATGATTGCAACGAAAGAATCTAGACTTAATTTGAACTGTAATACTGCAACTAGGTGGAGGAATCCACCAAGGGGGGAGGGCACGGGGAGGGGTTGGGGGAATCCCAGAGCCTATGAATCTGTGTCACATAATGCAACATAATTAATTTAAAAAAAAAAAGAATGAAGGCTTTGGCATCCATGAATATCAGCCCACATTCAGGCTCTGCCATGCACTAGGTCTACCTTAAGAAAATCATTTTCCTTAAGTGTCATGTCAGAAAGAAGGTCAGCCTTTGGAGTTTGGGTACAATATCTCATCTTTATTGTGATAATGAATTTTGATCATATACATGGAAATAGTTTAAAAATTTTTAACATGGTCTAAAATGAGAAAAATCAAAGTGAATGAGAATTGAGAAGGATGAGCTCCTTGATGATATTGAAAACAAATCTGACATGACAGGCTTTTTTAGATTTATTTATTTTTATTGCAAAGTCAGATATATATAGAGATGAGGAGAGACAGAGAGGATGATCTTCTGTCCAATGATTCACTCCCCAAGTGACGGCAACGGTGAGAACTGAGCCCATCCGAAGCCAGGAACCAGGAGCTCTTCCGGGTTTCCCACATGGGTGCAGGGTCCTAAGGCTTTGGGCCATCCTTGACTGCTTTCCCAGGCCACAAGCAGGGAGCTGGATGGGAAGTGGAGCTGCCCGTATTAGAACCGGCGCTCATATGGGATCCTGGCTTGTTCAAGGTGAGTACTTTAACCGCTAGGTCACTGCCCTGGGCCCTCTGACATGACAGTTTGATGGGTCAGGTTGAACAGAAAATGAGAAAGCACGGGGATCAAGTGGAGAAAGTGTTATCCAGGAATTTTCTGATGCTTTGTGCCCCACAATGGATTAAACTTTTACACCAGAGATTGGATCTTGTGTATTTTATATGCCAGTTTCATTCTACCTCCACAGCAGGGTGTTATATAAAAATAGGCATTTAAAGTATTAAATATGTTGATGACAAAGGAAAGAACAAAAGAAGACAGCTTTAGAGAAGTATGTCAAAATAAGATTTTCCAGTGCTTTTCTTACTTTTCTATTTCTCATTTTGAAAACAGGATTTTCCCATGTATTAATTGTAAGAAGGCAGAATAAATAAAGTAGGAGAGATGGAAGGTATTGCTGAGATGCAGCTATTATTTCAAATGGTAGAGCCAGCCAAGAGAAAATGAGATCAAGAATTCAGAAGAGGTTCGTACAGAAAGAAGGAAGAGTGGTTGACATTAAAAACGCAGGGAGGAGGGCTCAGCATGATGGCTCCCTGGCTAAAAACCTCAACTTGCACACACCAGGATCCCATATGCACTAGTCCAGTTCCTGTCCTGGCTGCTTCACTTCCCATCCAGCTCCCTGCTGGGAAAGCAGTAGTGGACAGCCCAAAGCTTTGGGACCCTGGCCTGGGAAAGCAGTCCTGGCCTGGGAAAGCAGTAGTGGACAGCCCAAAGCTTTGGGACCCTGCACCCATGTGGGAGACCTGGAAGAAGCTCCTGGCTCCTGGCTTTGGATCCGCTCAGCACCAGCTGTTGTGGCCATTTGGGAAGCAAACTAGCAGACAGAAGATTCTCTGTCTCTTCTCTCTGCAAATCTGCCTTTCCAATAAAAACAAATACATCTTAAAAATAATGCAGGGAGGAAATGTTACTTTGGAGAGAAAAAGAGAAGTTCTCATGTGTTCCTTGTGGTGGGAAAGAAATTTGATGATATTTAAGCCAATGGGTTCTACTTTCCAGGAATGCATGAGTTAAGCTTGTCCTGTTGAACAAGAGGATGGGTTGGTGTTTCTGATATGGCTGACAGTCCCACAGGAAGTTAACATGAGATAAGAAATGGATAGTTGAAAACAAACCGAGGTGGGGCTATCAGGATGTCAGGTATAATGAAAAGAGGCACAGAGTGTGAACTACCACAGAGGAGGGCACTTAGTGATAGGCATTGCATTTTTGGGAGTATGTGACGGCAAGAAAGGTATGTTGATGTTCTGCCAAATTTTACCTCAGATGACCGAATCTGATGGTATTCTCCATCACTCCCCACCCTGCTGCCTACAATAGAAGAATATACCAAGACACTGGCATGCAACTTGAGAAATAAGCTTTTAGAAGACAAGTGAGGAAAATTAATGCGATAAATATGGAATTGTCATGAAAAAGAGTCACTGATAATTGAACCTGTCCCGAGATGGAAGGAGTTGTCCTGAGAAGCATCACTTACCAACAAAGTGGAAATTAGGCCAGATTGGTTGCAACTAAAATAAATGAAATCTAATTTGGTGATTTTTTGGAAAGCCTAAGTGAGCCTTGTATTGTTAATTTAGATAGGCTATGCTGCTTCATTCCTTGACCATGTGTGTTTGATATTTATTATTTTTATCAAGCAAAATAAATAGACGAGAACAGATAAATTCTAGGTTTTTAATCCATGAGATTTTAGCCAATACTCCAGCTACTTTGAATATCTGTCACAGCCCTACTGAAGCTAACAGGATATGCTACTTCATTCCTTGCCAATTGGTTTTTCAAAAGCATGTTCAGTTTTATTTTTAAAATGCAAGTTGATACAAATATGAATACATTCTATTTTTACAAAGTTTTAGTCAATGCATGGTGGGGCAGTTTTATTTCTAAGAAATTTAGTTGGTTCACAGTAGTTTGATTTTGTCATTTTGTTGACAGGCACTTAGCTTGTTTTCAAAGTTTTCTTATTCAAGCTATGATGTAACAAACATCTTGGGGTCAGTGTTTCTCTGCGATAATGTGATATTGCCGTGTTGAAGTACATGCACCCCAGTAAGGTCACTTCCTATGAGGTTCTATCAATTTACAGTCCCATCAATAGTGTATGAGCATATGCCCTATTGGCTTAGTAGGCTCAAATGTCTATAACTTTGTATGATGAAGAAAATAATAATAAAAAACTCTGTCTTCTTAGAACTTTAAATCAGCGAAATTTCCCTAAGTGAAAGAAATACATAGTATACATCACATAATGAAGTCATGACAATGTATCAAAGTACGCATTATATGCTCTATCTATTGTACTTGAAATGTTCAATCAAAAAACTTTCTGATTATTTTATGTGGATGGGTTTTTTGTTTCTTTCAAATTTTATGGTATTCCTATTTGCTTTGTTACAATCATGCTATGCTACATTTATCCTATCCTTTCCCATTTTGCATCATATAATCATTATTTACTCTGCTACTATGAAGTCTAAAAAACATCATTAAGACTATCTATGTATTCTTTTAAGGGAAAGTGTTTAACTCTTCTCTTTAGATTGTCTTCAGTTTTCTTCATTATTTGTGAAACTATAATAAACATTATTCTGGTGGCCAAATTTTTCCCTCTACTTTAGTATTACTTTTTTTTAAAAAAGATTTTATTATTATTGGAAAGCCGGATATACACAGAGGAGGAGAGACAGAGAGGAAGATCTTCCATCTGATGTTTCACTCCCCAAGTGAGCCGCAACGGGCCGGTACGCGCCAATCCGATGCCAGGAACCAGGAACTTCTTCCAGGTTTCCCATGCGGGTGCAGAGTCCCAAGGCTTTGGGCCGTCTTCCACTGCTTTCCCAGGCCACAGGCAGGGAGCTGGATGGGAAGTGGAGCTGCCGGGATTAGAACCGGCACCCATATGGGATCCCGGGGCTTTCAAGGCGAGGACTTTAGCCGCTAGGCCACGCCGCCGGGCCCTAGTATTATTTTTAAAAGAGATCATTCTATATGGAAACTACCAACTGATGCAACAGGAATAGTAAGTTTTAGGAGTTTAATAAATGTGGTAAGTACCGCTTTTATAAGAATTTGCACCAGTGAATAAGATACCCACTTCTCTTCTTTGAACTTTCACCAACATAACTTTTAAAAGAAAACTTTCTGTTAATTTGCTGCAATCTCATAATATTGTATTTACTTTTATTTACTTGAAAAGCAGAGAGATGCAAGAGGAAGAGAGGGAGAAAGAGAGAGAGAGAATCAATCTTCAGTCTATCGATTCATTCCTTAATACCCAGGGCTGGGCATGCTGAAGCCCAGAGCCAGAAACCTAGTTGTGTTACATGTTTCTTCAGTTTGTTTTAGTGAGCATGAATATTGCATATCCTTGTCCTGTATTTATACAAAATTGTTTTTAAGTACAACTGTCAACATTGGCTATCAATGGAAAATTATCTGCTTTGGCGATGCCGTAACATTATGGATTATTCCTGTCCTGTAACTCATAATATCTCCAGATGTTATCAATTATTCTATGGAAGATGAAATCAAATCTTCTGAAAAATTTTTTTAAGCAAATAAATTTTCAAAGTGTAAAAAGTACCAATTTAACTGATAGTTTGGAAGTTTGTATCTTTATTTAAAGTGAAAAACCCTTAACAAGGGTAAAGTGTGAAGAGTTTCATGGATTCTATTCCAAAAAGCTTCATACTGGTGGCAAGTAGGACAGGTAGGGGAAAAGAGGCACAAGGCATTAATTCATCATGTTTACTTCAACACTGCTCACAAATGCCAAAATTTAGAATCAGTCAGAATTTCCATCATTAGATGAATGGTTACAGAAATTGTGGTATATGCACAAAGTGTGATGATTGACTTATAAAAAAGGTAATGAAATTATACCATTAACAGCAAATTGAACTCAAAAAGAGGATCTAAACTGAATGAAATAAGCCAGTCCTAGAAGGACAAGTACCATGTGTTCTCCCTTATATGTAGCTGAATTTTTGCTTTTGGCTGTTGTCTGTATTCCCACTGAATTAGGGTCTTTTTGCTTTTACTTATTAAAATCCTTACAAGGTGAAATATTTAAGCCTTGTGCTGTAATGTAAATATAAAATGTTATTTCAAAGAAAAATGATAGAAAGGGATAAGGAAGGACAAGAAGGAATGGAGGAGGAAGGGAATATTATGTTGGAATTTTATCTACAAATTACACTGAATATTTTAAATACTAATTTAAAATTAAAAAAATAAAGTGAGAAACCTTAAAAAGAATAAAATAGGCTCATGGGGTCAGTCACAATAGCTTCATAATAGTGCCCAAATTGAATAAGTAGGGAACAAGAGGCACAGGTAACTGAAGTGAACTTGGCCATGAATTCTGTTCAAGAAGTGGGGACTAGAGCCCCAACATTTTGTCCAAGACTGTAGGCAATCTCATAATCCCATCCTAGTCATTGCCCATTATAATTTAGCTTTGTCTGTTTCCTTCAAGAAATGTTTTACGGAAACCCACCTAAACTACAACGATTTCACCTCGTTCTCTAGAATATGCCTATAATTACGTGGCGTTCTTCAGGTAATGTTTGACAGTTAAATGACTATTGCTCTTCCTCTACACTGAGTTCTAACAACTGAAGAACTCTGAGAGCTCTTAAATAAAGGGCTCTGATTGTAAAGGACAGCAAAAGGATACTGGCAACGTCAAGAGCATCTGCTGGTTTTTGTTAGGATTACCATGGGACCACAGCTAGTCATTACATAGAGATGAACTTTAAACCATTTGCAGGGAAGTGGAAAATACAAGCAAACAACGGTTTTCAAATTGGGCATTGCTGTATAGCTCTTTAATAGAATATGAGATGGCAGGAGGGTGGGTAAATTTTAAAATGAGGGAAGGAGCTGAGACCTGAGAGGGAAAGTAAAAATGGAATATATTTATGGGAGAACAATGGGTGGACTAGCACCAGAATTAAAGGAGAAGCAGCAACCACTGCTTGTTCTATGCTAAAGACATTATATATATGTAAACACACACAAACACATGCATATGTTATATATAAGTATATAAATTATACACATGTGTACCTATAAATTATATGTATATTATATATTAGCATCACATATATGATTTATTAATTTTATATATATAAGACTTATTTATTGTTATTGGAAAGGTAGATTTATAGAGAGAAGGAGGATAGGGAGAAAGATCTTCCATCCACTGGTTCACTCCCCAAGTGCCTGCAACTGCTGGAGCTGACCTGATTTGAAGCCAGGAGCCAGGAGCCTCCTCTGGGCTTCTCATAGGGGTTCAGGGTCCCAAAGCTTTGGGCCGTCCTCAACTGCTTTCCCAGGCCACAAGCAGAAAGCTGGGTGGAAGTGGAGCGGGAGGACGAGAACCAGTACCCATTTGGAACCACAGCAGTTGCAAGGTGAGGACTTTAGCCACTAGGCTACTGCACCAGGCCCAACCACATTTCTTTCTATAATTTTAGGACATAAATTCCATGCACATCGTTGCACTCCTAAATGCAAAGACTGACATGTTAGACACAGAATATTTGCTGAAAATGTTATTCAATGATGTTATGGGCCTGAGTTCTTGAAAAGCACTTCCCTTGCTTTAACAGGGAATCAGGTCCTCTCCTCAACTCATGTGTGCAAACAACTGTGGATCTCTTGGGTCAGGAGAGTCAGTTAGGTCTGATGTCTCTTTTCAGGACAACTTACCGTCTCATCAATATTCTTGATTAACCCCAAGGGAGGAACATGACACAGCTTCCAAAGATCAGGTAAATTTGAGCTGGAATTGTGGTTCCAGCAATGCAGCAATGTGTGATCTTAGGCATACATAAAAAATGTACTGACTGTTATCCCATCTGTAAAATGCTATTAAGATCTCCCAGGATTCTCCTGGCAGCAGCGTGCAACCATTGTACACACAGTGACCAGAACCATGTGTAAAATGTAAAAGGAGAAGACACACATTAGTGAACAAGACTAACACATGGCCCTTTTCTGCTGCAAGTATTTGAGTTAAACAGGAAGATGAAAGGAACTCAATCTCATCTCCAGTTAAAAAATAATTATGGGCTAAGAGGACAATTAAAAAAAAACTCCTATTTATTTTTATCGAAAAGGTAGATATACATAGAGGAGGAGAAACAGGAAGATCTTCCATCCAATGATTCACTCCCCAAGTGACTGCAATTGTGGAGCTGAGTCCATCTGAAGCCAGGAGCCAGGAGCTTCTTCTAGGTCTCCCACGTGGATGCAGGACCCCAGGGCTTTGGCCCGTTCCTGACTGCTTTCCCAGACCACAGGCAGAGAGACTGACAGGAAGTGGGGATGTGGGGACACAAACTGATGCCCATATGGGATGCCGATGCGTGCATGGCAGGGACTTTAGCTGCTAGGCTACAGCGCTGGGCCTTAGGAGGACAATTCTTTTCCAAACTATACCAGTGATTTTTGAAATTTAACCAGGATTATATACATGCTTTTCACTTTCTGAAATTAGTTGATGCTGGGAGATTGAGCTGATAAGTACAATTAGATTTAAAAGTGAGAGAAATGGAAAACATAGTAATAACTCAGAAATGATTTAAGATTTCTATATAAAGTACATTTTTTTTACTTAACCAGAGGACTTTTAAGAATAAATGCTATTAAATACTGATCCAATTAATCACTCATAACATCTGGAACTTGAAATAAGAGATTTTGTAACATTTGCAAGATATTCATGGACCCTCATAAACAAATCCTATTAGCCCATTGAAACATTCTATACCATCTCCCTTCCAGTTATAAGTTGTTCTAAAAATCCCAGATACAATATTTTGTCTTTCTAGTACACTTTAGGTATCATTCATTGCCAAATATTGAAATGAAACTCAGAATTACTTGCCAGTATTATTAAAATATATTTAACATTTGTGAAGTGTCTTGCAATTTGCAAAATAGCTTTCAATGTGTCTTAGTCCAGAGTATAACCCTGTGGGAAAGTAATATTTATCCTTCCAAATTAAAGACGAGGAAATTGAAATTTAAAGGGAATGAAGAAGATCATGCAATGAGTAAATGCAAACATAGAATTTGAATCTTTTTCACTCAACACAAGAACTGGTGCTTTCATACAGTTTCCATTACCTGGCACTGGAGCCATCCAAAAGGTAAGTTACCAGAAAGCTCTGTAGTGGAGATGACATAAGACATGTGGAAGGAAAGTTTACAGAGAATGGAAAAGCAATGGAGGAAAACAATGACAAGCAAGAAAACTGCCAACCAGTGATGACTTGTGTGTCCAGACAGTTTCCAACCTGGTTTGTATGCATGATGCCTTTTGGGTATCACAGCAATCTGTTTGAGATGAGGCTGAAATAATCAGCTAAAGTCCACTTCAGCGGGAAGTGACAGCTGGAGTTAGAACCCAGATCTTTTAGTCTCAGTTCAGTTTTCTGCCATGCAAGAGTGTTTTTCAAAGTAATGCCTCCCAGCCACAGGACTAAAATCTTACTGATGCTACAAAGCAAAGTCTGTCAGACCTTGTTTTATAAAATAACATCTCATGCACAAGTGAATGTCTGTTTTTTTATATAGCAAAACTAAATGATTTATGAAATCTTCAAACTTGTGGATAGTCTTATTACAGGATTCTTTATGTCTTGGAAAGTCTGAATTTTTAGGCCTTGTTAAAGGGAATTTGTCTGCTTTTACTATTGGTCATTGACACTGAGTCACAAACACACTCATAAATACACCAAAGTAGAAAATGCACCAATCCACCCCTTTCTGCCATGTTCCTTCTCAGTGTCTGAGCTGTCTTGTGCCATCCTGCTGACCTTCTGTGTTGCTATCTTGACCATTCTTACAGTGCTCCTTGCTCAGGGCTATGGTTTTCTGCATCAGTTTACTCCATATTCACTCTAGGAAAAGAGTGGTGTGAGAAAGTCAAGGCATGAAGGCGTCCTGTATCAGAGTATTGGATAGCCTCATTTGCAATCGAAGAATCTGGAGAGAAGCTGCTTTAACTTTTCTGTGTTTTTGTGGTTTAATGTTTCTATACTGCAGTGCATTTAGAATGGAGGTATTGCAGCTATCTGGGTGCTTGGGTCTCCAGAGACCTTAAACCTGCCTTAGCTAAGGACATAAAAGGCACAGCTCTTAGTTGGGTCACAAGTGGAAAAAAAATTGGGAATCGTCTGCTTATATTTTATGCTTCTTTCAGCTGTTAAGAAATGCAACCCTCAAATTATTCTCCACCAATACTCTTAGCTATAGGTGATTAAAAATAGACAGGGAGGACAGACGGATATAGTTGCAGTTTGCAGGACACAAAAATTGCACATGCTGCTAAATTGTGCAAGCCACGGGGAACACTTCTCACAGGTGTTCCGCTCTGCAGAGGTTACTCATGTGCCTCCAAGTGCAATCCAAGGTGTTTACTGCAAAGGCTTAAAGGGCCCTCTCCTTTACTGTGTACCTTAGGTTTCTGGAGACAGGAATACTTAGGTGAAATTAGTAGCAATTGCACACACTGTTTCAGCTCTGAAGAGCAGGGTGCTGGAAGCTAGGTATTTCCCTCATGGGAGGCTTTTGTTTCTGGAATTTTCTGCTTGTAACAGTCAGTTAGGGCTTCATCTCACTGACCTTCAGGGACTCTCTTGAGAGACTGGTATTTGGTAGAGTCTTCACCGTGGGAAAAAATGACTTCACAATCATCATTTTGTAAAAGGACTCTGGAAGCAATGACCATGCCTTAGATTCTATGGGGTTTTGGTGCTTGCCTACCAGAGCAATTTCAAATAGGACACAGTTACAACAATATGAGAATATGAGAAAATCTCTGTCCTTAGGAATAAAATCACCTGTCTAGAAGGGAAGATATTTGCATTCTCAATACATGGAGACTGTTGAGTCAGTTTGATGCTCTTTCTCATGCTGGTACCTCAGGTGTGCTGCTGCCTGCAATAACCCTAAATTCCAAGGTGGATAATGAGCAAAGCTAAACACAAGCTGCTCCAATAGAACGCCTTGAAACGGAGGGGTTCGTGTGCGAGTCAGATTTCAAACCCACCCTGGAGAGCAGCCTCGGCTTGGGCTGGACGCTAAGACATTTACTCTGGACTGTTGTACCAAGGCATCAACAGATGCTGGATTAATTATTTATGGAGCTAGTGTCAATCATCTGAGATGAAAACCAAGGAATAATATTTTTCAATCATCTGGTTAAAAAAAAAAAAAACTGCCTACTGAGGAACACATCTGTCTTGTCATATGTTGCCCTTGGACTTTTCTCCAAAGAAGTCATCTCAGAAAAGGCCTCTTAGGAGATGACTTCTCCTGCCTCCCCTTAGCTCTTCACCGCCGCCCCCCTCGCCTACTACTTTTCCTTTCAGAAGCAAGCATCTCAGTACCAGGTTGGTACTATTTTCGGTAGATGTCCTCAGCATTGTCTCCGAGGACATGTTGTAGTTTTGAAAACTTAACAAAAATACTACACAAAGAAATCTGGAGGAACACGAACGCCCTTCCCCAACCCACCCCCGAGGTTCTGAGGTCCGGGAGAAACTGCGATGCCTTGGGCGCTACGGGTCTTCCCGGTTCGGCCCCCGGTGTCCCCGCTGCTCGGCTTAGTCTCCGAGCCTCGGCCGCCTCAAGCAAACGCAAGTTGGGCTCACGCTCCCTGTGGAAAGAGTTTCCCTCCGGCTTGAGCCGCCCCGGGCACGCCCGTCCACAGCTCAGCCTGCTTAGGCATCGCTGCCAATTTCTGGAGGGGACGCGAGCCCCGCGGCTGGCGGACCGCGCAGCACCCGCTCGGCGGGACGGAGCTTGCTCTCGCCGGCGGTGCGCGCACGCCCGCAAAGGCGGGATTCACGGCGGCGAGGCCGCGGGAGGCTCCGCAGTGCCGACCGCCCCCCCCCAAGCACACCCGCCTCCTTCGCCTCGCGTGGCGCGCTCCCCACACTCGGTTCGGAAAAGCGCCGCCCGCCATCCGGCCCCGGTCCCCGCGCGTGCGGGCGTGGCGTTGGCGCGGCGGCCAGGCGAGCGGCGGGGCGCGCCCGCGGCGGGCACACGCCCCTCACCTGGGCGAGGTCGGCGGCGCGCAGGCGCTGAGCACGGGGGCCGCGGCCGGGCGCTTCGGGTCCCGGGCCGGCAAGAGTTGGACGGTTCCAGAACGGCGCCGGGCCGAGCGGTCTCCAGCAGCACCGTTCGCTGCCTCCACCCGGGCTGCCGCAGAGCGAGGGCGGGCGTCTGTAGGACGCGCCCGCACAGCCCTGGCCGGGACCGCCGCCGCCGGAGCGCGAGCAACAGCTTCGTGGCGGGAGAGGGCGTCGCTGTCCGCCAAGCGCCGGCGGCCGGTGCGCTGAGGTAAGCTCCGGGCGCCCACCCGACCCAGCGCCCCGCGGAACGGGCACCCCCTCCTGCGAGGAGCAGGCGGGCATCTGGCCGCGCCACCCGAGGGAATGAATGCCTGGGAGCCCCCACTGTCTCCCGACGGAGTTTGCACTTTGTCCCGCGGTCCCACTTGTAGAGGACGCTCGGCGAGCCGCAGAGGCTCTTGTGAATCCCTGGAGTTAGCGTGGGCTCCCGAGCTGCTGAGTCCCAGGGTAGGCGCCGCTTCTCAAGGGCGGAAGTCGGGGGTCGGGTGGGGACCTAAAGGGAGAGAGGAGAGGACTGGACAGTGTGACCTGCTGTGGTCGGCCACAGTGCCGGCAAGTTTGGGGTTCACTGCAGTGATATGTGTAAGTTTGGGGATAGGGGACTGGGAGGAGGACAGCCGTGGAAGCTGGGGTTCCCGGGGGAGTTCTGCCGCCCAGTGGAGGTGAGATAGAGCGAGGGACATAAAGCTTTAAAGGAAGGTCCTCAAAGTTTGCATTTGCCTGGAGCCCCGAGGGGCGGCCTGGGCGGCCGAGTGACGGTGCCGGCGCGGGGTGGGAGGACGCCGGCGGACTGCGGAAGGGACGAGGGAAAGGGAGGAGGAGGAGGACCATCTGCTACGCCACTGTTCTGTGCGGGGGCCGGTGGGGAGCTGGCCCAGAGGATGCTTCGCCCAGCTCCGGAGGGCAGAGTTCTGCTAGCGGTGAACTTGGATGGGGAGCGTTGTGGATCCTTGAAGGAAAGTAAATTACCCAGTCTCCCCCCACCTCAGTGAGTGCAAAGCAAATGCATTTTTGGAATGCTCGCGGCAAGTTCCTAGGTTGGGAGCCGCCTGTCTTCATTTTCACGCAGAGGTGAGGTTCGCAGTGCCCTGTGGATTTGCTCCAGGTTTCTGGAGCGAAACAGAAGGCAAACTTTGTCAAAATGTGGTCGAAGATTTTCACACGCAAGGAGTGCAGTGTGTGTTACGGGCTAAGCCTCAAGCCTGGGGAGACTGGTAGCTTCTCCATAATTGCCGAATCTGTTGGAAATGCAGTTATCAGATAAGGAAGACGACTTTTTTGTAAGGGCTGTTGGACCTCATAGATAAAGTTACAGGTTTGGGCCCGAAAGATCTCTTTCAAATGTTTGAGAGTCTGATTCTGCTTTCTGAGTCCTTTACTCTATATTAGCTGTCTGTGCATGGTGTGGCGTGGTATGATGTGTGTTTGTGTGTGTGTGTGTCCCCTTCCCTGTGGTAGATAAATGCTTTTAGAATGTGCAATGCGGCGTTGCAAGTTTTGTTGTTCCTGGAGGTTTTTAAGGTGAAAAAAATGTTTATCTTGTCAAAATGTGATTGTTGTTTGCATCCTGTATTTCCATAAACGGGCTGTCTGGATTTAGAATTAGCACTTATCCATTTCCCAAAGTGATTTGAAGAAGGTTGGGTTAAAAATACACAGATAAAACAGCAGTTGTTGCAGATCTCCTGACCTCTCTAGGATACGTTTGTAGTGAAGTATTTGGGGGAAGATGACTTCTTTTAACTGAGGGAAGATTACTGTCCCCTCTGGAAGCCTGCTGGTGACATAAACGTTTTGGAGTCTAATTCTTTATGTGCTTCATTTGCATATATTATTTCATGTTATGTAAGTGAAAATGTCTTTCTAGATGGCTAACCTCTATCATTTAAATTTTAAAAATAATGTCAATATTTCACAGCAGTGTTAATTGTACAGATTCACAGAGCAAAGAGAAAACAATGAATTTAGTGTATCTGAACGCGAGGCAGTCTCCTCTCCTGCCATCGGTACTTGTCACCCAAACATGGTCAGTTAGTGAGACCTGCCAGCAGTTAGTGGATAACTTTACCAAGAGTAACTGCTATATGAGGAACCCTCAAAGTCTGTCAGGTGGGCCTGGCGTTCTTTCTCTCTGGCAAGTGACCTGGCTCAGGGGGAACAAATAATCCTTCAAAATAAGAGACTCTGAAATATGACATGTCTACACCAAATCATGCTGTCTGAAGCTGGGCTCCCTAAAAAGATGAGGATCACATTTTTGGAGGGCCACCCCTGCCTTGGACTTTTTTCTTCTTGCCATACCTAAAAATGTCATTCCTTGCTTTTCAACAGCAACAATTCTCATTTTAAAATGTTAGCAATTAACTCACTTCTCACTGGTCTGGCTGCTTTATTTGTGAAATATCTTTGTTCAAAGAAATAAAGGGTGGAATTGGCTTTCCGCTGATATGATAAGATCCTGTCTTCAGAGATCTGAAGAACAGTGCGTGCATGTGTCCCAGTTTCACACTGCTTTTTATTTGCTTTTGACTTTCCAGCAAAACTCCCCTCCGCCATTCCATCACCTCCTTTTGTCCCCGCCCTCTTTGTGTTCTCCCCAGGTGTCTCAATATCTAGTCTTTTTGCTTGACTTCTTATTTTAATTATTTTTTTTAATTCCTGGAGATTTCTCTTGGTCTCCTTTGAGTTATGGGATATCTGCTTCTTGCCCTTTGCTTTGTGTGTTTTTGTTGTTGGTGGTGGTGGTGGCAGTGGTGGTGATATCCTTTTGTGACATCCCAGCTCTGCATTCACTCCTGGGCTTTCTCTTTACCCTTTGAGCCAGTTTAGGGTCAGCTTTAGATGGCTCTCAGATGCCTCATATTTATCATCTAGTTTCTGAAGCCGGACTCTAATCAGCATCTCACTATTAAGTGAGCAGAGATGAATCTTGTGTCAGTTTTCACACATCTCCCAGTCCAGTCACAGCCACACCCCCACAACTGTACCGCCAAGGTGCCCCCTCTTCATTTCTCTTCTGGGGTGCTTGCATTTGTCTGTGTTTGTCTACCATGCTAACTTCCTCCAGCCTCTGGGTTCCAATCTGTTCCTGGTTTGGTTTATGAAGAATAAGCTTCCTGGTGCAGAGCCATACTTAGGTACTGGCTAATCCACTTCTGCCCCAAATGCTATCAAATGATGCTCAGACCTCTTCTGTGAGAGTGAAGAGCTTTTGCAGTCCAGTCTCACAGCAGATCCACCTTTTAATTCTTTGTCTCACTGATTGATTCATTTATTTGTTCATGAACTTGGGGCATGTTTGAATGCCTGCTCTGTGGCAGGTGCAGCTATAGTTGGGTCATTTGTAAAATGCTCTGCGGATTGGCTCACTGATGAATTTCAAATTTTACTTTTGCGTATTGGAACCTTAAAATACAATCTTTTTGTTGTTGAAGTGGAACCTCTTCTGCCCTCGCTTGGTAGTCCTGAGTTACCATCCCAGGGCCTGGAATCTCCTCAGAATAGTTTGTCACTGCTCCAGGCTGGAGATAGTGCTCTCTGACACACAGCAGTCCGTCAGTTCTGCCTCTTTGCTTGAATGCTGTTGCTTCTGTGGGGAACAGGCCTTTGTGCATCCCTACCAGCATTCCCACCTGTGAAGGTCAGCATACTTGCTGTGTGCTTGCTAATGCCTCTGAACTCCAGCTTTTGCTGCAATGCCATTTGCCCTCTTCTGGAAGCACGAGTCAAAGTCCCTACTTGTATACTGATGCTGTCTGCACTCTCCACTAAGGGCACTGCACTAAGCTTGCCTAATCACAGACTTTTGTTTCCTGAAATTTCTTGCTCATCACCTCTCATGTCATAGAGTGGCAGTGAATAATGTAACACTAAGTTCTTTACTCCCAATTGGTAAAATAATTTTTAAAAACTCCCTAGTTGGTCCTTACAGTTAGAACCAGTACTTTTCAATTTTTCATATGCAGATAAATCATAAGATTTTATTAGGGAACAAATCCTTGTTAAACAGGTGAGGAGGCATTTCCAATAAGTTCCCAGGTAATGTTAAATTAGTTTATCATTGAGATACCATTTGAGTAGCAAGGCAGTGCATGATGTATGTCAGCTTTGAGGGTTTCTGCCAGCCCTGGCCTCTCTGCCTGGTGATTTTCTTGTAGTTAGTGCTTGCCTCTATTATTTTCTGTTTTGGAAGTGATTTAGACACAGAGATGCTTCCCAAAGCCAAAAAGGCTTGTTTCTTCTCTTGGATTTTCCTCATTTTATGGTTCTCTGGCTAGGTAGGTTTCATTTTCCCATTATTTGCAGATTGTTGCTTTTCCCCTTTCTCAGTCTGTTATGATTCCTCTCCTCCCCGGCCGCCCTTTTCTGTTTTCTGGGGTTCTTGCAGTTCTCTTCAGGTGTCTTGGCTGACTCCCTGCCCCACCTGTTTTCCCACTGCTTCCAGATTTTTTCAGCGAGAGGAGCACTGAAATAGGGCGTGGAGGACTTGAGCTCTCATTCCGCCTTCCCCACTAGCATGAGAGGTGGGGCCAAGCTGTTTCTTTTCTGGGCTCCTCCATCACTTCTTGATGGAGCGTGTGGGTTACACAACTTCCTGGGTCTGCTTCTGAACTGAGATGCCATGTGGGCTCCTCACATGGGGTAGAAGGAGCAGTTGGGAGAGGAAACTGGGACCATCTGATGCTGCTGGTGTTGCAGCCTATCCTCAGCTGCCATTCCCGGGTCGGGTTTCTGCTCTAGATAAACAACTTGAACTTTCATTGTTGTTCCAGGACTAATTGTAGAAAATGTTCATATCTCAACTACTCCTTGGTGTGCTCCAGTTTAGTTATTCTCACTCCGGTAGTCTCTCGCAGATTACTTCAGGAACTTTAAAAAAAGAATTAGTGACACTGCTAGTCCACCTCCAGGGAATGATCTAATCTACCAATACTTTTTAAAAAAAGATTTATTTATTTTTATTGAAAGAGTTACAGAGAGAAGGAGAGACTGAGAAAGATCTTCTGTCCATTGATTCACTCCCCAAATGGCCACAGCAGTTGGAGCTTTGGAAACCAGGAGCTCTGGAAGCCAGGAACCAGGAGCTTCTTCTGGGTCACCCATGTGAGTGAAGGATCCCAGGAGTTTGGGCCATCCTCGACTGTTTTCCCAGGCCACAGCCAGGGAGCTGGATGGGAAGTGGGGCAGCTGGGACTTGAGCTGGTACCCATATCGGATCCCAGTTGTACAAGGTGAGAATTTAGCTACTAGGCCATTGTGCCGAGCTCAATTTATCAATCAAAAATTTTTTCTTAAAAAGGACAGAAAAAATCCCAAAGCAATTCTATTTCCCAGCCTTGGTAGAGAAATATATAGAACTGTGGGTGATGAAAAACAGTAATAGTGTTGTTCTGAGTGAAACTCTGGTTTTTCTGCTCTCCAACTGCTCATACTCCTGATCTGCAAAATGGGTAATGTAGTTATTATGAAGCTGCTCCAAGGAGGAGCATGGAGTATAGTATGCACTGTGGTTGCAGAAAAGATAATAGGGTTTTATTATGATAATAACATTCTTGCAAACCAGTCAAGGATTGGTGTTAGCCAAGGTAACAATTCTTTTACTTCCTGTTGAACTTCAAGATGTTTGACACAAGATAATCAGTTTTGAAGAGAAAATCATGATCATGTTTTGCAGAAATTAGTGGAAAAACACAGAAGCAGCATATAAACTAATAAAACAACTGCCCTTTTGTTTTTGATTGATTTGGTGCCACATCAACTCCACGGTCTCATAAATAACAGGGTTGGATTAAAATGCATATAAACTGATTCAGAAAGATGACCCGGATTCCTTACCTACTTTGTGAAAAATGACTCAGCCGTTTATTAAAGAGAGTTGTAGCTTCAGCAAATAAAAAGTATTGAAATTCGTGGCCCTAAGTGAGCATTTTATTTTGGTAATAAATATGAATGTGCAAGGTGTTTACATTTTAAGTTTACAATGGGTAATGAAATTTAAAAATCAAAATGCACACCAAGATATCCTGTCTTCTGCAGGCTAAAGTTCATCAGCAGCTTTTTCTCCTCCTTTTGGCTGAGATTCTGGAATAGCCATTATACTATTATAATATCATTATATTAGCAAAACAATGATTAAATAAATGGGTGCCACTAGTATTAACAGGTCCCACATCCCAGTTTTTTGAGGGTGCATTTAAAAATAAACAGAAGGGGGAGCTCTGTATTTCCAAGGAGCCTAGCCAGGGTGCGTGCACGTAACTGTCATGGATGGTGGTACTGAGATCCTTTGTATTTGGAACATCTGTTGATGAGGACAGCTTCCCACCTTTTCCCCTTGACATTAAAAGTTTTATTTCTATGTTGTTTACTTTTGAATCATGAAAAGTATCTTTCAGTTAAATCTTGACAGTCTAGTATTTATTTTCCCTACAGTGATGTGTACTTAAAAAATATTTATTTATTTTTATTGGAAGGTAGATTTACACAGAGGAAGATCTTCTGTCCATTGATTCACTCCCCAAGTTACTGCAATGGCTGGAGCTGAGTCAGTCTGAAACCAGGAGCCAGGGTGCAGGGTCCTAAGGCTTTGGGCCATCCTTGACTGCTTTCCCAGGCCACAGGCAGGGAGCTGGATGGGAAGCAGGGCAGTCGGGATTAGAACCTGTGCCCATATGAGATCCCAGTGCATTTAAGGCGAGGCTTTAGCTGTGAGGGTATCATGCAGGGTGCTGATGTGTACTATTAAAATAATGCAAGGAAGAAGATATGATGAAATGTTTAGCAGTCCTTTTGAGTTATACCAAGAAAAGGCCCATTATAAGAGAAAATGAGATAATTTCTCTAAATCTTGGTTTCTGTAAACTAGTGTCAATATTGTGTAAAATTCTACAGAGAGTTCTGATTTTTGGTGTTCAAGTGGCCCATCTGCCAGATAGTCAGTTGAGGTCTTTTTATGTTGGAAGTCTGGATTCTTGGTGCAGTTATATGGGTTTGGATTCATATTTTAATCTCGCCTTAGTAGATTGCTATTACTATGAAATAGTATGAATATGGCACTGACACCACTTAGTCCAAGACATTCATTAAGTCACCACTGTAATTTTGTAGTTAAAAGTAGGATATGCAAGGTCCTCATTGGAATGTCAGAAAAAATAGACCCAGAGAATTTAGAATATTTAATATTGGGTCTAGGGATATTTCAAAAATGTCTTTGACATTAAAACTAGGCAAAGAAATTGTATATATCTTATGAGGCCCTTGGACTTGTTACTTTGCAGTTGGAAAAGCTCTGCACAGGCTTGGGGGAGGTCTTCCCTTGTACATGATGAAAAATGTAATGCTTAACATTAAGAATACAAAGCATAAAGTGCCATTGTGTACAAACACAGCCATTTAAATTTTATCCATATGTGATATTTGTATTTAATATGATCTTTTTTGCATTTAATATGTTCTTTATGCCTATTTTCATATACATGAAGATGCTGACGATGGGACTAATATCATTCTCTGCGAATTTTGTTCCTTTGAAGATGAGATTGTTCCATGTCCAGGCTGAGACACTGTTGTTTTAGATTCTAGTGTAACTTGTTAGATGTGTGACTGACCAACTTACTTAATTTCTGTATGACTTGGCTTCCCAAGTTGGAAAGAAAATGGAAGAGTATATTGTGGAATCATTGTCAGTAAAGTGAGATCATACATATCGCATAGTAAAGTTGTTGGTATTACGTGGTGCAGCTATCATTTACATGGATTAGATTAATTATTAACATGAAATACCTCAGAGATGGATTGAATTCTTTGCCAAGAGAACTTTTGAAATTGGTTTTTTGGGCCTTTGGCTTCAAGTTTACTTGGTATTTTTCAGTTGTATAATTTCTATATTATCATCTACCTTCCCTTGCTTGCTTTAGAAGAATAACTCAATGGAAGTTCAAATAGAGGCATGGAATTATAAGTACTTAAAGGACTCTGAAAATTTGTTATGTGAAGCTTAGGTGGATTTTTACTAACAAAATGTATAATGTGGGCTGTAGCACTTTTGGATAGATCAAGTAGCTTAACACATGGCTTCCGCATGAATATGCTTTCTGAACTTGGTCCGCATGTGCAAATCTGGAACATTACTGAGGTATGGAGGTTTAGGAGCCAATTTATGTAACCAAGCTTTATATAACTAGGCTGGACTCACTAAGGTTAATCTTTTGAGTCACCTGAGTTGTAATTGCATGATCATCTGTAGGATCTCTTTGGGTTGATAAGCAATTTATTTAACATCTAAACTGGACTTTTTTTTAAAAAAAAGCTTTATTTATTTTCATTGATAAGTTAGATATATAGAGAGGAGGAGAGACAGAGAGGAAGATCTCCCCTGTGAGTGCAGGGTGCCAAGATTTTGGACCATTCTCAACTGCTTTCTCAGGCCACAAGCAAGGAGCTGGGTGGGAAGCAGGGTTGCTGGGATTAGAACTGGCACCTATATGGGATGCTGGTGTGTGCAAGGCGAGGACTTTAGCCACTAGGCCGTGGCTCCAGGCCCTAAACTGGACTTTTATGTTGAAATTTAGGAAGCAAAAGAATTGACACGATTTGTTGAACCATAAGCAGAACTGCCAGACTTTATGTCCACATATATCTGATGATTGCATGTAGAATTCTTAATGGTCTCACCTCCATAGGAATAAAATCTTCAACACTCAGAATGTGGTAGGTAACATCCTAATATTGTTCTTTTATTGTATATCCCTGTCCTGTCTGATAATTGTGGCCGCCAGACTGGTGCTAATAAACACTGCTTCTACAGTCATTCCTGGGCTTAGGATGTGAAACACTGCGAATACTTGCTGAAGACTCATATTCTCTGGAATAAATGCTTGAAGGAAAAGACTCACTAGGTTTGAGGAGGGACAGAGTAAACTATTTTCTAAGTGTCTCAAATGATTGATAAGCTATAGCTAGTGATTAGCACTAGTTCTCAACTGGGGATACCAGAATTACTTGTGATTCTTAACGAAGGTCAAGAAATATGCCCAGATCATGGTCCACAGTCTGCTTCCTTCAATTGTCCCATGCCGAACCACATGGAAGATACCATGTGTTGATTCTGTAGTACCAGATTGTGCCCTCATGACAATTTGTTGACCTTTATTCAGAGATTTCAGTTCATCAGAGTTCTCCACAATGATATGGACCACTGCTACTTTTCCATGCACGTTAGCTAATAGCTGGGTTGAAAGTAAAGTAGCTAGTATTTGAGCCAGAACTCATAGGAGATGCAGGTGTTGCCATCAGCAACTTAACCCAAAGCAGGACTATTCGGGTCTGTCAGTACATCCATTTAAATATTTTATATGAAAAGAATTAAAATATTAATGATTCTACCTTTGATTATTTTAAAATCCAGCAAGAATATTCTATTTTATTAAATAAAACTTGGCTATCAATGAAAACTCACAGTAATGAGAGGAAAGTGGCAAAAAAGTTAGTAGTTAAGCCTCTCCTTGCTGTAGTGTTATTTCATGATTGACCACCCATGTTCATTATAAATCAGCCTTCATAGATGTCAACTTCTCACTCAACTGTGAGGTAAAGCTCAGTGGTAACTATAAGGAGCAGGATTTGGTGAAAGTGAGTAATTTGCACTGGGGTGTAGATGCTGGGAAATGGATGTAACAAGCTAAAGTAAATCTGAGAGGAAAAAAATGTGGAAAGTAACAATGTTTAGACCATACTGATCTTCTTAAGAGGCAAATTTTTGGTTGTATAGCAAATTTTCCCCTATATTAAAAAAATTAAAAGACAACATCTGAACTGCTAGTTATGGTGATGGTTTGAGAAGCCCTCCATTGGATAGGTTTTTCATGGTCTGTAACACCTGGACTTAATTGGGAAGGTCAGACTGTTCCAAGGACCTGTCAAATGAAACCATTCCTTCATGTATCTCAAGACTTATTTGAGACAGGAAGCCCTTGGATCATGATTTCTATATTGGTTGGTTGAGGTCATTGTAAACATTCCAGAATGATGACAAACACAAGGTAGGATTTTTTGACTCTTCCCCTACCACCCATGGTTGCCATTGCTTAACCCCCTTTGTCAAAAGAACAAGCCATGTGCCTCATCTCCTGGTACCAGATGAAGAGTCAAACAGACATGGTGATGGTCCCCAAGCATTGGAAAGGGACACTATGTGGAGTAGCAAGCAGATCCGTGTTCTGAAGTTCCAGTAAACATGACTAGATTCAGTACATGGAATGATAAGCGGACAGATTTCATTCCATTGGAGAAATATTTTCCTCATTGTTGCGACTTCCTAATGGTGTTATGTCAGTTCTGAAGTTTTGCACAGGCAGTAGTTGAAAGTGTACAAAGGTTGAGAGGATCAGCCAGCAAGTAGGTATTTCTGCCCTGAGTAGATCTACAAGGGAATGATTACTGCAGTCTACCCCCTTCTTGGCATTATTGATAAAACAATTTGAGGAGTGACTCTAGGTCAGGGAAGAAAATACATGAGAAAAAATAGGGGAAAACACCTTAGAAAATCAAAGAACAATTATGCAACAATTCTCACCCCTCAACTTTTTAGCACTTTGTACACACTGAACATGTATCATGGGCTGCAGTATTAACTCATTTAGTAGCTGAAAGGCACAATTCCCAATGTGTCCCCTCTTAGAATTCTCTGATTGTTTTCTGCCCTTCACACAGAAGTTGAGCTCTGTTGTCATCTTTGATGATTTCTCACCAGAAGTGTTGACCTCTTCTGACTGAGATGGACCTCTGGGTAATCTTTATGTTCCGTATCACTTTTGCTAATATACTGATTTTTCACACTGTAAGTTCTTTGAGAGCAGGCTCCTTGAGTTCTTTATTGGCTTAACCACTACACAGCATCTGGCTGTGATAGTAGATTGTTTGCTGACACAAATATTTGATTACTCCTCTCATCACACCCCTCTCCCAAAGAAAATTCCTGGAATGGCTTTTGTCTTCAAGGTAAGGACCAGTAAAGAAGAACATCACAATCCTCTTTCGCTTCCTATTTCCCCACTCCTGAGCTCACTACAGTCATTTCTGTTACAGAGGAAAAGAGGGCAAGATAGTTAAGGGCATAAGGCCAGAAGAGAAGAGGAGGTTGTCTCTTACACAGATATCTGACCTGCAACAGCACTGGTGGGGGATGAGGAAGAAATCCTCCTCTTGCTGTTGGTAGCTGTGTGACCTGAAACTAGTCAGTAATTCACCATTTCTTTCTAGAACGTTTTTGGAAGCTCATTTGATCTTATATTCTGAAGTTCATAATCCCTTCCCATTTGAAGGTTTGCTGACGTTACCTCCCTCTTCTCCCGACAGTACTCTTGCAGATATACAAGAAGGCTTGGAAATCAATTTGGGGAGTAATTTTGGGATAAGGCTCTGTACTTTGTCACATGCACAGAAGCTCCTGCTGTATGGCTATAGAAAAATCATCGAAATATCTGAGATCTCTTGCTGAAATTGGTGTAACAATGTGTGCTTCATAGGATTGCAGAGACTCCTTGAGATAATGTACACATTTTAGTTTTTTTTTTTCTCTGTTCCAGAAACACAAGAAGCGCTTGGAAAATGGGAGCCACTATTGTTTGGAAATAGTGTCCCTTCTTACTTGCCTCTGTTGCTTTCCAGCCAGAGACACCCACACACATAGTCCTTGAAAACATTTCCTTGACCTGGGTGTTGCTGTGTTCTTGATCGTCATTTCTGCTCCACACAGGGCTAGTGGAGGACGGTCAGATTCCCTTCCTGCTGAGCAGTCTGCTTCTCCACGTACGATGGCCAGAAGAGCAGTGCATTTCACCGTGATGGGGAAGAGGCTTATTTTTAACATTTGCATAGAAGACATGGATGTTACTGAGGAGATGCTGAAATTGGGTGTAGGATGGTATAACTTAATATCACGTAATGTCTCATACCTAGATCAAAACTGCCTTCTTTGAAATAGCTTTGACTAAACAGTGGTGACACAGCAGCTCCCGAGCCTAATGACAAATAGACACCTTATAAAAATTTATGAAGTTCAGGTTGTAAAGAACACACTACACATACAGAATAGAGGTACTTCTCATTAAAATAATTTTATCCTTAAGTCTGTTGTCTGTGCTTTACCTACACTGGAAGCATGTGCTGGGGCCAGGCACCTCAGCAGCCTGCAAACTTTTATGTGGGTTATTGGAAAAAAATGATAGTCTTATGAGATATGATTTTCTCATTTCACCAAATTAGATTATTTGAGATAGCATTCCTGGATGTAAAATTTCAGTCCTGAGTAAATCGGTACCTGTGAGACTGCACAGACTGCCAACAGAGTGGAAATGGAGCATAATAAATCTGCCCTGAGCCCATTTCTTTTCACACAACTTCATAATTCATTCCTTGCCTGGTACCAGGGACCACTTTTTCACAGCTAATCAGTCGACATCCAGGATGATGCCTTGGTCCAGACCTCATTTCTTGGCTGCTCTGCTGCTCACTGGCTTCTTTCTAGAGCGGGCAGCCTTCCTAGAGCCTGTATCCAAGCTGTTGGTGATCATATGGCAAGTACATACTCCGGTTGTACTGTGGCCTATTTGTTGCAGCATTCTTTAAAAATGAATTAAAACAGATGATGGCATCTCTAGAGCATAGCTTTCTACTCAGTGAGTGTTGTGGTTAGTCTTTCTTGAGTCTCCTCAGAGAGGACCTGGGCTAGAGGAGTTGTGACTAATGATACATGCTTCTTTGTTCCTTGCACTTGATCCATCAGAAATGTTGCCCTGGTGTACCTAGGGCTTCTCTCCCCTTCCTCTGTTCAACATTGCTGTGATCTGATTCTATGTGTCCATCTGGTGCCACAAAACAGAGTGACTTGCAAGAAACTTGGAACAAGGAAAAATTTAGAACATCTGCTTTTAAGGTAATGCCCTTGGTTTACAGTATAATCCTGCCTCTATCCTTCATTATTGTTGTGATAATGGGAAGGAAATTTATCTTCACCAGCACTACCCCCTTTTTTGGTCATATCTTAAAACAAGCAGGTAGTTGTAGGTGAGCTTTAAGATAAAATTCTATAAACTGTGAAATATGTGGACATGGGAAATTGGCCTTTCCTTCTCTCTGTGCTTTAATTCTGTGGAGACTATAGGAATGACATGTTCAGTGAAACATAAAATGGGCAGCAGCAACCATGGCATCCTGTTTGAAGCTTGTCAAATTTTTTCAGAGTGCATTCACTTGCATTCATTCATTCACATGCTCCTCAAACCCCTGCACTTGATAAGAGCCTTTATTTCTTATCTAGTTGTTAAGGTGGGAAAAACTGAAATAACACAATATGGCTAAGGTGGCATAGGCCAGTGGTGGTCAATAGGACTGGTGTTTTGCTGAGGAGTGTGAACATCGGGTTACTCAAGGTGACTCCATGTGTCAGCTGCATCCACATTGTTGAGAAGCTGGTTAGAAATCCAGGGTCTTGGATCCCACCACAGACCTAGACTCAGAATCTGCATTTTAAACCTCCAGATAGTTTGTTGATAATTCAGTAACCTGGTGGAACCCCCTGTCTCCACCAGAGACTCTTCTCTGTATCAGTTTTGGCACAGGGTCACCTCTCTCTGTTTAGCGGTGGGCCTGTCAATAGGAAAAAGCATCTTGAGGTGCCCAGAGACGGCGTCTAAGGCTTTGAACATGAGGTAAATGGAAAGAGCCATTTTTCATCGTCATACACCTAGAGGGGTTATTTAGAACCACACAAAGAGATAAGCACGATGTGGAATGCCTGTATCATTGAGAGGCTTTATAAGTTACCTCCTGGGAAATATCCGTCCAATATCACCACCTTGTATCAGTAAATTAACTTTCAAAATATGTACCCAATAGGGCAAGTAGGCACTGTAGCTGGTTAGACATCCTTGTGATTAGAACACTTGAAATTAAATCTTGTAACTCTACTCTGAAATGATTTCAGATGCCAAGACTCTTAGGTCTTTTTCTCTTGACTGTTGATTCCAAATTCTGAAAATAAACATTCTAGATGTCTTTTAAGAATGTGGCTTTGAAATGTAGCATAAACATAACTGAGTTTTGCCACATTTGAAAATAAGATAATCTTATTACTATTTTGATAGTTAACAAGTCTGCACCTCCTCCAAGGAGATGACTTTTCTAGAGTCCTCAGTCACCACCATGGGACATAGACCAGTGGAGAGAATGTGATCTAACAGAGTCATAGTAGGTCTTCCCTTTATTTTTTTATTTTTTTAAAAGATTTATTTACTTTTGGGACCCTTCCCTTTATTTTTAATCATTACGCAGAACCAGTTGACTTTGACAAAGTCCTACCAGTCACACAGTGACAGGTGTTGATAATATCAAAATAATTGGATAAGCCAAACAGTAGTGGCTCATTTTAAGATATCCTAGACCAATTTAAACATGCTTTGAATTCTACGGTACTTGACTTCAAGTTGTAAATATGGGATGAAAAATGACTTAGTTATTGTATTCCTTAGGAGATCTGTAGAATGCTGATAACAGTGAAACCCTTGCAGTTTCCCAGTGTGACTATCAGAGAGGGTCATTTTAGACCTATCATCTTGCACATACAGGTCCAGAAAATGGAATAAGGATTGCAAATACTTATAAAAATGGCTTTGAAAATACGATAAGGAAAGCGTATTTAGCCTTCTAGTTTAGGTTATCTACATGCTACATTGGAGTGCTTGGGTTCAATTCCTTGCTCTAGCTCCTGAGTCCAGCTTCCCGTCAATGCAGATCCTGGGAGGCAGTAATGATCACCCAAGTAACTGGGAGGCTATAATCCATATAGAAGATTTAGATTGAATTCCCAGCTTCTGACATCAGCCCTGCCCATCATGGCCCTTTGAGGGAAGTGAAGAAATTGGTAGGGACTCTCTCTGAGTGACTCTCAAATAAACAAGTAGTAATAAAAATAAAAATTTGATGCATGTGATCTGTGTAATTTTTTATGTGAGAGGCAAATGTGACTTGCCCTTTGGATGACAACTCTATCTTTGATCCCTATCCCCATCAATTTTAGTGGCACTTTCTCTGAGACTTATAGGCATAATGACATTTTTGTTCTGGCTGAATACTCTCGGTCAGATTGCCTTCACTAACCACAGCTTGTCTGCTATTGAGACTTTCCATCTCTTAAAGCTGGCATTATATTACACTACATTGTATATCACTGGTTAATTTTTTTCTTGTTGTCTCATATTTCTCCATCACTCTTCAGTTTATTGTAGTCAGTCAAATCACAGGACTCACAAATTAATTGAACTAGGCCAGTATTGCATATTTATAATGCTGAGAAGGTAATCTGCAATTAGTGCATATTAACCATTTAGAGGAAAATATTCTGTAATGAATGTCTTAGTTTATTTTTCTCAGCATCTTAAAAGATTTTCATTTTTATAGAAATTGAAGTTTTTCTGGGTTGAGTTCATCATTCTCGTATGGTGTTTGAGGAAGCTACATCCTAGATAAAAGAGTATAGTGAGTGTCATTAAGACAAGCTTAGAAATTAGACAATACAATACATAAATCTTAAACTTGGTTTTTGAAGTTACCATTCATGAGTTACAATTTTATGCAAGTCTGTTTGTATTTGGAGGACTCAGTTGAGTGGTTTTTATTTAAATTCTGAAAATGGTATAGCTTGAGAAAGTAGTGTTACCTTTTGCTTGGTACATCTTACCCATCTGTCCAGTCATTCTGCATATCCTGTTTCCTACGGCCCTTCACTGTTGATGAGCCAAATGGTCTGACCTTCATAATCAGATCATTCTTCTGGTGGTACAATTATGATGTTTCCATCTTGACTTCATTTTTCCTTCCTTTTCTTTAATTTCAAATGTTGTTGATATAAAAAGGATAACAAATAGTAATGTTTGAGTGTGTGTGTGGTGGTATCAATGTTAGGACAATTTGATAGCAAGTTAGGCAATATCATTACCCTTGTTTTATTGAGGGTGAAACTTAGAAACACATTGAGGGGCTTTTTTAATTCATAAGACTATTGTACCTGGTAGAACCTGGGCTTGAACCCAGGACTCACTGACTCTGGAACCCCACCTTCATCGTGAAAACCACAGTGCAAGTACCAGAAAAGAAGTGTAGAAACCATCTGGCCTCAACTCTTCTCACCCTGGTGTTATACAACTAGTAAACAGAAGAGGCAGCTTCAGTTGGTGTCCCCTTTCTAGGATGTTCCCCAGGCACATGTTCCATCGCATCCAGTTGGATGATTTAAGGTGTCATTGCACACAGTTGCTCACTGTGGCTGCTACCCTATCCCCTCACTCCCCTTACTGGGTGATAAGAGGAATTCTTTTTGTATTTGGGCAGATCCTGCCAAATCTTTTTGCTTTGTGGGGATGTTATCTAACAGGGCTAAAGACCTAGTTGTAGTCAGCCTTGCAAAAGCCAGAAAACAAGTCTCTGCTAGAGATTTTCTCTAGTTTAAGTACTCCTTCTCCCTTCAAAGTGTACCACATCCAGGATGAAAACAGCCCGTCTCTATGATCTTCCTCATTCCACTCTCCAAGCCTTGCCTCTGAGTTGAAGGCAGATTGAGTTTGACAGATGGAAAACCAGCAGCAGTCTTGAGACTGGGTGCCAAATGGGACGAAGGAAGAGGTGATCTGATGGGTTGTGGCATTGAACTGAAAGGGCACAGGCAAATGCACAGAGGAAGACTATGAATGGTGATCCAGAGAGAACAACAGCATTTTCTGTCACTGAATGGACAGTACTGAAGGTTTGGAAAAGAGAGAAGCAATTACTGGGCAAGGTACTGCTTTTTTCTACATCTTTATGTGGGGTTTATGTAACTGGATAAAATGCAACCTGAATAATATTTAAGTTGTATAGTAATACTGCCACAGAGATTGGTATGCCCCATTGGACTGAAAAAAAATCCTAGTTTTCTTATGACCTCAAAAAGCTGATCTGAATGTATTGATTAACAGCATGAAAAAAGCAGTTGTGATCCACTGAAGCACGTGCAGGTGCAAGAGTGGTTTGCTGTTTTACTTTAGATGTAAGTTTCCTCTCCTTGAGCTCCTGTGCCTCCTTGCAGAGAGGAAAACAGAATTATTATTTGGAGAAAAGTGGCTGGCTCTGTGTTCTAGAGGCCCTTTGAAGAACTTATACCCTGGAAGGGAGGAGTAGCAGAGTCCTTTGGGAAGCTAACTAGGAAGATAGGAAAAAAAGAACAGTAAGGAGAAAAGTTGATTTCCTGAATTGTTAGTTTCATTGATGTGCTTTCTAGGGGTGCTCTTGTTCTGTGGCAGGAGTTGTGTTTGTGTGTGTGTTGTGAGGGATGGATGGCACATCTGGTGGGGGGCTCTAAATGCTTTGCCTTTAATCTTACAGCTGTGAAACAGGCCCCTTTACGCCCACAATCTAGAGAGGCCCTTGGGTTATCCGTTTAAAAAAATGCAGATCTGAGCACATATCCTAGCAAAAGATCCAGTTGATGACTTCCCAGTCATAGGAACTAGAGAAGGATATACCAAGCAGCTGAAACTGCAAGTGCAATGTATGAAGTTAACAATCTAAGTAATTTTACTTGCATTCTAGGGTCTGTGTAGATGGGATTTACAAGGGCTACTGGTAGCCTTGACTGCCATCTGGTGGAACCTCTGTGGGCCATTCATGTTCAACTGCTTTTTAGGAATATAACATTTTTTTCCCCAATAAAACCTTGTGTAGACATTAAATATGCAGAATAGAGAATAGCGGAGAAATGCAGCAGGGACTCCCTTATCTTTTCCATGTGCCTTGAATTCTTGAGGCCCATCTCTTAGAACTATAACTGTGGAAATCAGGGAACCCCTTATTGATTGTATTTGAGAGTTAAAGAGATGACAGGCTGGAGATATGCTGAGGGGACAGAGATTGAAAATATTTGATTGGATGTGGAGACCAGTGTAGAGAGAAGAAATTTCTGAACCTTTTATGCAAAAATTATTTTTTAATATTCATTTCAATTTCCATTGTGAATTTCATTTAAATTTGATTATAATTCAGGGTCATCCTCTCCTGTGACTTGACTCTAATCTCAAGGGATGATTATATAGGAAAAGACACCACTTATTAAAAAGCATAATTATGTAAAGAGTGGGTATTGTATAAAATCTGATTTGTTTATCACATAGTAGCACTGTATGTACAGTATGTACTGTCAGTATGTCTGTTTTGCAGATAAGTAGAAACTGAGGCTCAGAAAACAGAATGAGATTTTTACCCTAGGCAGCTCAACTTCCAGCATGTTCCAGTATGTGGGATCTCAACCAGTATGGCTGCCACATGAAGGTGTATGTAAGGCATCCCATTTTGTCCTTGGGAATGGTCAGTTCTCGCTGGCCTCCATAGCTATCAAATTTGCTAAAAAACAAACAAAACAAAACAATCCGTCTGGTACTAGGGCATTGTTCATGTAGATTGCTCTGGATCTTCAGAATGATTCATTGATTCAGCTACTCACAGCCTACACCATGTCCTGATGAAACTGAGACCGTCTAGAATTCTGTCCAGCTGGACAAATAGGGATTTTGTCTTCAAGGCACGTTTGGTAATGTTTCAAAGGACTTTTGGTTGTCTCGGCTGAGGAGGGTGGTGGACATTACAGACACCTGGTGGGTAGAGGCCAGGGATGCTGCTCAGTGAGACAGCTTCCCTAAAAAAGCTTCCTTTAGGCTACAGGGCCAGTGTCAAGGTTGAGAAACCCCATCATAGACATGAAAGTATGTTTCAGCAATTGTATTTGAGAGGTTTTGCTTGCTTCCCAGGGCACTGTTTTGCCAGTAAGCACAGGTTCCCTTTGTTCTTAGAACCCTTCAAATCATATGGGTTTTCAGTTGGTTTTGGCTCTGAAAGAGCTCAGTGCAGGGCAACTAATGAGATTGGGACCTGAACCCCCCTTTCAGACACCCTCATGTCAAAATTCTGCACATTGTAGCTGATTCCTTGAATCCCCTTTATACATAGCCAGAGTAGGAAGCTTTATACTTCATGAATCATATTCTGTGAGATCTATTGCCAATGAATTACTGTTTTCCTAACTTTGTGAAGAACCAATTGCTTTCTTCTCTGCTTTATGTTATGTAATACATTTCCTGGGGGCAATAAATATAGGCAAATCAGAAGACTGAAGTTTTACAGAAATGATGGGAAAAGCTCTGTTTGTGTCACATTTTAGTCTGTATGCTGAGGTGGACCTGTCGGTCGATGTGATGTCCTTGGGTTTTCTACCAAAAAGGGGAAGCTATCTATGGTCCCCCTCTAGAATTCAATGTCATGTACACGTTCTGAAAGCACAAGGAAATAATTTATTTAATTGTGCTTATCCCAGAACTTCCAAAAAAGATTTGACCAGGAAACGTTTCTCCTTAAGAACAGCTTGAACACAATTTGACAAATGCTGTTCTACATGACAGATTTGGCCTTTAGCAAAAGCATTTTTAGAGAGAAAAGGAATGGTTCTAGAACTGAAGTTAGACAAGGTAGTACCTGTTGAGCGATTGGTTATGGGAGGTAAGGAAGCAAGAGAAATCAGTGGGAGAATAAGGAAATTCACAATGGAACAGATTTTGTACTATTCCTTATATGTCATAAACTACTAGGCACCAGGGATTTTGAAGACACAACTGACAGATGACAATACTGAATTATTCTCCCATTTACACCATTGTCCTTCTGAATGGTGGTCCAGCTTTAAATTGCTTCGACTTCTAATCCTCACTCCACAGTGCCAACAGAAGAATCATTTTAGACAGAGACATAATCATGACGTTGCTCTGATCAAAGGACTTCTTGTGCCTGGGCAAGGCACACTCCTTCATATGGTTTTCAGATGCCCTTGTCAACACCTTCCTGGATATGGATATAACTTGGTGTGGCAGGAATGCGAGAGGCTGTTACTCAGCAAGTCCTTGCAGCGTGCTGCCAGTGCTTATGTACTTATGTGCCTGCCTTTTAGGCACTCTGGGAGCAAGGCAGGCTGTTGCTAGGGGACCTCACATTTGTATGAATGCACATCCTGTATGAATTCATAGACTCGCTGTGCTGTATAAACATAGCTGTTAATTAGTGTAATCAAAGAACTCTGTGTGTGTGTGTGTGTGTGTGTGTGTGTGTGTTTATCTTTCAGCTGCTCTTCCTGATCCACTCTCAGCCTTGTCCACTCTGTTCTGTGCTCTGGAGGACTAACCTCTTTGGACTTTCCTGCCCTCTGTCTTAAGGTGCATTTGGTTAGTAGGAGGTGTTGGCAGCAGTACTAGGGAGGGAGATTGAGAGCAGTGTGAGTGCTGCCTGACCCCTCCCTGGAGGGGTACACAGACTTTTCCCTGTGATATTTTATGCTCCTGTCCAGGTAGCCTTCACCATCTTTCCTGCTGTCCTGGTTTGGTTAGCTGCGTTTGCCTCTTCTTTCCCTGGGTCTAGCGGTAGAAACTCCTCTCCTCAATTAATACCTGGTTCCTACAATGTTCTTGGAGGAGTTCTGCACTCTGACTGTATGCTTGTAAGTAATCCTCTAAAAGAACTCCCCTTCAAATAGTCTCAACTGAAGTGCTGTATTTCTTTCACATTAAATACTAGGTGATCTGAGTTGGCTATCGGAAACACAGATCTCTGAGACCCTGAGGATGGTGAAGACTGCAATGATAAAGAGCTAAACTGAACACACATACTTGGCAGAGAATGTCTATTTTTTTGTGTTTTACTTCATAATTTCAAAATTCAGACAATTATGAAAAGGAAGATTATGTTTAAAAGTACCTGTGGGGCCCAGCTTGGTAACCTAGAGGTTAAAGTCCTCACCTTGAATGTGCTGGGATCCCATATGAGCACTAGTTCTAATCCTGGCTGCCCCACTTCCCAACCAGCGTCCTGCTTGTGACCTGGGAAAGCAGTCGAGGACGGCCCAGAGCCTTGGGAACTTGCACCCGTATGGGAAACCCAGAAAAGGTTTCTGGCTCCTGGCTTCGGATTGGCTCAGCTCTGGCCGTTGAGGATTCATGGGGAGTGAGTCAGCGGAACGAAGATCTTCCTCTCTGTCTCTCCTCCTCTTTGTATATCTGACTTTCCAATAAAAATAAATGAATATTTTAAAAAGAAGTACCTATGAATAAGGATAGATTCTTATTTTGGTTAAGAATGATCATTTTCTTTGTGGCCCTGTAAGTGGAAAGTTTTCCAATTTGTTGTCTGACAAAAACTCTGTGGGAAGAGCTCTGCATGAAAAAGACTTCATTTGTCCCCAGTCCTCTCTGGGAAGGTACATAGGGTTACATGTGTTGGCAAGTTTGGTTGCAGTGTGCACAGCCAGGTTTGCTCAGTGGCTATAGCTTCTGCATCTAGTCTTGAATGGACGCCAAATGAATGTGCAGGGATAAACAGGAGGCTGTCCTCTGGCTATAGCTAAGCAGTTCTCTCATAAAGTCAGGCAGAAACCATCAGAAGTCTTTTCCAGAAAAAAAAAAAACTCCAGGTAGGAATTCTAATTCTCTTGGTACTTCTCCTTATCCAGTGATATTTTGTGGTGTTTGGATGAGAAAGGAATCTGTAAGGCTGAGGTGGAGAGGGCCGTTTTCTTGCAAAGAACAGCACATGCCTTTGTTTACAAATATGTAGTTTTTAGTCTGTTCATTATTGGTTCATGTTTTTTTCCAACTATTTCTTAATATTTTACTGGAAAGTCAGATTTACGGAGAAGGAGATACAGAAAGATCTTCCATCTGCTGGTTCACTCCCCAAGTGGCCACAACAGCCAGAGCTAAGCTGATCTGAAGCCAGGAGCTTCTTCTAGGTCTCCTATGCAGGTGCAGGGTCCCAAGGCTGTTGGGGCATCTTTGACTGCTTTTCCAGGTCACAAGCAGGGAGCTGGCAGGGAAGTGGAGCAGCCAGGATACTAACTGGCGCCCATATGCAATCCCGGCACATGCAAGGCAAGGACTTTAGCCTAAGCCATTGCTCAGGGCTAAAATGGTTCACATTTTTAAGGCAGAAGTTACATTTTGAATGGTAGTTTTGTTTCAAATAACTTCACCTTATATAGTTCCAGACATGCAGTACTTCAAATTATTTAGTTTTTCTCAGGGAAAAGTGAATAGTGCTCTAATATAATACACTAGAGATTGTGAAGCCTCTGGTATTCCCCCTTAGCTGTATTTTGCTTATAGATCTAGCCATGTAGCTCTTTAACCATCTACCTATATATAGCCTCACATCCCACAGAAGCATGCGCTTTGCTTTTCCAAAGGAATCTTCTTTTGGAAACAGCAATGTAATAAGCATTTCCTTTGGAGTGGCAGAGGGGAAGAAACATATTTAACATTGCTATTGGGGTGAGCTACAGAGAATAGCCATGCTTTCTGTATGGTTAGAAGTGGGGCACTGTATGCCAGATGATCTCTGGGTGAAGGGCAAAGTGACACATCCACTGTGTAAGCAGGATTTATTGTGCATTTGTTTTGTACTGACTGTAATCAGTGGTTCATGCCTGGGACATGTGATTAGGGAAGATCCAGGTAATCTTTTGAATATGTGGCTCTCAAGCTGTGGTTTCTGTGAGCCTCTGTAATTACTTAATCACAGAGAAAATGTGTATCATTGCTTAGAGGATTTAGAAACAGGCACAGTACATATTATTATTCAGTAATTATCACTTTGTTTATCTCTGTATTCCAGAGGATAAGGTTATTTTCTTTTTTATTATTATTATTTTTTATCGTGTTTTTGTTGACAATCTTTACATAGTTAATTACGGTAAAAAAAAAAAAGGTTCAGGGGGTATAGGGAAGTGGGTAATAGTATTATGCCCATATTGTTTCCATCATGTATCTGAGGTAAAGGGGGATATTGACAGAGAAGCCACACCCAGTTTCCCACCCACCCCAAGTCCCGGATGTGGGGCATGCTCTGAGATCCTTGCTCAAATGGTTTTAATAATTCTCCAGTTATGAATCGCTGCCAGTTTCACTCGATGAGTTCGTCCACTGATTGACACAGTCCATCATAGAGTCTTCATTTGCCCAGTATTTCGCTGCCAACATATAGCTGAGGTGGTTGATTGACTTGCTCTGTCCTCTGTCTTTTCTTGGCTAGGGTTCTGAGTCCAGCATTTCGATTGGGAAGATCTCCAAAGAAACTTTTAGGTATTCCCAGACCAGATTCTTGTATGTTCTAGCAAGCACAGGGCCTGGCACAGTCCGTCACCACGATCAGCTGGTGGTTTCAATTGCTGGGTTGGTTCTGTTTTCAGTCCCGAGTTGCACTGGAACCAATGGGTGTTGCAGTCCAGCCTGGTTCTGCCCAGCACATACTCGGCCCTTGCATCAACCAGTGAGAGCTGCAGCCTAGTCGGGGCGACCCACAATAACCCCCACCAGGCCCGCCCCCTACCCTGGTTTGCCAGTATGTATAGCAGACTAGCCCAGTCTGTCTCACATCCTATTTGGCTCTTGTACTTGTCACTGGGTATTAAAGCTTAGTTCTATCTAACCAACTCAACTCTCCAGCCCTCACGGATGTTGTTGAGTGCCTCTCTGTCTAGCCACCCCAGCCCCCATCTTAGTTTTCATGCCCTCCCGAGGGAGTAGTGACCCAAGAGGGGGGAACCCACTATTTCCCTCCCAGGTCTCTCTCAGTCCCGGTTTATGCACTCTTCGGGTGGTTCTGTGGTCTGACTTGACAGAATTAGTCCCCAGTGCCAGCTTCTGCCAGTTGATGCTGTGGCTAAGCCCAAACATCCCTCACCCACTCTAATTTATGCTTGCACCAGCAGGAATAATCCGCCTAGCCTGGCTTTTCCCTGATCTAGTCCACGTGCAGCCCACAGGTGTTGCAGCCTTGCTTAGTCTGGTCTGTCCCCATCCCAGCCCAAGCTCTCCAGTGGGAGTAGCTGTCTGGCGAGGGGACCAGCCCCTTAATCCCCCCGCTGGCTCTGCCCCTCCATTCCTGGATCTCGTGCGTGCTGGTTGGGTGCTGCAGTCAAATCCAGTACAGGCAACCTCACCCTAGCGTTCCATAGTGTGCACTGGTTTTGTTGCAACCAAACCCGGCCCATCCCACACTCTGTTCTGGTGTTCGGATTTACCAGTGTATGACATGAACTGATTCAGCCTGGTCTGCCCCTGACCCATGCCAAATGTATGCCAGTGGGAAACTTTTCCATGGCCTATTCTGGGCTGTTTTCTATCATGCTTCTTGCGCTTACCTGCAGGGACTGTGTCCTGCCAGAGGAGTTGCCCAGGCTCCTCCATCAGAACCTCTCCCAATGCCAGATTTTGCGCATACCAGGGGGTCCTTGAGCCAGCCCTATTCAGTTCACCTCATGTCCTAGCAGGAACAATGGCTTTTCCTGGCTTGCTTTCACCCTGTTCTGGTTCTTGTTGTTGGATGTTTCAGCCCAGCCATGGCTCGTTCATACCCACATACAGCTCACACATGGCTCAGTATGGGGTTGAGACCCAGCCTAGTCAGTCCCTCATCCACCCTGGTTCTCCAGGACACCAGATGATGTTGGGGTCTGGCCTGGCCTGGTGCATCCAATCCCAGCCCACACTAGTGCCTCGGGAGATTGCAACTGTTTCCTAATAGAACGCAACCCCATTCCAGCACACGCGCCCCTTGGTGGGAACCTCAACCCAGTTAAGGTATCCCCTTACCTCCCCAACTGAGCCTGTTCCTAGCTGTAGATCATGCGCCTGCTAGTGGTTGCTCTGACTCAGCTTGTCTCAGTCCCTCACTTGTCCTGGCCTCTGCCTTAGACAGTGTGGTTTACTGTCCTTGACTCAAGTAGACCAGTAGGTGCAAGAGCATGGCTCAGCATGACCTGTGCCGCCATGCTGGTTTCTAGTTTTGCTTGTAGGCTAAGGTTTACTCAGTCCTGCCCAGTACATTCTGTTCCGTTACCAATTTCTTCAAAGGAAGAGTTACCGCCATTTGGAATGTTAAGGATTGACTGAGATCCCAGAAGCACAGAGGGATCAACCTGGAGCTACCTAAGTAGAGATTCAGACAACCAATACCCCAGAGCTCCCTGGCTGGGCGGCCAGCAGGCAAAGCCTGGCACCACATGGTGTACTGCTCCCCCTGGGGGAGGCCAAGGACTCGTTTACTGCCTTGCGGCAGTGTCTTTGGCGTGAGCCCCCAGCATTGGGTCCGACCCGGCAGGGGCACCCCCCCACAGCCGCCACACTGTGAGGAGCGGCACTTGCCCCCAAACCCAAGGCCCGAACCAAGGTTATTTTCTGAAAAGAAACATGAATAGGAAATATTGCAGCTTTATGTTTTTAAAGAATTAATACATTATATGTGCATTTCATTGTTAATATTTTAGCCTTTTATGGTTGTGGTCAGGGAGATTACTGATTAATAGTAGTATTAAAGTTGATAAAATTCCAATTATGTAATAACTGAGAGCATGCATTATTTTTGATTCTTGAATTATACTAATGATAAGTTAGTACTTTTCACATTTTAAGTAGCCTAACCTATTTTTTATATCTGACTGTGCTGTTCTTGGTATGTTAGATTATAAGCTTCATTTTATAACTGTAAAAACCATTAAAGGCAACCTAATCTTGATATTTATTGTATGTAAATAAGAAAATGAGGGGTGTTTTTTAATGCTGTGAGTTGTGAGAAAGGCAAATACAAAATGCATAAACTCACAAACCCTCAGAACACCTTTCAGTTGAGGCAGTGCGTTTGGAGGGCAGAGTGAGTCAGCTGCCTCTTCAGACTGTGCTCGTGACAGGCCCAGACTTCTGTAGTGACCTTGGCCATGCTGGCCTGACTGCATGCTAGTTCTTCTCTTGACAAGTGGGATTTCTTTCAACCCACGTGCTTTCCCTGAATGTATTTTGGAAGAAAGATGCTGTATAAATCCCGGTTAACAGCAACCTCCTCATTGCTGTGAATTTCAATCTGAAATGGGAACAATATTTATTGATATTTCTTTTGACCTTGTAATCTTTGCCAAAATAAAAAATTAAAATCAAGTACATTTTGAAAAAGTACCGTGGAATAAGAGGCTGAAAGTGTATTGTCCTGAAAGTATTATATTCTCAAAAAGTGTTTTAAATATGAAAATGTAGCTTAACAGATTGGCAGCTTGAAAACATTTGCTTTATTAGTTGGCAAATGATTCTTGTTTTTATCACAATTTACTGTCAGTCTCAGTTTTTGGGTGCTAGAAATTCAAAATTATATGCTCAGCTGACCCTTTAATTAGCTCCCATTCTGTCTCATATGATTCATAGCCTGGTGGCTCACGTGTAAAAATGATATATGATTTAATGAACTAGAAAGGCAGAATAAGTTCCCGCTTCAGTTGTTTACTGCTGATGCATGGAATGCTGGAAGAAGGCAAACAGGAGTTAGAGCCCCTCATTCTTTTATCCTCAGAATAATAGAAAGGTCCAGTTTGTTGTGATTTGTGGTGGAGGATATACTTGATTTTGGCTAATCAGCAAACGCAAAAACATTGATTCAGATCTTACGAAACAGCCTTCTAAAAGAAATATGATAGGGAGGCTATGGACTCAAATACTCCTATTTTGCAATTTTCAATCATAATTCTAAAAATGCAAATATTGCAGGGGAAGCAATCCAGAGCTTAATTGGCAACTTGTGTCAGCATTTTAACCCTGTTGGTTTGTTAATCCGGAGTGTGTATAGAGTACATGAGGCATGATTGAAGGCTCTGGACTCCAGCAGTGAATGAGACAAGATCTCTTCTTGGGATCCTGTTATTTCTTAGAGTGGAGTTTCTTTGTTTTTGAAGACTGAGCAATATTCCATTGTTGTGCACTTTTTTTTTATCCACCTGTAGTCAGCAATGATGTAATGGTTTTCCCTTCTCAATTTAAGTGGTGGATCACATATTGTATGTTCTTACAGTAAAAATGAAAATAATGGCAAATGGCTAAAAATAAGGTGTTCTGATACTGTGTGCCAGGAAAAGGGGCTTTCCTAGTTTCAGGAAAGGTCTGTGGAGAATGCAGCTCCTTGACCAAATCCATGTGAAATGAGAGGCCTGGAGGCAGAACCTTCTCATAGCAGGGTAGAGAGAGTATAAAGTCAGAGGAGCAACAACATTGAAAGGAAGAACAGAAAAAGAAAAGAGGGAATGAGCAGTAACAACCGAGGGAGGAGGGGCAGGCATGGAGGCCTGGGGGGACACACTGCAGCTTTGGAGGCCACAGCAAGGAGATGCCAGTAGTGTTGCACTCCTGAGATGTTTGCCAAGTGCCCCTGGCCTCTGCACTGCAAACTAGGAGAGCCCTGGTGTATGTGCTCGGTCATGTATGTGCCACTAGGCCTGTGTCTATCTTGAGAATTCAGGGCCAAAGACATGACAGTACCCCATGACTTCAGGTCATTCCGGGATTTCCACCCTTCCCTTACACAGTGTTTTCATTTTGATAAATCGCACATAGAAGGAATAATTGCATAGACTCCTCATATAGTAGCACTGCCATTTTATCTTTTTTTTTTCTTCATAATGTGTTGTCTTTTGCTTTGTTGTTTTGCTAAAGAATTCCAAAGTTAACTGCAGACATCTTGGCATTTTGTCCTATCTGATCACATGCAAGAAATGTAACAGTACTTTTATCTAATATTCAGCCAACATTTAGTTTTCCCAGCTTGTGTCAGTCATGTCCTAAATTGCTGTTTTTTTTTTAATTGTCTCATTTGCTTTGTTTCTTATAAGTCAGTATATGTCCCTTTCCTCCTTTGGTTCTTAAAATAATTGATGTTCTTGAAATGGTAAACCAGTAGCTTTCCAAAATATTTCCTAATTTGGATGTCTGATGCTTTCTTGTGCTAAGATTACAGTTAAATATGAGGCTATTTCAGAAAGTTTGTAGAAAATGCAAATAAAAGGTAGGTTTATTTTGGTGCAGAAAGACTGAAATCCATACACGTGAACAATTTTCAGAAAGTCCATGAAAGAGCCACATGATAAAAAAAACTGCATGGAGTCTGTAAGGTTTATGTACCAAAAATATCAAGTTTTAATTCTTTTCTTCCACAGGCATTCTAGTATGCTTTTGTAATAGACAGGAATGCTCCATAGTTGATATGTCCTTGTGATATCAAGTGGCTTATGATTTTTGCCTGTTGTTGGTTGTGCTAAGCTTGATGGCTTGGCAAAGGTCTATCTGCCGTATTTTCCTATTGTAAAGGTATTTTTTCTCTTTACAGTCAATAATATATGAGGAGATACTACGGACTCTAAATATATGTTTCCCAATAGCCTTTCATGTAATGATGTTGGCATCCACAACTGCTTGCTTCCAGAGTTAGTTATGACTATGGTAGTTGTGAAACTGGTGACTTTTATTGTTTTTCTGTTTTTGTACTAATTGTCTTACTTCTGTAAGAAAAGCTTTCTTCCCGGTTAAGATTTAAGTATACAAGAATTTTGAAAAATTTATTGTTGTCTTTAATTGCTGTATACATTCTGATGCTGCAGTTACCTCAGATTTGCTAGTAACAATCCCTTCATTTTGCTATTTCTACTTTGCCATCAGGCACTTTGGATTTTGTTTTTATTCCGGTGTCGAAGATGGTTTGGACTCATTTTATCTTATATCTTTCCTAGTCCAGGAATTCACTGAGCTTCTCCTGATCATCCTGGTTTCTTTTGGTGGGGAATGGTATTTGGAAACCAATGTTTGGGAACTAGATGTGTTTAATAATGCTGTTTTCAGAATGAGGTAATCATTTTTAATCATTTTACTATCTCAGTGGAAAGAGATAGTAAATTAAACCACACGCATGCACTTTTATACCCCACTCATAATGAGTTCTCACTGATCCTTTTAATGTGAATCCAGCACCTTGGCATTGTTTGTCTCCTTCCCTCATTCTGTAACAGTGTTACTCTTCTCTTTTAGAAAATCCTTATTCCAACAAAGTGATTATGTTAATATTTCTCACTCCTGGTGCCACTAACTGTGCACTCCTAGGCTTTAAAATACCAATACCAATATCAACACCAACAATAACATTATATACATGTATTTGTATATATGTATGCAATATATATATATATATATATTTACGGTTCTTTTTCACCCTTAGAACATATTTTATTAAAGATTGAAAGTCTTAAAACTATGTTCAAACTTTAACTGCATTTATTCTGTTTTCTTCTGTATGTGTTATTACTCATTATATATGTGTAAGTATGTGCTTATTTTTGTTTTAGCTTGAATTGTTTTCTTCAATATTTCTTATTTAAATTTACATTTTTAATGTGTAAAACAGTACTGCCAAATCTTAAAAACATTGTTAATCATTTTTACTCTAAGAAACTGTGAGTGTGTTATATATACTGACCGTCAGTAAATAGGATGAATTAATCAAAATGGCATAAATAATATTAGTACATTTGTAAAACTCAATGTCCATTCAAATGATTGAGGAATGCTTGGTGTGTGTGTTTGTTTGTTTTGTCTTTTTTAAGTCATAATCACATATATTGGCCAGCATTTGCCATATATATCAACATTTGATTTGAGAGACCTGAAATAGTATCAAAGAATAACTGAAAAAAGATAATTTTACTCATACTATTTTCCTGAAAAGACAGATTTTGTGGAAAAACAGATTGAAACAGATTGAAGGTGCAAACATATAGTCAAATGCTTAGTTATCCGATTAAAATTGCCCTATGGATCTGATTGTTTTATTTCTTTATTTGGACATATGTAAAAACTATCAAAGGGCTAGCACCATTGCTCAACAGGCTAATCCTCCACCTTCAAGTGCCAGCATTCCATATGGTGGCCTGTTCATGTCCCAGTTGCTCCACTTCCCAGCTCCTTGCTTGTGGCCTGGGAAAGTAGTGGAGGATGGCTTAACTTCTTATAACCCTGCACCCAGTGGGAGACCAGGAAGAAGCTCCTACCTCCTGGCTTCAGATTGGTTGAGCTCTGGTCATTGTGGTCATTCAGAGTGAATCAGCAGATGGAGGACCTTTCTGTTTGTCTCTTCTTCACCCTGTAAATCTGCTTTTCAAATAAAAATAAGTAAATTAGGAAAAAAAAAAACCCTGTCAATATAAAAACCAGGAAAACAAACAAGCAAATAGTGGGTTGTGAAGACTTTAGGAAAGCAGTAAAGTAACTGAAACCATTTTATACAACATGATTATTTTTTTTCCCACAAACCAGAGAGGTTTCAGGCAAATAAAATGTTTTCCGTTGAAGGTAATGTCAGCAAGATCACTTCAACTCTTAGCCTAATTATTTACTCATGAGGTGAAAAGCAGTTAGGTACTGTGTGTCTGGTTCAGTCTGAATAGTCTTTTGAATAGTTTGGAATGTACGCATGTTTTAATAACATGAACACTAAGCTGTTCAGGTTGATAATATAAATTGTACTGAAGAATATGTGCACCCTGGTATGTAGCAGGGTTATGGGTGTGGACTAGCAAGCTTTAGTGATGAGGCTGTAGGTGAAGAAGCTGGGTTAGTTTTTCTGACTGGATGTGCACAGATGGAATGGGAAATAAAGAGAGGATTCCTGGAGTATTGCGTTTTTCTTCCCAAAGGCCTAACAGTTTTTTTTTTTAAGTGAACAAAACTTCCTATTAACCAGAATCCACTTTTGAAAGGTTTATGTTTATTAACCTTCCCTCTCCACACAGACACTCACTCACCCCAGAAGGGTTAATCTCCTTTGAGTCATTTGTTCTGAGTCTGGTTCACTTTAATCCCATTGCCTGTCTCCTAAATCATGGAATAGCTGCAGTAAGACTGCACTGTTAGAGCAAGAGGTACTTTGCCACCTGCAGGGGAACTTCAATGACCATTCTGGGAGAAATGCCCAGTGTTGTGGGGATATGAGGGAGTAGAGGGTAGGCAAGGGCATGGTGAGAAAAGGAAGATTCCTTTTAAATAAAATGGAAGACTCCTTTCCCTCTGTTTTCAGTTTTGCGTAGGGCCGTAGTTATCCAGCATCTCCTAAGATCCTGCGTGGAGCTCCTCTTACTAATACTAACATAACTTGACTCTTCTCCCATTTCGAGACTGTTTGTGTGAAAGGAGGCGAATCTGAGACCCGCTGCTGGTTGTCCTACAAAGACAGTCTTGCCTAAACATTTATGAAACTCCATACACAATTGTAACTTGTTTGTGTCATGTGCCTGAACCCTCTGTCACTGTCACAAAAGTGAATAATCTTGAAGGTCCTCAAAGCACAAACTGGAAGACTAGCAGGGATGATCAGTCTCTTTTAAGTCAATACATTGAGTTGCTAAGAGACAGATGTCCTTGACTCAGCAGGGGCAGAGCTTGTACTAGAAGCATTGGTCTCCCCTCTGCTGGACTAGCACTTGATTCCTTTGTCTGTATACATGCTTCACTGTGGAACTGACCTTTATTTTGTTGAAGGAAGGGCATTTGAACAACTTTATGGGCCATGACACCGTTGATGCTTGCAAGGAAGTCTTTTTCTGAAAAATTTGAGATTATGTTTTTATTTCTTTCTAGTAGATCCAACTATTTGTAGATCACAAGGTAGTCTTTTTGAAACAAGCAAGCAAACACAATTTAAATGACCCTATTTTTATCTTTTTTTCTTTCAAGAAACGTAAAGTGGTAAATCTTGGAATTCTTGAGATAGGCTAATGTAATTTTGTCAGATCTTCACTTTAGCAGTAAAATGCAGCTGAACTCTGAGGTTTAGAGTGCATAAGTTGTGGGGAAGCAGGTACCATAATTCACTGTTGGTAGGAATGTGTACTAGTACAACCAATATGCAGGACAGTTTGGATATTCTTCAGAGATTTTCTTCATATGATCCCACTCCTGGAAACTTAAACAGAATGAAATCAGCGTACAAGAGAGATTTGTCTACCCATATTTATGGTTGCTCCACTCAGAATAGCTAAGATATTGAATCAATCTGGATGTCCATTAATAAAAGACTGGACAATGAAAATGTGGTATATATAAACTATGAAATATATACATAAGAAATAAAGAAATCCTGTTTTTTTTTTTTTTGGCAATATAATGGATGTAACAGGAACAGTTATGCTTAGTGGAATAAGCCACCCATATGTTTTCCCTGATCTGTGGCAACTGATACAGAGTACAAAAGTATAAGCTATGTGAGCAACTGGGGCATCTAGATATTTTGTTATTGTTTACAGCCTGTGTCTGTGCTCTTTAAGAATGGTACGGTGTTTTTTTTCTATTTCTTGAAATCTTCACTTAATGGAGTGTTAAGCCTGGGATTTTGAAGTGAAATGAAATTATGCTATTGAGTAAGTTTAAAAAAAAAGTTGGAAGGAAGAAGGATGGTGGGTGGGAGAATTTGGGCAGGAGAGAAAGTGGGGTGGGAAATATCACTTTGATCCTAAATCTGTATTGTGAAAATGTGAAATTCGTTCACTTTTTATAAATAGAATATTTTAAAAATAATATTCTTAAATCTACACATTTAATATAAACAGTACAATGTTAATGAATATTTAAAAATATATAGTTACTAAAATAAAATTTTAAACTCTAAAAAAAGTAAAAGTGTGTTATTGGGAGTGGATATGTAGCCCAGCAGTTAAGATACCTGCATCTCATACCTGGCACCTGACCCCAGCATCCAATGCGGAACTCAGAAGGCATTGGTAATAGCTTCAGGGAATGGGTTGTACTGCCCTTGTGGGAGACATGGATTGTGTTCCAGATTCTGGCTCTGTCCGAGTCCCACTCTTGTCCGTGTAGGCATTTGGGGAGTGAACCAGCCGATGGGAACTCTTTGTGTATATCTCATCCTATAAATAAAAAATAAATGCATTTCATAAAATAGAGTTCATACTGGAGTCTGGTAACCACTTCCCAGCTGTGTAAATTTGGGAATGCACCCATTTTCTCTCATGGAAAATAACCGTAACAATACCTGCCATATAAATGTATGTGAGGATTAGATAGGTGATATAGGAAGTCTGTAGCACAGACCCTCTACACTAATTGTTGCCTGTCCTTAATATTTTCATTATTATTCTGGATACAACCTGACAAAGGAAGTATAGCTACAAAGGCATCCTGGTTCAGGATTCAAATGTGATTTTTTTTGTTTCCGTTTCAAATGTAGTATTGTATTATAATATATTTGTAGATGCTTTATCTGGATGAAAACTGAGTTAGCTCATTTGCTTTTTATTAATTGACTATTTGATTTTACAGAAAAATTCAGCAGAAAGTTGAGAGTTCCCATATACGGTCTCTCCTTCCCTTCAATCTTTCTTCCTGGTAACAGCTCATATTGGTATAATCCACGTATTACAGTTGATAGACTAATATTGATGCAGTATTGTGCAATATTGCTCACAAAAGCCCATAGTCTTCATAAGAGACTACTCTGTTGTTTATCCCGTGAGTTTTGCCCAATGAAATTCTCACATATCCACCATTATAGCAATACACAGAAAGTTCCATTGCTCTGAAATCTTCCTGCGCTTCACTTGTTCATCATTTTTTCTCTATTCCCTAGGAACGGCTAGTCTCTTTACTGTCTTCATAATAAATGTAATTGGAATCAAGCTGTGCTGTGGCCTTTCCAGATGGTCTTCTTTGATTTAGCGATGTGCGTTTAAGTCCTTCTGTGATATTAAAAAAAATATACACACACACACGCACACACACACACATATGTATCTGAAAAGGCATTGGACAGATGGAGGGGAGGTTGTGGGAATAGAGTGGGAGAGAAATCTTCCACCTGCTGGTTCACTCCCTTAAATGCCTGCAGCAACCAGGGCTTTGCGGTGTCTAAGCCAGAAACCTGGAGCTCCATCCTGGCCTCGTGTGTTTGTGGTAGAGCCCCAAGTACTTCAACCATAATCTGCTTAATTCCCAGATGCTCTGCTAGGAAACTGATTTGGCAATGGAATGACTGCAACTAGAATTATCCCTCTGAAATGGAATGACAAGATCATGAACAACAACTACCTCACTGTACCATTATATCAAGACCCCTTCCTGCTTTGTCTTTTTATTTTTTAGATTTATTTTGCTTTTATTTGAAAGGCAGAGTTAAAGAGAGAAAGAATGACAGAAATAGAGAGTGTGTGTGTGTGTGTGTGTGTGTGTGTGTGTGTGAGAGAGAGAGAGAGAGAGAGAGAGAGAGAGAGAGAGAGGGAGAGAGAAATAGAGATATTTTCCACTGGTGCATTCCCCAAATGGGTGTAATGGCTTGGACTAAGCCTACCCAAAGACAGGAGCCAAGAACCAGGAGCTTCCTCTGAGTCTCCCATGTGAAAGAAGTGGTCCAAAGACTTGAGTTATCACTTTTCCAGGCCACAAGTAGGGAACTGGATCAGAAGTGGAGCAGTGAGGATGTGTCCATATGGGATGCTGATGCCACAAATGGAGACTTAGCCAACCACAGCACCGTGTCAGATCCCGCTTTGTCTTTGAGGCTAGACAGCTTGCTGCTTTTTGTTATTGAATAATATTCTGTTGTCTAGCTTTATCATATTTTGTTTACCATTCACTGTTGAAGGATGTTTTGGTTGTTTTCTAAGTTTTGGCAGTTGTGAGCAAATTTTCTGCAACTGTTTACGTGAAAAATTTTCATGTTGAAACATGTTATCAACCCAGGAGCCCAATTCCTCAATTCTGGGATAGACTATGTTTGTCTTTCTAATAAGCTGCTAACTAGTTCCCAGAATGGCTGTTATGTTTTTGCTTTCCCACCATCAGTGAACAAGAATTCCTGTTGCCCTGCATGCTTGTCAGCATTTGATGTCATTGGTATTTTACCCATTCTATATGTAGTTGTAACTCTTAGTCATTTCCAAATGACAAAGGACAGCAAACATGTTTTTATGTCCTTATTTTTCATCTGTGAGCTTTCTTTCGCGAGTTGTATGTTTGTCTTTTTTGTCCTCTCTCAGTTGAATTCAGATTGTTGAGTTTAAGTTACTTAGATATATTTGGAAGTCGTTGCTTTTTAAGATGTACAGTTTTTAAGTATCTTCTCAGTCTGTGATTGCTCTTTCCACTTTATTACAGCATTTTTCAGAGTATTTTTTAATTTCAGTGAATTCTACTATCAGTTTTTTTTTCTTCATGAATCATGCTTTGCACCCAATAACCCATCCTGAATCCAAGAAACTTAGATTTTTTTCCCTGTACTATGTTCCACAAGATTAAAGTTTAGTGTTTTGTATTTAGCTTTGCTCTATTTCAAGTTAATTTTTTTAATGAGTTTAAGGTCAGTGCCTACATTATTATTTTTATATGTGACTGTAAGGTTGTTAGTTTTTACTCTACTGAGAGGTAACATTATTTTTGAAGAAATTGATAGAGATTTATTTTCTATTTTTTTAAAGATTTTTATTTGAAAGGCAGTTATATAGAACAGGAAAGAAAGAGATGTCTTCCATCTGCTGATTCACTCACAAGGTGACTGCAATGGCCAGAGCTAAGCCATTCTGAAGCCAGGAGCTTCTTCTGAGTCTTCCACGTGAGAGGCCCAAGGACTTGAGCCTCCCTCCACACCTTTTCTAAGCCCTCTGCAGGGAACTGTATCTAAAGTGGAGCAGCTGGAACTTGAACCAGTGCCCATATGGGATGGTGACATGACAGACAGAAGCTTAGCCTCATACACCATATCATCAGCCCAATAATATATTTTAATTACTGAAGACATAGGAGACTTTATCTATCTATCTATCTATCTATCTATCTATCTATCTATCTATCTATCTATCTATCTATCTATTTTGCCATTGAACAAAGTTTCTCCAACTGTGGAAGAGAAGCAATATTATTAGAACATAGAATTATTTATAAGTGAAACATTTTGACAGTTTTTATGTTTTACGGTGATTATGAAAGACTGAAAATGTAAGTGTGATCTAGAGCTGGTGTCTTTCTCAACTAAAACCTCAAAATGTTTGTTCTTTCATAGATCCATTTTATCCATTCCATACTTTGAATTACTGGTTTGGGGAATGCTGGGATTATTGCCTTTCCTTCCTCTTCCAATGCTCCTCTCTGCCACCTCTCATAACCTTTCTCTTCTTTTTAAATCACTGTACTTGGCTGACAAATGTTAACATTTGCTGACATTATTGATCCTAGGAATAAAAACGTGAGATGATCTCCAAAAATATTTCTAGGCACAGAGCCCAGGAAATCCATAAACCCCATTCATTTCAAATCAGGCAGGTTTTGTGAAATATTTTCAGAAATACAGTTGCCAACGATAGGATTGCATAGGCCTGTGTAGAGGAAACCTTTTAAAGTTCTTTAAGTTATTTGTATTTTTCAATTCTGAAACTTTTTGCAAGCCAAGAACTATTTCTTATCCAAGTGTTTCCTTTTAGATTCTCTTGGTATATTCTTTTTAGCAGTAATATAGCTACTTATACTCTGGCAGTTTGCTTAGCATTGAGCTGCATTATCTGTAACATATGTTTGACTAAAGACTTGTCTTTTAAAACTATATCTACCATGGTGGAAGGGTTTGGGGAGGGGTGGGGAGAATCCAAGTACCTATGAAACTGTGTTACATAATGCAATGTAATTAATGAATTAAAAATAATAATAATAATTAAAAAAGCTATATCTACACATTGTTAAAATGACAGGACCAAATTACCACCCATTCATATTAACCCTGAATGTAAATGGCTTAAACTCATCAATCAAACATCATAGATTAGTAGACTGGATTAAAAAAACCAAACCCATCTATTTGTTGCATACAGGAGACACATCTCACCAGCAAAGATAAGCAGAAACTATATCTCATGGATTTTGATTTTTTCAAAATTTAGTTTCATTTCTTCAAAGCACTTTCTCATTAAATTCTTCACTGACTTACACAGTAGCATCATTTTCTTCAAGAAGGCTCTTGATTTTCATTTCTTCAGTGGCACATTAGTCATTCAATAGCATGTTAGTAAACTTCATGGCATGTTTAATTTCTTCTTTTCTTCCTGTTATTGATCTTGTTTTTGTGGTGTTTCATTTAAGCGGATATACAGTAACTGTGTAATGGAGACTACTATATCCCATAGCGTGTTATTATGACATTGTAAATTTCTATTTTTCTTCCTGTTGTTGATTTTGTATTGTGGGTTTTCATTCAAGGGGATGTGTAGTAACTGTGTAGTGGTGACTGTCATATCCAGATGTGAGGATACAATGCAATATCCATCTCTACTTCCAGGCAAAGATGAACTCCCAGTGAAACTGTTAACTATATCTTGACAATAGGAGGCTGGACTCTTTACCATTGTCCATGCCTGCAATGATGGGCGTATAACTGTCTGAAAAACTATACTATAGTAATAACATATGGGAACTTAGTGGGAGGAAGGGAGGGAAGCTGGGGAGGGATAAGGGAAATCCCAGGGCATATGTAAGTGTATCATAAAATGATAATAATAATTTAAAAAGTAAAAAAGGAAAGAAGTCAGACCCTGAAAGAGGAGATGAGGATACTAAATTCCATAAATATGCCAAACATTTTTAAATATTGAAATGGCTATTATACTAAAATTAAAAAAAAACTGTATCTACAAAATACGTATCCCTGTATGATGTGCACAATAGCCTTTGAATTTGGTCTTCCTTTTCTTTGTAGGGTGTGCTTTTACCACCTGTTGTCTTCGGTGGTCTTCCACCTGTCCCTGTCTTATTGTTTACCTGGAGTGTGAGGGTTCTGTATCTATATTGCACAAAGCACATAGAGCAGACCCAGCTAGGTCATAGGCATATACTCCTGTGGCCTGAAATACTGTGTTCATAGCAGCATCTTTTGTAATAGCTCCAGTTGGAAAATACTCAATTAGCAGTTTATAGGGAATTAGGTAAGTAATCTGTGATGTATTCATATAATATAACACCATGTAAGATTTTAAGTGAATGATTTATAACTATAAGCAACATAAACAAAATTCACCATAGATACTGCCTTCAAGACAAGTAGGTTAGAAGAGGGAAGAGTTAGGAGGCTTGTGGAATTTTGATGTTTCACTTGATGTTAATGCTGGATATACAGAATATGTGCACTTCACAACAATTCACAGACTGTGAATTTTGCTTTATGCATATTGTTACGTTTAGTAATGTTCTAAAGAAAGGCAGTGTTTTTAAATTTTTAAAAGCGACTTATTTTCCTTGGAAAGGCAGATCAGATTTTACAGACAGAGAGACAAAGAGAAAGATCCTCCATCTGCTGGTTCACTTTCGAAATGACCACAGCGGGTGGAGCTGAGAATTTTCCTCTGGCTCTCCCACACATGTGTTGGGTCACAAGACCAGCCCATAAGCAGGGAGCTGGATGGTAAGTAGAGCAGCTGGAACATGAACCGAGGAGGATTTAGTTAACCATTGCGCCAGGCCCTAGAAAGACAGTGTTTATATAAACTTTAGCCCCAGTAAAGGGCAATTTCTAGTAAGTTGCAGTAAAAATGAGAGGCTAAGGGCCCGACACAGTAGCCTAGGTGCTGGAATCCTTGCCTTGCATGTGGCTGGATTCCATACAGTTCTAATCCCGACTGCCATGCTTCCCATCCATCTCCCTGCTTGTGGTCTGGGAAAGCAGTCGAAGATGGCTCAAAGCCTTGGAGCCCTGCACCTGTGTGGGAGACCTGGAAGAGGTGTGGGATCTAGGCCTTGGGTCGGCTCAGCTCCGGCCGTTGCAGCCACTTGGGGAGTGAATCATTGGATGGAAGATCTTCCTCTCTGTCTCTCCTTCTCTCTGTATATCTGATTGTACAATGAAAATAAGTAAATCTTTATAAAAAAAATAGGAGGCTAGGAAATTTGGTTTAGCTCAGGTGGTAAAAGATGTATGAAAGTTAATTTAATAATTATGTATTTTGATTATGCTGTATTTGTATTTTCTATTTTAAAATGTTTTAGTAATTATTTAATAATTATATATATGTAAATATTTCCATGTATATAAAGCACTAGTTTCTCCACTGTTGGAAATGCATTATTATTTCCTTAGGAAAGCATTCTCTTAAGAAAGCAGTTATCAAGTATTTGAGTTACTGTGGAGTGGTATTTAGCCCAGTGGGTAGGATGCCAGTGTCCCACATTGTGAGCACTTGATGAACTGAACATTCCAAGTTCTGGCTGCTGACTCCCAGCTTTTCATGAGTGCAGGTCCTGGGAGAGGTGGTGGTGAGGAATTGAGTCACTGGGTTCTTAGCCATCAGTGGGGAGTCTGGATTGTGTTCCCAGCTCCTGGCTTTGCTGTGAGCCTGGGGGAGTGGATCAGTGGATCTGTCTCTCCCTGACTCCTCTGTTACTTACATCCATGGTTCCACTCTCTCTTTGCCAGGTAAATTAGAAATAACAAAAAGGTTTAAAATAAGTGACTCGTTAAGACCACTGTATAAATGGGAGAGTGATACTTCATTCAATGTCTTGAATGACTTAGGTTTGTGTATGGGACAGAATTCTAATTTCCTGGGGGAAACAGAAAGGGACCATTGTAGTTAGACTCAGGTTCCTGTTTGCCTCTTTCTCCTCAGCACTTTCAGTGCAGTTTCTTTCTGGTCTTCCTAGCTGTTTGCAGTACCTGGAGCGCTCAGATTTTTTCTCACCTGCAATTGTTTGTTCTGCCTGTGCCTGCATCTTCTTTTTCTCCCATGTTACCATTATATTGTTGGCTGCTTTCCTAACACTAAACAGAATCTGGCCCATGGTGGACTGTTGGTACATTGAAGGCAGCTTCAAGACTTCTGTCTAATAGCATACTATATCCTTTTGCATCCCTAAGTAATTATACATCTCTTTGTTAATTTTTTACATCACTGAGTATAGTGTGAGCTTCCACTGTGTTTTTTTTTTCTTGTGAGCTCTAGACTAGAGTAGATAGAACATGGGGAATTGAATGAATTTGAAATTTTGAATAGATGCAAAAACTAGAGGCTAACTAAATTTGTTTTTCATGTGTGCCTTGAGAATTTTTAGCTCAGAACGCACCTTCCTTATTGCATTATTTATAGACATAAAAATCAGTTGATATTATTTTTAGAACATATTTTGTAGGTAGGTGCTAAGCCATGAGAAGAATTCACGCAAGTTTAAATAATTTTACTCTTCTAAATTTGCAGAGAAAAAAACAAAACAAAAACAACCAGTGCATTTTTGTGCCAGATCTGTTGTGTATATTGTGGAAAACTATTTTACTTACTGATCCATGCTTCAACTGCTTTGGCACCGCCTCTTGGGAATCTTCTTGCTTCTCCACTGAGCTATCAGTAGAGCTCCTTGCTTTGTAGAGATGGATGGGACCAGGTTAAGTGGTGTCTAAGTATTCCAAAAGGAGTGAAATCAGTCATCAAGTGAGAATTGAATTGGTGTCTTTTCTTGCTAACAAGCTGTGCTCCACCTGAAGAATGCTCATGGGTGCACATCAAACCCCTAGCTTGTTTTGTTGTCTCAGTTGTGCCTTTATTGAGTTGTATCAAGAAACAGCACTGTCGGGCTGCATTAAAACACTCCCCCTCTCTCTGTTGTCTTTAGGAAAATTCTTCCCTTTTGATTTAAACATTGAACTCCAGTCCTACTGGACAATTCCAAGCTCCAGTTGCTGTTGTATAAGAGAAGGGTAGTTAAGATCTGGACAAATTGTTTTTTCATAGTCTTCTAATTTTAAATGCTCATTTCCTGGTCAGGTGGCTTATAGAGGCAATGTAAAGTTTGTGACATGGAGGGATCCCCAAAATTTAGAATTGAAAAAAGACTGAGGGAGGAGATGGTGCTAGAGCACTGGCAAGGAGCTCTAGGGACCTGGGAGGGAACAGGACAGCACCAAGGTGGTACAAGAGGAGAGTTGGATGAAGCTTTCAGATGGTGAGAGCCAGGAGTTAAGGGGGAAGGGAATGTTGCCACAATCAGTGCTTCATCCTCTGGCTTCTTTGGAAATGGTACTTGGGCTCACGAACTCACGGTGCAGTAGAAGGAGTCTTGTAGCTGTGTAGTAAAGTGATGAGTGGCTGAAGGGTTTGTTCCAGTGTGCCTGCTTTGAATACATCATTGCTGCTGAATTCCTAAATGAGAGGTAGAGCTAATTAATCTGTGCCTCAAGATAAAAAGATGAGATGCTTTTTAAGGATTGTCTTTATATTTATCAACTAGTGTGCTTGGGCAGTGTTAATTTTGTTAATGTGTACTTTTAGAAGGAAAATCATTGTAACTTGGTGGTAACACAGACACCCCCAAAAGGTGTGTAGTTCAAAGGTACCAAATATTTAGACTAAATTTAAACTCTGAATTTAAACTTATTTTGATTTCTGTCAGTTAAAAATGAAACAGGAAAGACTTACTAGACAGCTGTTGGGGAATGGACTGGCTTTGCTTTTGTGAAAGGGGGATTAGGATTTGTCTTTTCTATAAAGGACACATAGCATTTAGATTAGACTTAATCTGATTGTGTTGCAACACAAAGACCATTCAAGTCAGTTCAGCTTCCATGGTTTGTAAACACCATATGACCAGTGATTGGTCCAGGGGAGAGCATTAACAGAAATATAATGATGAGTTTTAATCCAAATCCCTAAAGCACAGCAGCTGTGGCTTCAAATGAATTTCCTTTTAGATTCAGAACTAATGCTGTGTATTCTATGAGGTGATAGACTGACTTTTTAAAATTAACACAAAGACTATGCCTATTTTATTAGGTAACTTTTTTCCCTCAGATTTCATTTAGAATATAACATAAATGTATGCAACATGGTTTGTGTATTTATTTACAATTAGGGGGTCATCTAACTTATTGTCCAAAGCAGACTGTTTTGAGAGTGAGGCTCATTTAATAGTAATCTAGGGGGAAAAAGGGCGTAAGCTTGGAAACTCCTGGGGAGATTGCCATGTACGAACATCCTCTTTAAAAACTTGGTTTTGTTTATCAAAAAATCCTCTGACAGAATTATAAAGTCACACCTGGAGCACAATGCTCTTTCCAAATATAATTCAAAATGGATAATTATTCAGAAAGAGAGAAAAAAAAACAAAAACAAAACATGGCACATGTGCCTGTAATCACAATGAGCGTTTTAAATGCTAAGTTTGTTTAAACAAAATTCATGAAGTTTACTGTCTTCTTAAAGGTCTGACATGCATTGAGTTATCTTACAAAGCACTTGTTCTCTTTGTTTTCCTAATGCCATCATCATATTGTACCTTCCTTATAGAGAATATTGAACTATTGTATGAGACATGTTGTAAGGGAAGCGAAGACGAATTGCAACCTGATAAAAGTAAAGGTTTTGGTTTTATAGTTAGCATGTATTGGTTAACTCACCAACATCCCTCCTTTTTCCAAATAGTGTTCCCCAGTTTTCCAGTTACTTAGTCTGGGTAACCAGGCTTCTTTCCTTCAACTCCCAAGGGCCCTGATTGACTTAAATAATCACTGTTTATTCCAACAGCTGTTGGAGTCATAGATTATTTCCATGCAGGAAATGATGGAAGTTATGGCGATAGAAATAGTAAAACTTCTGTATTTACAAAGAGGCTTAGGGTTAACGTAACACTTAAAAGCACAAGATTGGGATAAAATGTATTTTTGGCAATGTTGTTGAGCCAAGCTCTGTCCTTAGAATTTTTGATTACATGAACTAATAAATTCCTTTCATTGCTCAGCCTTTTGAATTGGAGTTTTGGTTACTCATACCCCAAGACTCCCTAATTTGATTTTAAAATAATTGCAAGTCATATGATTAAGAAATATTGAACAACCTTGTTTTTTATTTAAAAATTTGGTTTAAAAAATTTTTACTGGCAAAGCGTGGTAGTCTAGCAGCTAAAGTCCTCATCTTGCACATGCTGGGATCCCATATGGGCGCTGCTTCTAAATTGGTGGCCCCGCTTCCCATCCAACTCCCTGCTTGTGGCCTGAGAAAGCAGTCCAGAATGGCGCAAAGCTTTGGGATGCTGGGAGACCTGCAAGAGGCTCTTGGCTTTGGATAGGTTCAGCTCTGGCCATTGCGGCCGCTTGGAGAGTGAATCAGCGGGTGTAAGATCTTCCTCTCTGTCTCTCCTCCTCTCTATATATCTACCTTCCAATAAAAATAAATAAATCTTAAAAAAATTAGTTTTTACTTGTTTGAGAGGCAAAGAGATAGAGAAAGCAAGATCGAGAACTTTGTCTGCTGATTCATCATCCCAAGTGCCTGTAATAGCATGGTGTGAGGAGCCAGTATCACAGTTCAAGTCACCCACATGGGTGTCAGGGATGCAGCTACTGGACATGTCACCTTCTGTCTCTTTAGGTGGCAGGTGCCTGATGTAAAGAGCTGAAGGAAGAAACAACCCTTGGGACCCTTATGTGGGATTCAGGCATTTTATCTGCTAGACTAAAGGTCCACTCCTGGATTTTTGAAAATAGCAATGGCTTGCTATTTCTAAGACTGTCTGGTTATTGGGTTAGTGAGGTAGAAATAGGATGGGCTGTAAAATGCAAAGGTAACCCTCCAACCAAGGTGTGTTCTTCACAAAGAAATAGTGGGAACAGAGAAGAAGGGAGTGTTAGAGAAAATATTACAGACATATTTGATGGTGAGTAAAATTTTGTCAAAAAGCTAAGGGAGATTTCAGAATGAGTTTAGCTTTGTCAACTTGGATAGCCTGGAAAAGATAGCTAGATATAAAATTGAACTTTTCATAGCCAGCATCCTCACTTTTGTCTATAATTACAATTCACCTGTTTGTGAGACTTGCACTGCAGGTGTACAATGGGGCATTGCAGTTCCATGCAGTATTCTATGGTAAGTAAAAATTTGACTTTTGGGGATAAGGTCCAGGCATTAAAGTGAGTCTCACTCTTGTTAGCTCAAACACTATATCTCATTTTTGGAATCAAGGTAAGTAAATTGAAATAAAGAACATATAGCATCTTTTTATGAATAGCATAGTTATCTTTTGATTCATTATAAATTTTGAGCTCTTGAACGCTCTGTTTCTTTTTCTCTTCCCCTTCCCAAAATGAGTGAACCCATCTGTAGAGAAAATTTTCCATACACAGGCTGCAACCTGCTTTTTTCCCCCCTCATAACTTCCAAAGTTATATAATCACTAACAGAACTTTCATATCTTCACAACCCTATTTTTGGAAAATGTTTACAAAAAGCCTGAGACTATTGCCATGTTCTAGATGGAATGGGTGGCTTATTCCCATAAGCCTAGAATTGTTATTTTGATGTGTTCATTTTTGTGTGCAAAAGAATAATTCTTTTTTTTAGATTTATTTATTACTTTTTTTTCAAGTTCATCTTTTTTTTCTTTTTTTTTTTTTGTTAACAAGTGAATGGAGCAAAATTTACAAAGATAGTATCAGAAATCCCCACTATGGAAGAAGAACAGAAATATCACTATATTATTAGTTTATCCGTAAGTCACACTGAGTAAGTTATGAAGTAATTAAAGTAGAAAAAGACATCCATGTGATGTGTTCACTAGAACTGAAGAATAATTCTTTATAATGGACAAATGGTATAGTATTCCAGTAATTCCCCCTTTTAAGGCTTATAATAACAGCTCATTTGCCTTTAACTTAAGGGGGACATGTCTGTTTTCTGGCCTATCTTCATCCCAAATGGTATTCACCTGCCACCCTTAGTTACAGGTTCAAACCCAGAAATCTAGGGAAGGGTGTTAAGGAAGGTTCATTACGCTGAGATGATGTTCAGAGTGCATGCGCCTTTCCCAGCTTGAAAGAGGCACCTTCGCACCAAACTCTCTTGTTCCCTGAGGTCTGTGTTGCTGCCGCTGCTGGTATCTGGCATTATACTGGATTAGGCAGAATATTACAATTTTCATCCTCATTCCCTTCATGCTGCCTTTGCATGTTAATGTGATTTTACCCCCCAAGAAATTGGTTTTGCACTTTAGAAAATGACCTATTGTAAAAACTTGTTTGGTATAAAGTAAGGTAGTAAGTTCCAGTGGTGGAATGATCTTACACTTGGGGAAAGTATGGTTAAGGAAAGTGGCAGGCAATCTTCTTTGAAGAGGAGGCAAAATAAACCTGTAAAGGAAAACAAAAGGCTCTTACTGTACCCATTCCCAGTATCTTACATAAATCACTCTTCTCAGTGGACTTTGTTTAACTTATTACATTAGAATAATATATGTTTTAGGAATATATGAGGTAGAAAGTTTGCTTTCAGGGAAAATCAAGACACCAAATTACATACCAAGAATTCTGCAGACTTCTCTGATGGTTGCCATTTTCCTCAATCAAGAGGAGCATGATGTATTCCTTGCTGTTGTTTTTCAAAGGAAGCTCTGTGCTATGCAGTGGAATATAGATAATTTTAAGCATATGTTATGCCTAATGAGTTATCTAAGCTTTGTTTCTTGCGACCTTGTGGAGGCTATTCTTTCTTCCTTGCAGCCTCTTTTGTCATTGCAGTCAGGTTTATGATTTATGAACTATAACAAGTCATTAAGAGAAAGGAATTAGGAGAAAATATTTTCCCTGGAGACTTCTGCTTGCATTATATCATTAATCATATTCTGTAAGAACTACAATCAGGGCAAAACTGAAAATCCTAGTTTATCTGACATCTGTCCAAAGGGGTATGCAGGTTATCATTTGGTCTGTCTGTTGTGAAGTGCATGTTCGTAAAATGGCTTGATAAGAAATGGCATCTTAAAATTGGTTCTGATTTTGATCTCAAAGTTCTGAAAGATTTGTGAAACTGTGAAGTGTCCTTCTCAAAAGTAGAAGTCATTTTCTAGTAGTGTTGTTTTTAGTTCCATGTGTCTTTTTTCCCCTACACCAAAGGCTATAAAACAGAAAAATAACTGAACTATGAGGTGTAGTCGTTACCTGTTTTCTCTGTGGCCCAGACCTTGTTCCCAGGCTGCCTTCCTTAGCTGGAAGAAACCCGTATGTTTGCCAGTACGTTTTATTTCAGCAAAATAGACATTTCTATTATTAAATGCCTTTAGAGAATTTTCATCATGAAAATAGTTTTAATTGCCAAATGACAACATGTTTTTTGACTACATAAAGGTGTAGATATAGAAAGGTGGGGGTGAGCTGGAGGTTATGGCACAGTCCTTGCACCCTGACCAGACTCCAGAATTTGTGTCCACTGTATCATGGCAGGGATTTGGACCCACCAGCCAACTGCAGTAGAACTCAAGGATGAGTTGAGAAGATTAACAATCTTTTTCTCAATACATACTTTGTGAAGAAAAAGGGAAAAAAGCATCTTGCGGAAAACATTTGCAAATATTTCCAATTTAAATCTTCTTTTAGTTTTGACAGTTGAGCTGAAGTGCATAAATAGGAAATTGTGCAACTGCTTTTAGAATAGAATATGAAAAAGATGTAGAGTAGGTACAGCCTTACCAATTCCTAATAATATCATTGAAGTTTTAATATCTTAGCGCCTCCATTCACAAAACTCCTTCTTCAGACTTAGACTGGTCACAGAAAAATAAGCATAAAATGGAAATTCCTAGAATAAATAGTTAAAGCTGCTGGGTCAATAGGAACTTAAAAAAAATACAGCTGTATACCAGCAAAACAAGTAGGGAAAAATTGTATATCAAATGCATGTTTTGGATCCACAATAGTTCTTATACATAAGTCCCAAATGCTAGAAGCTTTCATTGTTGAAAAGTAAAATTTGAAAATAAATGAGTGAAACATTTGACTCAAGATACCTGTGATCTAAAAGAAGTGTCCCAGACCAAAAATAACAACCACCACAAAACTCTTTATCCTAAAGGCAATAAGGATAATTTAATAAAGGCAAAATAGAATTTAGTTTTAGGAAATAGAGTCAAACTGAGTAATCCAAGAGCAATTTAAAATTAAGAAATGAAATAAACATTTGGCAAACAGTTTTTTGAAAAGAGGAAAAAGCACAGATAAAATTTATGAAGGAGAAAATTAGAGTCAGGATCAAAGCTTATGCAAATGTTATGTATCAATTTATATATCTATATATCTATGTGTGTGTGTGTACTTCAAAATCTTGGTGGAATGTTCTGCATGCTAATTCTCACTACTAAAACTGAGCATATCTAGAAAAATGGAGAGAAGATTTTTGAGTAACTGTTGTGGAAAATTATCATAGTTTTCTTAGAATGGAAAACTCCTTCAACTCAAGAACAAACACATGTGTGAGATTTTGAGTAGTACATAAACATGCATACACACACGTGCATGCATGTATGTATGTAAGTACCAGGTTATTAAAAGGCCTGCAAACATGAGCTAAATTTTTGCTTGACAATAGGCTAGTTAACTTTTCAAAAACTATGCTTGGTATCTTCTTCCACTACTTCCAGACATCTTTTCAGGATGGAAAATTAAACACAGTGACATTAAACTCTAGGTTGTAAAACAGATGTGTGTTTGTTTACAAATATGCACATATTGATACACAAATCTCTGAGATGTTGCCCTCAAATTCACTAAGACAGCAACTTAAAAAAAGAAGCCTTAAAAAGAAAGCCAGCCTCAGTTGCTTCCCACCTGCTGAGGAAGCCTATGAAGTCAGAACTGTGGAGAGGAGCCGCTCCCCTGGACAGGTGAGATGCTCATCTACATTAATCTTGGGGTTTGTAAGATCTGATGCTAGCCTTGAGGATAAAATCTCTATCATTTCTTTTGGGCAGACAGTTGGAGAGTATTCTGTATGTGGTATGCTCCTTCCCAGCCAGCTGAGGAGAGTGAGGTGGAATGAACTGACCTGAAGTGTGTGGTGGGAATTGAAATGAATTCAAAGCACAGAATGCTATTAGTACTTTGCTGTCCTTGCTATTAAAAATCAAAAACATTCCTACAAGGGTATATTTTATGTTTAACAGAAAGAGGCTTGAATTATGTTTGTTTAGAAATTATTTGTTGGATCTTACTTCAACGTGAAGACACATGTAATCAAAAGACATCAATGTTGATGTCGATTTAAAGAGATATCTAGTGAAGGAAGAATTGTACAGATGATTTCAAAATGGAAGAAAACTAATATTCTGCTAACTTATAAAGTTGTAATGTTTAAGTTGTCTGTTTACTGCTAAGTTATTGTGGAGTATTTTTCACACATAATTTGCACTTTGGTTAATTAAGACTCTTGGAGATGCTTGCTGTATGGAGGAGGGTGCAGTATTGGTAAAACTTATTCTCCTGTTTATTCTTAAGCATGCAGGATATAGAGACATGAAGTTTCTGTAGTTCTTTCCAGCCGCACAAACACACATACCCTCTCACACTGACACACTGAAACACACACGCACGCACACGCATACACCCATTCAGTCTGCTATACACTTAACATATTTCTTCCTATCCCCAAAATATCTTTGCTTTCTCAAGTTTAAGAATACACAGAACGTTCTTGTTTGATCATAATACTTATACATCATAAAAATTTATGATACATGCTTTTACGACACCATATACACACACTCTAGTAAAGCCGACACATACAGTTAAGCTCTGTTTTTTTTTTCTCCACCATTTTGTGACTGAATTACATCTTCCTGTCCTTGGCTTATGTTCTCTTGATCCTTGACTCCGAGATGAGTGACTCAGACCAATTATTTCATGCAATTATCCTTAGAGTGAGATTGCTCTTTCTGACTCGTTTTTATTACTTGCCTATAGTTTAAAGAAAATAACTTGATGAACTTATTCTGCTTTAGTATGTGAATGTGAATGTTGAGATTACGTAAGGAGAAGAGAAAATTGTCTTTCATACGTATGTAGAGTTTATAGGGTCACAGGAGAGATAGGCAAAGCATATATCATGAATACCAGAACAATTACTATATTACATGTTCATTTTTTGTCAGTTTTTTTGCTGCTTTTTTTTACTGGCTTGTATTAATATTGATAGTTGGCTAATTAAGAAATAAGTGGTATCTGGGACTAGCATGTGGCACAGTTAGCTGAGCTGCCAACCTTTGATATTGGCATTCCATGTCAGAGTGACAGTTCCAGTCTTGGTTGCTCTGTTTCCAATCTAGCACTCTGGTACATCAATGGAGAATGATTGAGCTTCTGCTACCCATGTTGGAGACTCAAATGAAGTTCTGTGATCTTGGTTCAGCCCAAACCTTTGAAATCACTTTTGGATTGGACAAGCACATGAAAGATAGTCCCTCCCGTTTCCCATCCTGCCTGTCTCTATTTCCTCTGTCTGCCTCCTTTCTCACTTTGTCATTCTTCCTTTCAAATAAATGAATACATCTCTATTTAAAGTAGTAAAATACTTAGCCTTGCTGTGGAAACTGAATTACAGGGTAGCCAGTCATCTGGCCTTTGTGACGTTGAGAGCTTTTGATGACTGTGTTTGGGCAGCCGGTGTCACTCCCCTAATTCCAACAAAGTTGAAAATATCCACTGTTCATAATAAAAGCCCCACTTGTGTATGTTAAAGATTGGGAAGCAGCAATGAATGCTGAGTTTCTTCAAGAGAACCTCGGAGTCATACTTTAGAGATTTTGTTACTGGAGATGAAGAATAAGGGAAAAATTTCTCTTATAAATCACATCAGTCAATTGGTACATTTATTATAAAAACTGAAATTAAACGAGGGAATGACATTTGGTACAATGAATTAGGCATCAGCATTGTGTTATAGTGAGTAAAGCTGCTGCCTACAACACCACCATCCCATATAGGCACTAGTTTGAGACCCATTTGCCCTGCTTCCATTCCAGCTCCCTGCTAATGTGCCTGGGAAAGCAACAGGATGGCAAACCCTTGGAGCCCTGAATACATTAGATCTGGGCTGGGCTCTGGACTCCTGGCTTTGGTTGACACAGCACTGGCCGTTGTGGCCATTGGGGAAGTGAATCAGTAGAAGAGAAATTTTTCTTGTCTCTCCCTCTCTTCTGTGTAACTCTTGAGTTACAAATGAATAAATCTTTTCTGAAATTTCTAAAGACTGTAAGATTTGTTTATTTTATTGAGCCACTTTCTTAGTCTGCTATTTAAGAAAAATCAGAGAAAGGATGAACTTCAATTTGAAGTTCAATTTGAAAGACCGCTTCTTTGGAGGGTCTTTGGAGAAATGAACTGTCATTGTTTCTGGAACCTAACCAGAAGGTGCTCTGACCTTAGAGCAAGAGCCTGATTATGTGGGGCTCTAAGGCCTTCAAATGGCTTTGCCTTTGCTTTGGTTATAACAAGAATTCCTTAGAGAGTTATGAGTAGAGAAGTGACATGATCTGGTTTTGTTTTTTTGGCAAATCACCGTGGTTACTGCAAAAGTAACATACTGTGAGGGATGAAAGAAGAGGGAAAGGCCCTGTGGGGAACCAAAGTGTTTCAGATAACAGATGAATGTAGCTTACAGTGGGGTACAGGTGGTAGGTACAGGTGGTTAGATACAGATAGATTTTAAAAATGGAGTGAATAGGATTTGTAGTTCAGTTCAAATGAATAAAACAGAGATGGAGACGTGCTTTTAGTTTGTATAGATACATGAATGGAGTTTCTGTTTAGTAAAATGGTTATTTGGAGGTGAATAGTACCTGGGTGTATCCTTGTGGACAATCTGATAATTATTTATTTAGAGTAGCCAGTTCAGTATGGGTTCAGGTAGAGATTGTGACTACAGGATCTATGTGAATTTCTATGTGTTTCACTCAGCTTGTAAGTTATCAGTGAACAAAGGTATGCCAAGCCGAAAACCTGAGTGATATCACCCTGTTCATCGATGTAGGGAAGATGCACAGAGAATATGGAGCAGATGGGCATTTGTAATCATAGATGAAGGAGAAAGACCAAATGGCGTGTAAGAAGGTCTCACTGCCCAGTGGGAGTAGTATTAAGTATGGAATTGCCGTTGTAGCAACTGAATTATAATTTTCTAGAATGAACAATTTCTAAATGTGTTATATATTGACAAAATGTCAACATAGAGACTCAGTTGGCCCACTGAATTAGGAAATGTAAAGGGCATTAGAATTTTAGTTGAGGGCTTGAATAGTATTAAAGGAATCGAAGATACTGAAGCAGTAAATCAAGCAATGAAGATTCAGCATTGATAAGTAACCAAATTGTTTGCTGATAAACAAGATTGTAACTGCATTTGGTTCTAAAACCAAAGTGCTTTCATGTTAATTTTCACATAGGAGAACAAAAATACCTTTCCTTGCTTTAAGCCTCCACCTTCTCCTTTTCTCAGTACTTTCTTTCAGCTCACAGATAATTTTCTTCATGGGATTCCCATCTGAAAAGCACATGATATTCTTAAATTTGTATTCTCAATTATGTGAATAAAAGCAATAGAGACACTTTTTGGGGGCAGGGATAAGATTTACTTTATTGTTATTTTAAAATCAAAGATACAGAGAGATTGTCCATCCACTATTTTATTCCCCAAATGGCCTTAGCAGCCAAAACAGAATCTATCCAAAGCCAGGAGCCAAGGGCCTCCTCCAGGTCTCCCACAAGGGTGGAGGTCCAAAGGATTTGGGCAATCCTCTGCTGATTTCCCAAGCCATAGACAGGGAGCTGAAGTGGAAGTGGAGCAGTTGAGCCATGGACCTATACCCATATGGGATGCCAGTGCCCATTATGCCATGGCACTAGCCGCAATGGAGACACATTTGAACATACTTAACGTAGAGGAAAAGCTACCCTAACCCACTTTTGGTGGGAATGTAAATTTATGCATTATGAATGACAGTGTGAATATTTTTCAGAAATTTGAAAATATAACCAAGCCACTACATTCTTGGGAATTAACCCAAAAGAAATGAAACCAGTACATGAAAGTAATCTATGCCCCCAAGTTTAATGAAGCTTAACTATGTGGAATCAACTTAATTGTCCATCAGCTGTTGACTGGATGAAGAAATAGTGGTATTTGTGTCCAAGTGGAATATTACTGAACCATAAAAAGAATGAAATCATTTCTTTTTGCAACAAAGTGGATGCAGTTAGAAACCGTGGTACTTAGTGAAATAAATGAGTTCACAAAAGACAAAGATCATGTTTTCTCTGATTTGTGGTAACTAATGTACAGAGTACCAAAATAATGTATGTGTGAAAATGACATTTTGAGATTTTTTTGTTGCTTACAGCACTTATCTGTATTCTTCAGAAAGAGTGGTTTTCATGCTTATTTTACTTGCTGAATTTTTTATTTAGTGGAGGGTTAATCTTGTGATTACAAAATAAACTGAAAGTATATCATTGTAAATATTAAAGGAAAAATAAGAAAGGAATGAGGAGGCACAGTGGAAGTGAGGGAGGGAAATGAAAGGATGGGAAATATTATGTTCTCAAGATGGAACATGAAATACACAAAATTGGTTCTTATATAAATACATATAAAACATAAGTAACAAAATTAGAAATATAAAAAACAGTTTGGAAATAATTTAAAGGAATCCTGATAACTTATGAATTTCATGTCTCAGAGATGATCATTATATGTATTCACTTTTATTTTTACCAGTTAGGATTCAATTATACATAGATTTTTTTAAAATTATTTATTATTTAACTTCAGTAATTACATTGTATTATGTGACACAGTTACATAGATACTTGGGTTCTCCCACCCCTCCCCAAACCCTCCCACCATGGTGGATTCCTCCACCTTGTTGTATAACCACAGCTCAAGTTCAGTTGAGATTTCCCCATTGCAAGCGTATACCAAACATAGAGTCCAGCATCTTATTGTCCCGTCAGGTTCAACGGCTTCTTAGGTATACCCTCTCTGGTCTGAAGACAGAGCCAGCAGAGTATCATCCCAGTCAATTGAAAGCTCCAACATACCATCAGCAAAAATTTACATCATTGTGGAATTAATTGACATAGTAATGAGTAACCAATATGTTAAAAGTAAATGCGAGTTCCCAGCCACCTTCTGTGACCACCTCACCTATACTTCAATTTTAGTTTATACACAACATATAACATTCAAAACATAACATGTTATACATAACATCATATCATCTTAAATTAAGGCAAACATGAGGTATTTAACCTTTTGGGATTGGCTCATTTCCCTTAGCATTACGGTTTCCAGTTTGGCCCATTTGGCCACAAAGAACTGCATTTTGTTTTTTTTAATAGCTGAGTAGTATTCCATGGAGTAGATGAACCATAGCTTTCTTATCCAATCCTCTGTTTTTTTTTTTTTTCTTAATTATTTATTATTTAACTTCAGTAATTACATTGTATTATGTGACACAGTTACATAGATACTTGGGTTCTCCCCACCCCTCCCCAAACCCTCCCACCATGGTGGATTCCTCCACCTTATTGCATAACCACAGCTCAAGTTCAGTTGAGATTTCCCCATTGCAAGCGTATACCAAACATAGAGTCCAGCATCTTATTGTCCCGTCAAGTTCAATGGTTTCTTAGGTATACCCTCTCTGGTCTGATGACAGAGCCAGCAGAGTATCATCCCAGTCAATTGAAAGCTCCAACATACCATCAGCAAAAATTTACATCATTATGGAATTAATTGACATAGTAATGAGTAACCAATATGTTAAAAGTAAATGCGGGTTCCCAGCCACCTTCTGTGACCACCTCACCTATACTTCAATTTTAGTTTATACACAACATATAACATTCAAAACATAACATGTTATACATAACATCATATCATCTTAAATTAAGGCAAACATGAGGTATTTAACCTTTTGGGATTGGCTCATTTCCCTTAGCATTACGGTTTCCAGTTTGGCCCATTTGGCCACAAAGAACTGCATTTTGTTTTTTTTAATAGCTGAGTAGTATTCCATGGAGTAGATGAACCATAGCTTTCTTATCCAATCCTCTGTTGATGGGCATTTTGGTTGTTTCCATGTTTTTGCAATTACTGATTGTGCTGCTATGAACATAGGAGTGCATGTTGGTTTCTCATAGAACAAGTGTTCTGGATATATTCCTAGGAGTGCTATTGCTGGATCATACGGTATGTTGAATTTGAGTTGTTTGAATATTCTCCATACTGATTTCCATAGAGGCTGTACCAGCCTGCAGCACCACCAGCAGTGGAGTAGGGTTCCCTTTTCCCCGCAACCTCGCCAACAAGTGTTGTTGGTGCTTTTATTCATGTGGGCCAGTAACACTAGCATAAATAGTACTGTAAATACCTGCTGTGATAAAGTATTTGATATGCTGATTGTGCTATGATTTACATAGCCATAATTGGATTTTTGTTTAAATAAAAAAATTCTTATTGATTTATTTTAAATCTATTTGGAAGGCAAAAAGAGACAGAGGTACTTCTTTCATCCACTCATTCATGCTACAGTTGCCTTCAACAGGGCTGGGCGAGGGCAAAGTCATGGGCCTGAAACTCAGTCCAGGTCTGAGTTTCCTAAGCCATCACCTTCTGTCTTCCAGGGTGCCCATCAGCAGGAACCTGGGATCGGAAGCAGAGCAGAAACTGCAACCTAGATGCTCCAACATGAAATGAGGGCCTCACCAGCAGCATCTTAAGTGCTGTGCTAAACATCCATTCCTCTGGGTTCTATTTTTGATATAAATAAAACTAGTTTAATCTCTTTGTACAGAAATTCTTTGCCAGGATAGTCTGAAGGAAATTACTGTGTCAAAGAAGCTCCTGTTTCATGATTCTTGCTAGATATTGCCAGATTGTTTTTTAAAAATGGTTCTGAATTTATAGTCTCTTGGAAAGGGTGATTCCCTAAATTTTCTGCAATTTTGAGAGTTTTAAAAATTATTTTATGTAACAGTTCCTGCTAGTTTGATTAGTATATGTTATCTAATTTCTAAACTTGATGTTTAATTGTTAAAAGGTGAGCTCTCAGGTGTTTACATCAGTCATTTATTTTTCTTTTGAATTCTGTGACCCACCCGTCCCAATCCACTGAAGTCTTGGCAGTTTTTTCCTTTACTAAATTACTCAGTTTCTCGTATTAATTTCTTCAATCATTTGTTGCATTTGCTGCAGTATTTTTCCTAGTTATGGCCTTTTGCTTTTATGCTTTATTGATCCAAAAATTTTATGTATACAAATGATGAATTTATTTGAAAATAAAAAAAAAATTGGAGTTAGGATTACAACCCTCAAAGAGACCTAAGCAGATACTTTAAATTGGCCTATCAGATACATGTATTCAGTGTACTGAATTCAGTGGAAACCAATGTCCAGGTTTGATGGCAGCCCTTGTCCAGGTTCTTCTCCTCAGTTCAACATAAATGGCAGGTACACTAAAAATTGAAATAATTTTAAAGAAAGCCTGAAAGAGTTGATATTTATATAACCATGGGATAGTAACAGTCTTTCTAAATGTGGTAACAAAGATAGAGTCCATCAGGGTAAATATTGAAAAATGTGACTGAATTGAAAGCTTCTAACATAGAAGAAATTAGTAAAGATAAACAACAGGTGACAAGAAAGGAAAATAATTTGTAACATCTGTGGAAACTCTTAGTGTAGAAATGTTAGGGGAGTGCTCTCTTAAATAATCTTGCTTTTGTATTCTAAAAAGAATATTGACCTAAGAACATGAAAGAGTAATTTAGAAGAAGGAAATACTAATAATTCATAAACATTATGAAGATCTGTCCCCACTGGTTTTAAAAGAAAGTAAAAAATGCAATCTATTATATAGTATATGGAAATACATCAGCGTATTTGCTTTTCAGCACTTTATAGCTCAGGAATGGCCCTCCAGAGTCAGTCACCCACTAATCCTAGGAGGTTTTGAATTGTTTTAAACCAGGGGAAAACAATGTCCAAATTGACTTCTAAAGCCAGACAGTGGGTAGAAAAGATTATTTTTGTTGCTGTATGTTTTTTAGTCCAAAAACTTGCTTTTAATGGAATAAGGTATCATGTAGCCTTTAGAAATGATGATGGTGAAAATGTATGAGTTTATATTTACTTACGTATAGCTGCTTACCATGGAAATAGAAACATCTTAAAATATTTATATATTGAAAAGTCATATATGTGCAGTAAAACTAAGAATGTATTGTCAAAGAGGAAAATTTTCTTTTTCCATGTGATAAAAATTTAGGAACTATTCCTTCTGACTTCTTCTGAGAGAAGCAAGGGATTCATTATATTGTGCTTGAAAACTCAACTTTATGCATACCAGTGGCCAAGGAGATAGAATGTTTAGTATGGTGATTGTGTTGGGTTGTTCAAATATTGCTTTGATTGTATTATAGAATGTTTCTTCTATGCCTATTTTGCTTAAGGTTTTAGGCATGAAGTAGTATTAAATTTTATCAAAAGCATTCCCTACATCTATTTAGATGATCAGTTGGTTTTTGGTACCTGATTATGTTTGGTACGTGGTTCTTTGTTTGCAGTCACTTGTGCCACTCCCTGCGGCGAGTTTCAGGTCTGGACTCTGATGCTAGGCTTTCATCAAGGTCTCCCTCTGTAGCCCCAACTCTTGGCTCACCACTTTCCACCTCTGATCCTATGCTGTGGCTGCACCATTGTCTGTATAATGTTTCTTCCACTTTCAGTCTGAGCAGTGCCCAGGGTCAGGGAGGAATCAGCTGTCCTAAATGACTAGGTTGTTGTTGTTGGGTATCTTGCTGGAACCTGCTAGCCCTTAGGTCTGAGGGCCACCCAGACTTATTTTGGGTGAAACCTGTAGCGTGCCATGTTGGTACTATTTTCCCCGTGGGACCCTTTGAGCTGGAAGCGTGTTTGCTTTCAGCTTAGTGTATTTGCATTTTACTATTGTCCCTCCAGTCCCACAGCCTTTACCACACAAACAAAATGTTGCTTGATGTGGTACTGATGGGGTCTGGGTTTGTTGGTCGTTAGGTCTGGTGGCCACCTGGAGCTATTTTGGGTGGAGCCTGTAGGATACCATGTTGGTACTCTTCCCCTGTGGGGTCAGTGCAATGCACTGAGCCAGAAATGAGATTGCTCCCAGCTTAGTGCATGTGCAGCTCAATGTTGTCCATCCAATCCTACAGCTTTTACCACACTACACAAAACTGTGCCTGATGTGGCACTGGTGGGGATCTGGGCTGTGAAATACGCCCTGTTCCTGCACTGTCTGCTTGAGTTCTTCTGCTTTGTCTCTGCTTGTGGTTAGATCAAACAGATAAGCAAGACAGGCAGTTCTTTGCTTTAGGCTCTGTGTCAGTCACATAAAATTTAAGCATCCTTCTGCTTACACCCTTCAATCCCATTTAAAAGTTTTCTTGTACATTATAGCATCTCAAAGTTCTCTGTTGCTAATGACAGTTTCTTCAGGTTCTTCTGTTGTTGCAGGTTGTCTTGGCACTTTGTTAGCAGGGCTTGGGACACACTCAGCTGATGTCTTTGAATGTACAAGCTGTTCTTTTTCATCGAAAGTTTCCATCATTTGGAAAGGGTGCTCTGCCAAGTTTTTCTCTGCTTTTCATCTAGTCTAACTAGGGGTCATGTTCTTTGAATCTACTGAACACTAGGGAATATAGTTGGCCAAGGGAAGAGAGTCTTCCTAAGCTTTATGGTTTCAGGCAAAGCTTGTGATGGTACACACGTTTGTGAGTGAAGCTTTCTGTTGAGATCACATGAACTTGCTGTTGTTTTACCAACAGCAGAATCCTGTCGTGGAATCCTGTGTAACTCTTGTAGAGTGTATGGCGTTAGCTAAACTGGAACCATAAGAGAATGTTCCAGTCTTCTGATTTTCCTTCCTACTTGCTGCTAATGTGAGTACTGTGTTGCAAGAGAAACAAGTAAGTCATAAACTGTAGATCTGCATGTGTTTCCATTTTGATTTAATACCAGTGAAGATGCCTTTGTTTTTTTAAAGAGTATGGAACCAACCTTCATAAATGCCTTTCCCAGGCCATTATCATAGTGCTTTTCTTTTTTTTCTGTTATGACCAGTAAGGAGTCATCTGCACTGGAGATTTCTGAAGCAGTTTACTATATGGAGAGTGAAAAATCATGAACCCCAAATCATTTAGGGTAAAACTTTGACCGTTTCTCTCCATTCTCCACTCACTGGGTGTGGATCTTTTTATAGTAGACAGAATAGCAGCTGCTTAATGCACTGAGTTAGTATCAATATTTTCATTGGAAAATCGGATTTACAGAGAGAAGGAGAGACAGAAGATCTTCCATCCTCTTGTTCACTCTACAAGTGGCCACAATGGTGTAGCTGAGTTGATCCAAAGTTAGGAGCCGGGAGCTTCTTCTAGGTCTCCCATGCAGTGCAGGATACCAAGGCTTTGGGCTGTCTTCTGCTTTCCCAGGCCACAAGTAGGTAGTTGGATGGTACATGGAACAGCCAGGACACAAACCAGCACCCTTATGGGATCCTTGGCACATGTAAGCTGAGGGTTTAACCACTAGGCTATTGCGCCTGACTCATCTATTATGGGATATTTTAAAAGCAAATCAGGCTTATGAAAGTCATAGGCACGTGTGTGCATATCCCACAATGTCTTTGTTTCAATTAAATTAAAAGAGCTTTGGTTCCAATTAGCTATGCAATTTTTCTGAAACCAATAGAGCTTATCATCCACATCCCAAGACCTGGACTCAGGTAAGTTGATAGCATTGAGGATAACAGCCGAGCCTCTATAGCGTGTGCTAGTTTTGATTATATGTATTTATTCCTTTTAGATGTATAGTTGTAGGCTCTTCAAAGAGCTGCTTCAAAGTAGTGTTCACAAATCTCAATTTTTGTCAGTTATTGCCTGTGTTCCAACTTCTGTCCCCACAGTGGGATCAGAGGAAAGGCCATTCCTTCACCATGAGATTCTGAAATACAGTGAAAGAGAGTTGGTATTTTCTGGCTTGTTGTGGAAGCCCAACTTAGCCTGGCCCAAGACACCTTGCAGCAGCTACATCATCCTATTTTTCCAACTCTGCATGATAGATTGTGAAGAAATGCAGATCCCAAAGGAAATAGTTGCCACATGTTTTGGACAATAATCTTCTGCATTCAGTGGCAATGTTTCAGGTGTAATGAAGGAGCTGTTTGTGACTGGGCAGTGGTTAAAGAAAGGGAAAACATAACCAAAGTTTCCCCTTGTTAGGAAAACAAAAACTTTTTCTGGTTGTTTTTCAAGAATGTCATGATTGCTAAATTTCTCACAGATTAATTTTATAATTATAAAAATTATATTCATTGAAAAAAATTTTAATTTTTCTCTATGCTTTAATTCCTTCCTCTGTAAAATAAACAAATAATGGCCTCTTTGGTTAGTTTTTAGAGGCTCTTTCCAACTGGGATGTGTTTAATATGTAATTTGAGGTAAGAATGTAAGTTCCTCAAAGAAATAGTAGTTAAGATGCTTGACCAAGTGTTTCTGTGCAGTGTCTTAGGTAATCACTATTGCTTCCCAATGCTCTTTAATCCAAATCACTTCTGTCATTGTCTGTCTAGAAGGAAACTTAGCCGCATTGGTCCAGTTTTCTGTTCCTGTGATGGTACTTCATTATTTTTATTATTACATTCTTATAATCATTCTAATACTACACTTAATCTTAGCCAAAAGGCCAAGAAGTGATTATAATTATTCTAATACTGATAGGAAGAATCCTGTAATTACTTTGAAAACACACTCATGATATTTGTTTTTCCAGTTGATTTTTTGCATAAGAAGCTAAGTTATTTTTTTCAGGCTTTTTAAATCAAGGCATACTGAATGAAGTCATTTATTCTTTTTTTGATAATTCAATGTCAAATTTATTTATGAGTCATTAAAAATAATGTAGTAGTCTACTGAATTATCCAGACCTGATTGTTTTCTTTACTTGTGTAGATTATAAAGGTTTCTGAAATTTGCAGCAAATTTGTGCTTTTTTCCTGCCATATTATCCTGAGGCAATACTTCAAGGTGTATTTCTTATGTCTTCTTAAGTGATTCCCTTTAGTACTGGAATCATGGTTTATTTGCTTAACAGAGTGCATAAAGTATGACCAAATGGTTGTCATAAGTGGAAGAGGCCCAAATAATTAGACCATCTTCTGCTCAGGTGTATCATCAGGGAGCTGAATGAGTAACGGAGCAGCCTCAAACCAGTACCCATATACTGGCACAGCGGTAGCCAGCCAATCCTGAGCTTCATTTTATTTGGAGTCAGTGTTTAAGAGAGATGATATGATAGTTGCTTCTGTATGTCTAACTTCTATGACAACGTATCCTCTGGGTTCATCCATGTTGTTACTCTTATAATTTACTGGAACTTTTAATGGTTGAGTAGTAATCTGTTGTGTGCACATTTTCAAACTCCATTTATCCACTGTTTCTATATATTAGCTATTGAATATGATGAAATGAACACAAGAGTACAGATATCCCCTTGGCTTAGTCATTTCATTTTCTTCGGGCATAAATACCTAGTAGCACAATTTCTCAATTGTTGGTTGTGTGTGTGTGTTTGTGTGTGTGTGTGTGTGTTTGAGGAATTTCCAAGCTGTTTCAAAATGGCTAACTTACAAGATAATGGTAGTATGTAAGAATCTTCTGTTTTTTACATACTGATTGGTGTTTGTGATCTTTGACTTTTTTTTATAATAGCTAATCTAATAGGTATGAAGTGATATCTCTGTGATTTATACTTGCGTTTCTGTGGCCATTAGATATGTTGAGAATTTTAAATGTTAGACATTTGTGTGTCTTTTGAGAAATGCTCATAAAAGTCCTTTGACGCTTTTAAAGTAAAGTTGTTTGCTTTCCTGTTATCAAATAACTTGAATTCCTTTGCATATTGTGGGAGTAGCTTATTATCTGATGTGATTCCTAAGTGTTTTTTCCCACAATTTTTGTGTATTTTTTCATCTTTCTGTGCAGGGGTATTTACATTTTATTAGATCTCTTTTGCCTGTTTTTGGTTTCTGTTTGCCCGTGTTTGGGGCTTGTATATTTGATATTAGCCTAGAACCATATCATGGGGTTATCCCCAATGGTTTCCTCTGGTAGTTTTATATATTTTTTTCATCTTTTAATGTTTAATACATTTTGAGTTAATTTTTATCTAAAGGATGGGACAAAGTCTGTTATCTTTCTTCCCTATGCTAGATACCCAGTTTTCCCAACATATTTCATTGGAGAGACTGTCCTTTCCCCTATATGTTTATTTTATCTTTGTCAAAAATCTAATAATTAGACAACTGGAGTTTGCTTTTGGCTTCTGTATCTAATTTCAGTGGCCAATTTTTTTAATGCCAGTATCATGTGGTTATGATTAACAAAACTTTGTAAGATATTTTGAACCCTGGTAAAGTGATGCCTCTGGCTTTGTTCTGCTTGATTAAGACTTCTTTTGTTATTCAATGGTTTTTTATTGCAATTTAGATTGCACTTTACTGACTCTTTAAGTTTGTTTCTACTGTGCTTGGTCCTGAACATGAAGGTACATGAGTTTGAATAGGGTGTAAAAGGAAATGGGGCATGAGTCATGGGCAGGAAATAGGAAATAGTTCTCCTAGTGTCTTGAGTTCTCTTCATAAGGCTGAGTTCTAACTGTGGCATACTTCTTGGTCTGTTTTTTCTTCTAACAGAAGTTCAGCATTTGTAATTGCATCAGTTTTGTCCTGAACATAGAATGTAGAATATGAACACATAGAATAACAGCCAGTAAATACGTACTTGGATAAAAAATGATTTTAAATATGCCCCCAAACCTAAAGCTTTGGAAGTTTCAGTTAAAATAATTAATGACAGCTTGACAGTTACAAGCTGTATTCAAAATCATCACCTGTGAATGTTTCCTGCATAGAAGAGAATTGCCAAATCTCTATCAAAAGGCTCTAAAAGCATACTTAATTTTCATTTTCCAGCTACTATTATCTGAGCTGTGGCATATTTTCCATTTTTGACAAACACATTGCTAGTATTTTCATAAATATTTTGCCTCAGATTAAGTGGATTAAGCCACTACTTTCAGTGTTGAAATCCCAGGTTGGATCCATAGTGTAAGTCCCAGCTGCTCTGTTTCTGATCAAGCTCCCAGCTAATGCACAGCAGAAAGCACCAGAAGATGGCAAAAGTGCTTGGGCCCCTGCCACTCAAATGGGAGATGCAGATGGAGGTTTAGGCTCCTGGCTTTGACCTGGTCCAGATCTGGCAATTTAGCTGTTTAGGCAATGATATAATGGATGGAAGATTCTCTGTCTGTCTCTTTCTCTCCTCCCTACTGTGTGTGTTGAAGGTTGGGAGGAGAGATTTTGCCTTTCAAATAGAAATGAATCTTAAAAAATTTTTGCTACTTATCTTTCTGGTAATCATGTATTTGTTTTAGAATTCTCATTTTGTTGTTTGATGCAAAATTGTGATATTACTGCTTTGGTAGACATAGTCTATTTTATGAAGTCTCTGAAGGGAGACAGGCCCCATCAAAGTTAAGGACCTCGACAGAGCAACAGATGCTGTTGTAAGCAGTATTTCTCAAAAAGAACTCAAGTGAAATATATGAAAATTACCTTTTTTGATACTTATTTTTGGACTGTTCTGTTATACCACATTTCATTTGTTTATATATCTTACTATGAAATGCTTTCAATATACAGACATGTATGCAAACTTGCATGCTTGCAAACTTACCACCTTGCACCTGTCACCAAGTTTTATTAAATCTCAGCATATTTACTTTAGTTATGATTTTTAAGATTATTTTTACTGGAGAGGCAGATTTATAAGAGGCAGAGGGAGGAAAGAAAGAGATTTTCTATTTCCTGTTTCACTCCCCAGATGGCCAGGGCTGGGCCAGGCTGAAACCAGGCGCCAAGTGATTGTTTTGGCTCTTCCACATGGATGGCAGTGGTCCAGGCATTGTGGACATGTTTTTCTGCTTTCCCAGGTACATTCAGAGAGAGCTTGATTGTGAGTAGCTGGGACGTGAACCCACATTCATACGGATGCTGACATTATAGGAGGTGATATAACGTGCTGTGCTACAACACTGGCCCCAGTAAGGTTTTTTAGACAGCTTACATTGCAGATACAGTTGAAGCTCCTAGTGTCTGTGTTGCTGTCTTTATCTGTAGAGGTAGCCATTGCTTTAAATGTTGTACTTATCATCTCCATTTTTGAGTATTGGGTTTACTATATATGTACACATAATTTAAGCATTATATAATGTATTTTACTGTTACTTATGGAAACGGTAGCCGTTGTATAAATTCAACTAATTTAAATTGACCTTATTTTAAGATTCCTCAATTATGAAACTGGTAGTTCATGAATTTCAGTTGTTTAGTATTCCACTGTGTGATAATGCCAAATATATTTACTCTTCCACTTATGAAGATTTACACATATAAAGTTAAATACTTATTCATAGTGCACACACATTAAATACCTGGTGTTTTTAACCAGGACGTCTTGCCTTCCAACCCTCTGCCTTGTAACCTCCCCATTTTTCATGAGTTTCTCATGGTGGCTGGGTTCCAAGCAGAAAATGAAGTCTAACTGCCTGAAGGCCTGGAAATGGGAGTCCCAGAATGTTGGTTTTGCTGATCGATTGTTCCAGTCTCTGGGATTTTGAGCATAAAGCAACATGCTAGGCTCCAGTAATAATGTGTTACATCTTTCGAGCCCTCCAAACTTTCTTTAACTAGAAAAGAGCATTTGTCTGAACATTATTTGTATTTTGAAATTGTTCCATATAAAAAGATGATGTTTATGTGAAGAAGAGATTTTTTAGATTTCAAAAGGCATTCATTCTAATGTCAGGCACATATATGCATATTCTAATAAAAAGGCACTTGGTGATTTGTTGCTCCCCATGGATAGGAGTAAGAGTTATCTTAAAACCACACTGGTTGCTGACTGCTTATTTTTCTATTTTTTGGTAAGTAAGATAAAATGTGATTTTGGAAACATTCATATTTACTAAAAATATATTACTTCAGCAAACCATATGTTCTGTTTCACACAGAGGCCTCTCCTGTATCATTTGCATCATAGGTCAGGATGTAAACTGCGCTTTGGAGACAGGCTCAGTGGATGTCAGCGCCAACCAAATCCATGTGCATGATATGGAATGGGTTCTGCAAAACCTCAGGGCCTCAGTTTCTTCATCTGTGACATGAGGATGATAATTATCTCATAGCTTATTTAAAGATCAAAGGACTAAACCATTGAATGAATTACTTTACTGTTGCAAGGTAATCCGTGCTAAGTAAATCAGGAGTATTTCTGGTATTGTTATTATTCATGCAGATTTCTAGAGGTAGAAAAGACATCTATTTTACCAGTAAGTTTGTCTTCCAAATATCTTAGATTGTAGTAAAAGGAAGCAAAAAGAAACCTTACAATAAGCAGGATGGTGTCTTGGAGAACACTGGCTGAACTCCTTTTCTGGCACCAGTGGTTTTACAACTCAGAAAATTTCCCTGGATCTGTAGGTTGTAAGCAGAGTCATCTGAGTGGATTACATCCAGTTGCAAAATGGCTGTACCTTTATAAAGTTTCTGAGGGTGACATAATGATTTTGTCCGTTTTAATTTGAGTTAAAAATTCATCAACACGTCTCTAGCATCACAAATCTTCCTAGGACAGATGGAGACTGTTTTAAAGTTGGTTTCATGATTTTGATTGGGACTGTTTTAATTTTGTCATTGGACATTTCAAAACAAGGAATGAAATATAAGGTAAATTATTATCTAACGTAAACCCTTTTGTTAACATGTAGAAAGCAGAATGCAAATGTGAGGAGGGGGAAGGAGTTAATACAGTAAATGGAAATGGAGACATTAACAGAAGGGGTTTGAGGTAGGTGATGTTAAGGAAAGTAAAGAAAATGATTTAAAATGATGAGTTACATAATGAAACATTCCCAGCAGGATGCTTAAAGAAGGGTGTGAAGAGGGCTGCATATTTTAAAGATTGGAATAAGCCGTGCATATGTGGAGGGTCTCAGAGTATATAAAGAGCCCTGCTTAGCATGGCAGCCAGCTGCTCACCTCTCATGATGGAATAAGAAATGTGCTTAAACTGAAGTGCAAAGGATTTGGGCTGGTCTTTCTACAATGAAAATTGCTAAACATTAGTTGTGTTATTTTTACCATGGTAAAACTGCAAACTGTCTTAAGTACCAATTTTAGTCCGCAAGGTCCCCATGCAAAGGCAATGAGATCGATCCATGAGCTCTTACTAACTACAGTTTGGTCTGCCTTACAGTATTTTGGAGCAGTTTCTTACTTGGTTGTACACATTTAAATTCTTTCACCTGTCACTCTTTCCCTTTGTTTCCTTCAGGGTGCTCTGTAATCCTGTGCATCACCACTTTCCATTCCACAATGCCTTTGTGGTGCTGTGATCTATGCTGTGGGTGCCCCAGCCAAGTTCCTCTTAGACAAGTGATGCACCTACCTCCTAAAACTGTACCTACACTGTTATGTGTGATTTGGTAATTTCATTTATTTATTTTTTATTCCAAAGGGTTTTTTTTTTTGTTTGTTTGTTTGTTTTTGCTAGTCACAGTGACAAACCCTAGAAAATCCAAGTTGAATAAGTTACCATTTCTATCCTGTTGGATTTACTGTGTGGGTTAAAGACAGACATGATAACCATAAGATGCCAGAAGGAAGTGTTATAATAGTAATGCAACAGAGCACATTGGCACAGACAAGTGAGTTAAGAACTTTGTCTTCAGAAGACGTGTAGTATCAGTGAATATGTTCTCGAATCACCTTGCTGGGAATACAACCAGAGTAAGTTCCTGGAGACAGTTGTTATGGGGGCCAGTCTCTAGGGAGGGCCAAGAGAAATATAGTTTGAAGGACTTTGAAGTCCCTCAGACCAGCTGTGATCTGTGTAGCTTGGGTGATCACTCCTGGGGGCCAGCCTGTAGGCAGCTCTTTCCCAGCAACAGCCCCTTACCCTTGAGGAGGAAGCACCATTTGGGGTAATATATCTGGTGCCTTTCCAACATAGGACATTTTTAGATTAAATTTTCTAATAAGCAAAAAAGCACCTCACAGGAAAAAGGCACACAAAAAATTAAGAGGAAGGACTAGGAATGGAATGTGTCGACCCTGTTTGGTCCTAATTTGGAAATATCAACTATACAGGGATGATTTGGAAGCAATTAAAAGATTGGTTATCAACTGGGTCATATAAAATGAAACATTGACCATTTTAATGTGTTAGAAATGTGGTTATATAAGCACATATATCCTTTTTCCAAATATTCACTGAAGTATGCCCAAGTCTGAGAGTTATTTTAGAAATATTTCAACAAAGTAATATAGATCTGATAAATGTGGTAAGTTCTTGGTATTATCTGGGTAGTGGAGACGTGGAAGTTCATGGAACTCTTGGCTTCTGTGTGTTTGAAATTTTTCAGAATGAAACTTCTCAGCCTTTCCTCTCTCAGTGTGCATTTATGATTGGATTGGTTGTTTAGATGTATAACTGTTCACAACATGGAAGATTTAATTAAAAAGAGGAAAGTAATAGGCAGCTGCAAAGTTTAGAACTAAAAAAAAAAAATCTACATACAGTACTGGTTTTGACTTTTAACCTGAGCTTGTATATAGTACTTCAATATGTTGTCCCTAAAGCAAATTTTACTTCATATGCAAAAAGAGAAACAGATTTTTTTCAGCCTCAGTTGAAGAACAGAAATCATACACAGTGATCTTGGGCAAGTATGAATAATTTCAATGGGTATGGTTTATAGTATTCAAAAAATGCAACTAAGAAGTTTCAGTTTCATAAATCTTACTTATTTCTGTTGCCTTATTTGCAGAGTTACATTCAAAGTATGAAGTCTAATTTTGTTTTAATGAAGTGTATGACTTTTAAAAGTTTTAAATGAGAAGTTGATTATGCTTTTTCTTTCACATAAACTTAGATTATATCAAAAATGGGTTTCTATCTAAAGTTATGTTTTCTGTGTTGAATAATCAGAGTTAGATTTAAAAGTCAGTTGAGATTAGCAGGTGGCTTCACCCCCACCGCCAAAATGTTTTATCGTCTTTCAGAGTTTTAGCTCTTGGATGTCAGATTAAAATTCTGAAGCATGTTCAGTTCATCTCAGAGTTGAATGTCAAAACCGAAGATAGATATTTATAACTGAATTCTGTTCAGGCAAAAACTGAGTTTCCAGGCTACAATTAAGATGGTTACAAAGCTCCCATTCACAGTCCATGGTGCCATCATTTTAAACAAACAGATTAAAGTTTTAAAATTGTGTTTTAGCAAAGCAGCCATTTAATTCCATGTTTATTGTGCTTTACATTTGCAGAGTGCTTTGGGGTTTGCAAGTTGCTTTCAAATAATTATTTCTTTGTCACAACAACACTCTGGTATTGGTAATCTTTTCTGCACTTGACAGATGAGAAAATCAGTCATAAGAAGTGAAACGACATGTCTAAAATAATCCATTTAAAAAAATTCTGTGAATTCCTACAAGCAAAAGATCTTTAAAAGAAACATATCAGGATCATTATAGAGCTCTTTGCATACATGGATTTCCAAATTTTAATGAGTGGGTTATTTATGCTAACAAATTTCTGAAGATGGGGATTCATGCAGTTTTTTGACAGATTTTAATGTAAAGGATTACAACACATTTAAGAGAAATGAATTTTGAACGTTTTCTTTTAACACTGACCATTATACGAGGGTTTGAGGTACACTGCTAAAAATAAGAACTGATGGATCTTAAAATGTGGAGCAGGGTACCTTTTTCACTTGCTCATGTTACTGAATCTCACTGATTACAGTATTGTCTTCATCATTCATTACATTAGCTTAGATAGCAGAACCAATTGTTTTAGTTTAGTACTTGAGGAATTATTTGATCTAGGAAATGATGGGATAAAATCATTTTGAATAAATATATGGATTTTGTACTACCATTTCCACTCTGAGAAAGGTACACTTTTGGTTCTATGAAAAATAGACCAAATAAACCATGAAATAACAAAATAGCAAATCAGTGGTATAGTTACATAGAAAAGCACTTCAGAAAGGCTTAAACAATCAGTTTAACTGTATTTGACATATAATTACAGTCCTATGTGTAAATAGCATTTGAACAACAATGCAGAAGGAGTAAAATTCTTTATGAAAAACTGTGTTTTGGAGTTAGTATTTACATTTGATCTTTTCACTAGTATTGTGAGATAAAAGCAGATTATTCTGTTGTGTCCTTGAGAACTGGGATTTTGGGGACCAGAAAAGGAAGGTGAAGATGAAAATGATGTTGGTAGAAACCTTGTAGTCCTGAATTTGAATTATGATATAAATATAAACTTATGATATACTTTATTTTTTAAAAAAGTGCTTTCTACCTGTACCTACTGAAAAGGCAGAGGAATTATGACTAATCATGTGGTAATGAGCACCCCTGCACCTCAAATGGTGCTATCCAAGTAGTAGAATCCTTGGAGAAATGGTCAATTGTAGGTTAGGGTAGGAAGTGAAGAAAAAAATGTAGGGTAAGGGATGCTCTAATGGTTAGTAAGTTTGCAAGAAAGGTTCTCGGAAATCAAATTGAATAGACTCTTAAAAACTAAAGATAGAATAATTTGATTATTAGAGTAGCATCCGTAGTGAACTGAAATATATCAGAAATGTTAAAATCTGAAGATGTGTGATGATACTCATAAGACAATGCAGTGATCCTTATTCAAGATTTTATTGAGCCAAACCAATATTTTGCAATCACTAATGGGAAAAAAAGGGAAGAGTTGTCCTGACTTTTCTGTATGAACTGTACTCCAAATAAGATGGAAATGATGAGGGAGGGTTTCTTTTTGTATGGGAATACTAGGTAATGAAGAGGGAAAAGGGGGTTAGATTAGAATATTGCCATTTTCAATAATAGATTAAAGTAATGAAAGATGGAGCAGCATCATGTGCCCCTTGAGGGTAATTGTAAAAATTTGTTATAACAAAGATTGGATCTCAATCTCATCAAGTCACTAATACGTAGGTATTATTACCGGTTTTCAGAATGAAAAGTACAAGAATCCAGTTCTCAAGTTGTCTGATGCTGGTGTGAGAGTAGACACCTAGACCATTGGAACAGAATGGAAACCCTAAAAACAAATCATGCTTCTCCAATACAATTTTTTGAGAATATTTATTTATTAAAGAGTTAGTTAGGGGAAGAGAAGGAAGAGAGAGTCCTATGTGATTGTAAGGGCCCCAAGCACTTGGGCCATTTTCCACTGCTTTCCCATGTACATTAGCGGGAAGAATTATTGGAAACAGAGTGGCTGGGATATGAACCCATTCAATATGGGATGCTGCTGTTGCAGGGCATGGCTTAACCCATTGCAGCACAATGCTGGCCCCTACAATCACGTTGTCTTTAACAAAGGTACTAATAATATGCCCTGTAGAAAGGACAATTTCTTCAATTAATCACACAAAGAAAATTGGATTTTTACTTGCAGATATTTGAACCAAGACCCTTTAGCTTACATCCCATATACAAATTAACTCATATGTTTGAAGGATTTAAATTTAAGTCCTGAGACTGAGAAATTACTAGCAGAAAACAAAGAGAAACATTCTGAAACATTGGGAAAGGCAGTGGATTTTTGGATAAGACCCTAAAAGGACAGGCAATAAAAGCAAAAATAAATAAGTAAGATTTTATCAAAGTAAAAAGCTTCTACACAGCAATGGAAAGAATCAACAGTCAAGAGACAACTTATATAGTGGAAGAAGATATTTGTGAATTGTGTGTTTGAGAAATTCAAATCCAGAATATAGTATTAGCTCAATAAATTAGCAATAAAAATAGTTAAGAAATGGGTGGAAGATTTGAATAAACATTCTTCAAAAGAAGAAACATAAACGACCAACAAATATATGAGAAAATCACTGTATATTACCAGCTATCAGAAAGATATGAATAAAAATCCACAGTAAGATATCATTCCGTTCCAGTTAGAATTACTGTCATTCAGAAATCAAAAATAGCAAATGCTGGTGTGGATGTGGAGAAGAGGGAACCCTAATAAATTGTTGACATGACTGAGAATTAGTTCAGCCAATGAAAGACAGTATAGAAATTGCTCAAAAAAATTGAAAGACAAATCTACCCTGTGGCCCAACTGTGTATTTCACTGGGAACATGTACAGAGAAAATCAACTCAGTGTATGAAATATGCCTGTAGCCCTCTGTTTATTGTATCCAGACTCACAATATGAAAGATATGGAGTCAGCCTACGTATTCTTTAATGGATGATTGATTAACAAGTGTGGATACACATACACACACTAAAATATTATTCAGCAAAAAAATGAAATTGTGACATTTACAACAAAATGGATGATATTGGGAATCCTTATGCTAAGTGAAATAAACCAGTTACTGAAATATGAATACCGTATTTCATTTTATATGTGGAAACTAATATATTTTACAGAATTAAATTATGTGGATGTCCTATATTATTTGGAATATAGATATTAATAAATATTATCCTCTTGGAATTATACTCATGTAACAATATATTTTTCTTCCCTCAATTGTGGCTTTTGCCATGAAATCTCTAATTATGTGACACTAATATACCTGTTCTTAATATTGGTTGGAAACATTAGTGGAAGTAGTTAGAGAAGAGAAAGCAAATCACTGGCATCAAGATTGGAAAGGAGGAAATCAAAATATCTGTTTTTAGATGTCAATATATACCTGGAAAAATGCTGTGCACTCCACCAAAAAACTGTTAGAGTTGATAAACTAACTTAGGAAAAAAGTGCAGGATACAAAATCAGTATCATTTTTATGCATGAAGGATAAGAAATCAAGAAAGAAAACCCACTCAATATAGCTACCAAAATATTTTAGAATAATTTAAATGAAGAAGTGTATGATCTCTACAATGAGAAATCATAAAAAATCATGTAGGACATAAAAATGAAAAAGTATTTTGTGGGTTTTTTTTTTTTTTGGTTGGAAGAATTACGTCATTGAGATGTCAGTCCTGCCTAGAGCAATCTACAGATTCAATCAAAATACCAGAAGCATGCTTTTTAGAATTAGAAAAACGATTCTAAAATTTACATATACCCACAGAAAACTGATAAAAATTAGAGTGATCATGAGATAGGAAAATGAAACAAAACAAAACTTCAAGGTGGAAGCATTACAAAGTTTGAATTCAAGTCATATTATGGGGCTACAGTCATTAAAATGACATAGTCAACACAAAGATCAACTAGAATATAGAGCCCAGAAAATAATTCATGCACATGCAATACAGCCAACTGATTTTTTACAAAATTGCCTGGAACGTACACTGGAGAAAGGAGTCTTTTTCAGTAGATGGTGCTGGCAAAATTGTGTATATCTGTGTAGAAGAATGGGATCCCTAACTTTCACTATAGCCAGAAATCAACTAAAGATGGAACAAAGACCTAAATATAAAACCTGACTAAATGAAACTGCTAAAAGAAAATATAGGTGATATGTTCAAGACATTGGCATAAGCAATGATTTTTTTAATTGTTTATTATTTAACTTCAGTAATTACATTATATTATGTGACACAATTACATAGATACTTGGGTTCTCCCCACCCCTCCCCAAACCCCCCCACCATGGTGGATTCCTCCACCTAGTTGCATAACCACAGCTCAAGTTCAGTTCAGATTCCCCCATTGCAAGCGTATACCAAACATAGAGTCCAGCATCTTATTGTCCAGTCAAGTTCAACGGCTTCTTAGGTATACCCTCTCTGGTCTGAAGACAGAGCCAGCAGAGTATCATCTCAGTCAATTGAAAGCTCCAACATACCATCAGCAAAAATTTACATCATTATGGAATTAATTGACATAGTAATGAGTAACCAATATGTTAAAAGTAAATGCAAGTTCCCAGTCACCTTCTGTGACCACCTCACCTATACTTCAATTTTAGTTTATACACAACATATAACATTCAAAACATAACATGTTATACATAACATCATATCATCTTAAATTAAGGCAAAGCAATGATTTTTTTAGGGTTCAAGACCCCCAAAATCTTAGGGAACAAAGGCAAATGAGGTAAGTAGGATTCGGTCAAATTAAAAAGTTTCTGTACAGCAAAGGAAATAGTAGAGTGAAGAGAAATCCAACAGAATGGAAGAAAATATTTGCAAACTACTAATCTAACAAAGGATTAATATTAAGAGTATAAACATCCCACTCCTGTTAGAATTACTGTCATAAAAAGACAAAATAGCAATTGTTGGTAAGGATGTGGAGAGGGAGACCACTTTCATACTGTTAGTGGAAATGTAAATTAATGCAGCTACTGTGAGAAACAGGCATGTCTTATAATCTAGGAAAACCATATGACCCAACATTTCCTCTACTGGGGGTATTCCCAGAAGATGAGACTCATTTTTGGCTAAGTGTTACCTACCTCGCCCTGTTTACTGCAGCATTATTCGTAAGAGGCAAATATGAAATAAACGATGAATGCATTGTTAGATGAATGGATGAAAAAATATGCACAATGCAATAATTATTAACCACAAGAAAGAATGAAATCTTGTCATTCTCAGGAAAATGGGTAGATCTAGAGGGTGTTGTGTTAAGTGAAATAAGCGAAATACAGAAAGATAGGTACTGCATGTTATCCCTCCTATGTGGGAGCTAGACAATGTTAATTACTACAGGCTGGCTGGGGCAAAAGAGAATTTGGGGAAGAGTAGGGTAAATTTGTTATAGTTCATATGTTATAACAAATATGCTAATGTACAATGTTAATAATAGAGAAAGTTGCATGTGGGATATATAGGAACTCTGTACAAATCTGCAATTTTTGTTGATTTAAAGCTAGTAATTTAAAAAATTTTGTAATATTCAGATATGAAGTGATTTGGGCAAACTATTAAAATTGTTAAATCTATGAATACTCATTAAAATTCTTTATACTTTTCTGTACTTTTTCAAAAATTTAAAAATAAAAAGTGAATTTTGAAAGTGAAAAAAAATTCATTTGCACCTTGCAAAATCTATCCTTGTGAAGTTCTAAAATACCAATAACCTGGTTTCTTGAATAAAAAAAAATTTGCAGGGGAGGGAATAAATAGAGGAAGGAGTATAGGAAAAATAGCTTTAATCAACCAATTGCAATATTTGAACTTTATCCAGATCCATATCTTCACACATAGGTATCACGAAAACATGCACATGAAGTGAGCATTTGACATAGTGATCAAGATGCCGGTAAGGGTGCCATATTCCACACTGGAGCACCTGAGTGTGATTTTCAACTCCATCTCTGATTCCAGTTTTTGCTAATGTACGTCCAAGGAGGCAGTTGGCTCCATTATTTAAGTGCATGTCACACCTGTGGGAAACCCAGATTGACCTAGATTAAATTCATGGCTTCTGGTTTTGGCTTGTTTCTGTCTTGGTTTTCAAAGGCAGTGGTGTTTGAGCTGGTTGATGAGAAATTATCCCTTTTGCTTTCTCTCTTCCTCTTTCCAATAAAGTGAAATTAAAAACTTTTTAAATGGAAAAAATGACATTAAACATGTATATGATAATTGGGAAAATGTCACCATTGCATATTTTTGTTAAAGAATTGTTAACTTTAAAATTGTGATAACAGTATTGTGGGTCGTTTTTTTTTTTTTTTTTTTTTTTTTTTTTTTGGTTTAAATGTTTTCAAGACATACTGAACTCATTGTGAATAAAATAATTACCTGAGGCATTTGCTTCAGAATGAACTGTGGGGAGAAGAAGATGCAGGGAGGATTTGACACATACAAGATGTCAGTTGTCAAAACTGAAAATGTCCACATAGATTAACCTATGACCTAGCTACCCTACTCCTGGGAATATATCCAAGCAAAATGAAATCTTCAAATAAGAGAGTTACTTGCATCCCCTTATTTACAGCCATACAACCCACAATAACTAAGACATGAATCATTATCCGTCAACTGATGACTGGATAATGATAGTATGATATATATATATATAATCTCTCTCTCTTTCTCTCTCTTTCTCTCCCTCCCTCCCTCTTTCCCTCCCTACCTACCTGCCGACTGACCTACTGCTGGACTGCGCTGTAGAATACTATTCAGCCATACAAAGAATGAAATCTTTGCTTGTTTGCAACACAGTGAGCCCAGTTGGAAACCAGTATGCTTAGGGAAATAAGCCAGTTCAAAAAAGATATTATGTGCTCTCTTTGCACTGTGGCAAGTGATACGCAGAGCACAATAAAAGCATAATCTGTGTGAGATCAGCATTAACAGCTGAATGCAGCATGTAACTATTCTATTGAGTAATAGGATTTCCATTTTTTATTTTGCAATAATTTTATGTTATTTTTTCCTTTACTTGCTATTTAATGATGCTTTATATACGAAAAAATCAAGCTTATTACTATGAACCAAAAGAAAAGGCTGTTGTAATAATTTGGGAAACAAATAATAAAGGGGAGACATAGAGAAGGAAGAGAGGAAGAGTGGGGGAAACCCTATGCTGTTGCTAAATCTGTAACGTGAAAAACATGAAATCTACTTATTTTAATATTTTTAAATGCAAAACAGCCCACAAGAATACCGGGGATGAACTGAACTGCTTTATCTAATTTTGGCTACACTTTATTGCTTTTTTTTTTTAGTAAGACTTAGAAAAGAAACCTAGGTTGTCTTGTACCTAGGCAAGTGTTACACTGCTGGGAGAAAAGCAGCCAATAGCTAGCAAGCATTCAGGGCCTGAATAATACCAAATTTGTGTTAACTATACCAGTGTGCCAGCATAATTGCCTTTTTTATTTTTTTAAGGTTTGTGGGGAAGGTGGGAACAGTGGGTCAGGACATATCACCCTTTTTTTTTTTTAAAGATTTATTCATTTTATTACAGCCAGATATACAGAGAGGAGGAGAGACAGAGAGGAAGATCTTCCATCCGATGATTCACTCCCCAAGTGAGCCGCAACGGGCCGATGCGCGCCGATCCGAAGCTGGGAACCTGGAACCTCTTCCAGGTCTCCCACGCGGGTGCAGTGTCCCAATGCATTGGGCCGTCCTCGACTGCTTTCCCAGGCCACAAGCAGGGAGCTGGATGGGAAGTGGAGCTGCCTGGATTATAACCGGCACCCATATGGGATCCCGGGGCTTTCAAGGCGAGGACCTTAGCCGTTAGGCCACGCCGCCGGGCCCAGGACATATCACCCTTTTAACCTCTGTCAGTTGACATGTACATGGGTCTGAAACTAGGCTGGGCTATGCTGCTGTACTTGCTGATGTAAGAGCAAGCCATAATGAGTGTGGGCCAGCCGTGCTTGGCCCCAGCATCCACTGGAAGTGCCAGACTGGGTACAGGTCATGTCAGGCTAGACTGCAGTGGCCCCTGGCACATGTAAGATCCAGGGCTAGGAACGAAACTAGTGGTGAAACTGCGGGCATTCCCCTGCTGGACTGCAACCCCTGATGTTGAGCATGTGAGCCACGGCTCGGGGTGGACCAGGCTGTTCAAGGTGGCAGTACCCATGAGCATACATATGGGCCAGGTCTGTGGGTCAGTTGGGCTGAGCTAAGCTGCAGCATCCGTGGGTGTACAGGAGAGCTGGATGCAGTGAGGGACTGAATGGGCAAGGCTGCAGTACTTGATGGCATATGCAAAAACTGGGAATGGGTGGGTCTGTTGGGGGTTATTGGGCATAGTCCCAGCTATGCTATGGCACCCACTGATATGCCTGTGGTGGGCTGGCTTGGGCTAGGCTGTTACACCTATTAGTTTTAATAGCAGATAGATCTGGGGGCCGAGACTGACCAGGCAGCTACATCCACCAGTATGTGTGTTGGCTGGTGCAGATGATGGACCCAACCTGACCCTACACTGGTTGATGCACACAAGAGTCAAGTTTGTGTTTACCCTAGGTAAGGTTTCTTGGGGGATTCCCCAGTTACATCGCTGAAATTAAACCCTGACCACAGAGACAATCAGAAGATATGTGGCCCAACCTTGGAGTACATGTGTTAGAACTGGGCTTCCTCGGTTACTGTCTGTGCAGTGGACAGCATGTCCAGAGGTACATAGGAAACATGACAACCAGCTCGTCTAGGCCATTGGAGGATGTCAAGTGCTTTGTCAGAGGATGAAAAGCAGAACAGGTTGGGCCACTCTGCTGGTCAAGCTTTGCAGTTTGTTTCTGGGCCTGTGGATGCACTAAGGGGACTTAGTCAATAGACCCTGGAAGGTTTTACCCAACTCTGATACAACAAAGCCAGTGCTATCTCAAAACTATCAAAACCACTCAAGAAACACCCTTGAACACTCATCCCCACATCAGAGTCTCTAGGGCATAATTAAATGATTCTCCCATCCCCGGGTGCCTATGTAGTTTGAAAGCAAGGTGTGTCTCCCTCTCCTTCTCCTTTCCCCTGCAGATACAGGGGTGGGGTGGAAGGAGAGAACTGAAACATTTTTCCCACCCACCTTCCTGCATGCCTTGACCATCCCCACACTAATCGGAAATCCACATGGGCGTGTATCCCTCTCAGTTACGTAAACAATATTAAAAATAAAATTTAGAAAAAAGGATTTAGAAAAGAAAATGTCACTTAAGATGGTGCTCTGGGATCATATTGCGAAGATAATTGTTTCTGTGAAGTAGTTACTAAGAAAGGTCTTAGGTTAGGGATTTTCTTTTCACCACATTTCCAAAAATAAATAACAAGCACGTAAATATCAAGCACGTGCCAAACAGTATTCCAATCAGTTTTCACGTATAGCTTAATATTTACCTGAATGCTCTGAAGAATTCTATAATATTCACTTTTAAAGTCATGCTGAGAAATTAAGTATCTTGAACCAAAGCCTTGGCTGGTAGGTGATGGAGCTAGCCTTGCAGTTCAGCCTTTTGGCTTTTGCTGCTAGTATGACACTGCCCAATCCTCTTCAGCCTGAACATTCACAGCAGCAAAGCTTTTGAGTGAAAGGGTCTGCTGATACGTGTATATAATTTTCATTTTCTTGGTTGGTATTCGTTCTCCAGACTCAAGTCATTTTGGGGTGATCATGATTTGCATTTTGGCTGCATAAGACACTCCCAAACTAGTCAGCCTGCTCCAAGGCAATACTAGCCACAATCGGAATCTTTAATTAAGCAAGCTGTTCCCCTTCTCCGCAGGATGGGGGAAGGAATGCAATTTTGGTCTTTAAAAATCCAGCATTTTTCTTAATTTTCCCAAGGCTGGAAAATTCACACGTAGTGCGGTTGTTAGGCAGGCAGAGGCAGATGCATCCTAATGTGAGACCCTCTGATTATCTTGTCTGTGCACAAGGGAGGGGGAGTGCACGTAGTAAGGAAGAAATGGCGTTTCCATACCAAAAAACAAACCAAACCAATACAGCACCTGAAAGCGGCTTTGGGATGAAACTCTAACCCTGCCCTCAGGGGGTAGGGTTCTTGTTTGAAGTATGAGGGAGCTTGTAACGTCTTAAAAGCTGACTGTTCAAGTCATCCACGGACTGTCAGAATGCTTCACCTAAGTCATCTCCAGGTCAGTAAATGAGACTTTAAATGAGCAAAACTTTTTGTTTCTTGAAGCAACTGTAATTGAAACTCGATTGGTAACATAGCAGCCCAGGAAAGTGACTGAAATAAAATCTTGTGCTTCAAAAAGTCCCATAACTGACTTTAAATGGATAAACTGGTGGTTCAGGTTTCAGAAGCCTTGGTTGATGCAGGCATGTTTTATCTGAAATGAAGGCAGAGAGGACACTTTCCCTGAAGTGAATAACAATGTAAGACATAATGAAATAATCCTCTAAGAAAGGTGGCAAAAATACTAAGAGCCTCAATTCCTTGTTAGCCAGAAATTGATTAGAAATTTGCCACCAATATCCCCATGATTGGTATGAGTATATGCCTTTCAAATTTAAGGTTAACCATGGTCTGTATATACACACACACGCATACACCATACAGGGTTGGGTTTCTCCACACTTCCAGCAAACATAACCAAGTTAAGCCCTCTATGGTTTCTGTCTATGGGGAAAAAAACGACATGAAGTGACCTGGTGTATGCTAATGTAAGAATTACCTTTACGCCTGCAAAGCAGATTTTACTTATTCTGTAGTTGAACAGCTTTTGGATATATGGAAACTCATGGAGAGATTCAGTAAAACTAGGAATTGCTCCACAAGTTAAAATAAAATATGACTGCTTAGAACAGGAATTTAATGTTAGCTCTCTGAGATTAGTTACTTCTATAATATGTACATCACTTAGTAGACTTGGCCAACTCAAGTTGCTGATACTACTGCTTTTTCATTTCAAAACATTTTGTACCAACAACCTAAATTTGCAAAAAAAAAAATCTTAAATAGATAGTCAAATCCTAGAAATGAAAATTAAAATGTTATATAGGAAAACCTTTGGATTTTGTTCTAGATCTTTAAATAGATCCAGACCTTATATTATTTACACCATATGATCTTGAAGGAGGAGCTGTGGCTATCTGTATGTAAGATTTATAATCTAATGTGAGAACAATCGTGAGAACACACTCTATAATAATACAGCTATAGAAGATGAAGATGATCACTTCTCGGCCTTTTGGCTAAGATCAAGTGTAGAAGATGAAGATGAACCTGCCACCAAAAAACATGTCACCACACTCAATCAGCATGGTCTCATTTAACCCCTCTCACTTTTGCCTTCAGGAACAAATCACATCCTTATAGGATGAAAATGATGGAAATTTTCTTTGATGAGTTTTGTGGAATGCTCACATCTCCAACTTTTCTCAACCATCGCCTATATCTGTACCTTCCCTCTGTGCTTTTTCTTCTCTCTAAAACTTTCTCATCCGCAGTGTTTGACAGCCCTTGCCTACCTACTTCTGGGAACTCCTTGCCATAGTTAGCCCTTCTCTGGCTTTTAATTTCATTTATTGCAGTTCTTTGAACTGTATCTTCAACGTTGTTCTATTCTGTTTTTGCTAGAAAACATGGTTAATTTTTTTCTCAGTAACCTTTTTTAGCTAGAGTTGTTTGATATCGACACCTCTAACCATTCTCTCCATTGTTGTCTCCTTAAATTTCTTCTTAAACTCCTTCTCTACACACTCTTCTTGGCTTCAACTCAGATCTTTGGGCTCATACTCCGAATTTGTAATCACCGTTTACCTCTCTGTGTTGTAGACCCAGTTTCTTCTCACGCTGGTCAGATTCTGCCTAGCTGTATGCTCATCTCATCCAGGCTGACTCCTGAGGTCACGTTAGCCCTTCCTAGCCCTTCTTTCCTCTGTTATGTTTGCAAATTCACGGTAACTAGATCTGAAATTAAGATCAAATGTATGTTGGATTTTAGTTGCCCAGTAGGATTTTAAGTTTCTTAAGATAACGTCTTATGCTTCTCTTCTATAATCCTACTTTTAAACACATCTAGAAAAAAGTAAGACTCAAATATTTGTTAAATATTAGAGTTCAATAAATGCATATTCAGGAGAAAATCTTTGTATCTTAATGACAGATCAAGTGTTTGCAATTCAAAGTTATTGGCTTACAAGATTGTGGCTGTTTTATCATTCTCTCCAGAAGTGTTCATTAAATCTTTTCATGATATATAGCATTTTCTTAGCCTTTGTAGTTTCTATTATTAAGTTTTAGGATATTCAGATATTTCTAGAAACTGAAAACCTCTTCACAAAAATAGCCGTGATCTAGATACATTGGTAGATTAAATGACACAAGCATGGGTGTATAAATAATAAATATGCCATGTTGTAAGTGTACAAACATAAGTGCAAACTGGGTTGGCATGGTAATGTTCAGATTACAATGATTTGGGATGTCAAGTAGTTTCTTACTTAAGATTATAAAGACAGAAGATTGGCCCATTGAGAACAGCTTGAGTTGAGGATCAAAGACAGAAGACTTTCATTGCATTCAGCACAGAAAGACAGGATGGAGATAAAACTCTTAAACGCAATCCAAGATTTTTTCCCCCTCATCAAATTAAATTATTGTTTTTTCTGTAAATGTGCTATTTGCTCAAAGAATATACGTATCAGTGACATCAACGGTTGTACTTTTCCTTTTGAAATGTAAACTACAAAATAAAAACATTGTATGTACCTTCTGAAGTGTTCTGTGGCATTCCCACTCCAACATCTGTTACCTTTGCTTTTGACCTGTGCACAGTGCAGACATCAGCCCTGGATTCCTGCTGTTGCAGCTGTTGATTTACTAACACTCTCTATACCAGATTCTTCATATAGTCTTGATGTTCCTGGTAAGAGGAATATCCACCAAAGAAATGTCTTTCTTTCTCATCCCATGGAAGTCACAGTATATAGAGAGAAAAATCCAAGATTTGAAGGTAGATAGCTTTAGTTGAATTCTGATTTTTTTCCCGGTAACTCAACTTGTCAGTTTACATTTGTTTTTATTGTCCTGAAATTTTCCTCATGATGTGTAAATAAGGGGCATTGACTCTTTTCTTTAAAAAAATTTTTTTAGAATTTATTTGAATTGCAGAGATAGGGAAAAGGAAGGAGAATCTCCTATCTGCTGGTTCACTCCCGAAACATCTGCAGCAGCTAGGGCTGGGCAAGGCTGGAGCCAGGAGCTGAAGATCTATGCAGGTCTTCTACATGGATGAAAAGGATTCAAGTGTTTGAGCTATCCCTTGATGCCCTCTAAAATGTGTTTTAGCCTGAAGCTGGAATGCAGAGTACAGCAGGGACTCTCAGTGCAGGCACTCTGCTTTGCAATCAGGGCATCCCAAGCAGTGACTTAGCAGCTGTTTTTATCTTTAAGGGTGTTGAAGGGACTTACAGGAAAGTATGTTCCAGATACATTGCCCAGTTTGTAGCCGGAATAAGTACTCCTCAGTGTGTGCTCCTTAGAACACCTGCATGGGAATCATAAAAGGAGGATGCTGAGCATTACCCCAAGCCTGCTTAATTCGAATCTGCGGAGATCTGCTTGAAAATCCACATTTCAAGCAAGTTAGCACTTAAGTCTTACAAAAGTGAGTGTGAAAATAGTGGGGTATGTGCAGTCATGCTCCTCCCTATCTTCCTCCCACCTTCCTTTTTCTTTTATTTTCTTTCATTTAAGCAGACAAGCTCATGAGGCATAAGAATTTTAAGATATCAACCATATTGTGTCCTTTGTCACCTTTCAAAGTTTCATTTTTTTCTTTTCTTAAGAAAATTGCCTACTCCTCTGGTTGCTGCTTGAAATAATCACGATGGTATTAATCACTTAGGAACTGCACACACCAATGGTAATTGTAATAGAAGTGATCACGAGAATAAAATGATTAATGATTAAGATGCTGTTCTGTTTGTGTGTGGTTCATAACAAGATTCAGAGTTATTTCAGAGCTGGGACAAAGGTTGAGGGTACTGAAGCATTTGTTATGGACATTTTAAGGGATGCAAAGATTCAGTAGTGAAGATATCAACGTTTTAGGGAGAAAAATAGGCAGATTCATGGTGAACAAAATATTAACATGGTAATTAAAGATTGGTGATTTTTTCACCTTTTGTCTCATACTCTAATGTGTCCTGATACAACACTTATTATGCTCCATGATAAAACATAATTAATAACTGAATCTTTTGGTGCCCCTTTGAACTTCACATGCAAAGTGATGGTATGGGTCCTTACTTGCACAGTCATTTCAGTGCTTCATTAGCTGAAACATACACATTCCTTTTCCATATGCTTTCTGCCAGAATCTCCACTTACACTTTTAAGTGACATCTGTATAAATACTCTATTTTTGACATAGATATTGGGAAACATGCACATTTTGAGAATGTCAGTTTAGATGTCAGAGATTTAGAAAGTCACAGCAGAAACATCATTTTGCGAATGACAGCATCAGCTAGAGAATGTATTGGGTAGAAAGAGAAGTAACAAGACTGTAAATCTAACATTTCCAATTGTGCTCAGTAAGAACTGGAAAATCAGGAGTCAACAAAAAGGAAAACATATTCAAGTGGATCAGAATCAGCCTGGCAAGAAAAGTGATCGCGGAAGGAGATTTTTGTATAATTAAATGTCAGTTTGCATTTTGAAATATTGCCTGCTGCCTCCCACTCAATCACCAAATGAGATGAGAGAAAATATTCTCTGTGCAAACCCAGAACTGACAGCAACGCTTGGATTCTCCGTCAAGGATGAGCTGTAGATGAGAAGGATCAGCGAAGATTGTTTCCTACGCAATGAAATGTTGCTGCTGAATTACATCGGACATTATGATTTCCCTTTGTAAGAAAAGCCAATAAACAAAACTACACAGAAAAAAAAATACAAATTTGCATAACTCTTCCAGATTTTAGAACTATGAGGGATTTTAGATGTCACGAAGTTCATTATCCTTTCTTTACAGCAGACGAATTTGAGGACTGGACAGTTTCTCAAGGTCACTCAACTATCAAATGTCTAACAGAGCTGTCATTTTCTTCCACTTGATGATGGAAATATTTTCGAGATTGTGGAGTAGGCGAGGCATGCATTCAAATGTATACTGTCTCCTGTTCCTCATAGACAAATTACTTAGAAATCTTTTGATTTCACTGTGGTGGTGTTATAATGTAGGGGAGGAAATCTAAGACCCACTGAACACACGTTTCTTAGATATTTTTATTTCCTTCTACCCTTTTCCTTTAATGACACAATTGTCAAATGTACTGAGTCATAGTCTGTAGGGGTAGGACTTGGGTATATGGATTTTGGTAAAAGCTCTCTGGATATTTGTGATATTCACCTGCATCAATATAGCTACTTTGGAAAATATTTTTCTGACACATATATCCTTTTACGTCAACAGCAACTTAACATGAATTGGTTCAAGGGCAAGTTGAGTGGAGATGGTGGGTAAAATAAAACCTTAGAAAAGAAATGCATGGACAAGCAAAAAGGGAGAATTCATCAAGAGCAAATAAATATTGCTAGTTTCTAATTTTGTCCCATGATGGGAGAGGCTTAGATTTATAGTTTGCGGCCATATAGGTTTTTTAAAATTCCTTTTTCTCCTCATAACCAGGCTATTTTCAATGCCCATCTTGAAGCTATATGAGAATCTTATATAAGCTTGTTGTCGTGGAATTTAATACTGCTTTATTCATCATCATGACATGGTTTCAAAATAAGATTTGTTTCTGATATGTCTTCAGACATCATATGTAGAGAATTGAGTTGATAATGCTTCTGACGTCATGACATGCCAAGACTCATTACTTGTTCACGGAAGGCTCTTTTCTTTTTTATATGCCTATTATTCCGCCTCCCATTTGCAAAAAGGCAGTCTCACAGGTTTGGCCCAAGTCCTTTTGTGATTATCCAAACATGTTATAAGTGTGTTTAGTATTTAGTATGTTTTGCATTCCTCACCTGGGTCAGTGAAGTGAGACAAAAATGAAACAGAACCTGCTGTGTCAGTGTACTTTTGACAGTGTAATTTTTATTGATGGTGCAACATCACATGAATTTAACTGTTTGATGTGGATATGGTGTCCTTAGAATTCAAAAAGTAAACTGATATAGCCCATTGCATTGCGCTGTCCTTCCTGTCGCCTCCGTGATCCCTATTTATATAACATGGTGGATTGGTAGTTGCTTATAAATTGAAGACACCTTGTACCTACTTACATATTTGGGAAGCATGCAATTGGTCTACAATTTGACATACTCACTACTAGATATTAAGATTTTTATTTGAGTGATTGAATGAATTTTATTTAGTCTTTTGTTTGTTTAAACTTTTGCTGAATATAAAGCAGAGTGATTTCAACAACTTTATAATTTTACATTAAAAACATATTTAAAAATAGTTGAGGAATATACTTCATGAACATTATTATAGAGTTTGGCTAACATTTGTACCAGGGAATTACAAATAAATTTGATTTCTACTGTATTGCCAGTTTTTTCCTATAACAAGGTTAAGTCAAAGCCAATCATTTCTTTCATAGGGAAAGTGACAGTGTGAAGATTTTAAATGTCATCAAATGTAGCACCAGAAGTAGTAGAGATATTTGGCACAGAAACATTTTTAAAGATCAATTTTAAAAGGGCAGAAGACCATTTAAAAGAAAATTGATATGGAAAGAACAGATAAGAGTGGTGATAAATTGCAAGTCCAAGTCAAATCAACTACATCAAAGTCTTGTTCTGCACATCCCACTTCTGAATCATCTTCCCCTACCTTCTGTGTTTTACCTTGATCCCAGCTAGCAGTGGGGTCATGACATAACGAATAGGTCACCAGAACATCTCTTTGGTTTGCAAGCTGGCACATTATCCTTGACCCCAGGACCTTTAGGGTGTTAATATTCACTAAAGCATTTTCTCTCTCCCTTGCTTTTCCGAGCAGTTTCTGATTTCGATTCTTAGAATTAAATGTCTGATCACCTCAATTGTTCTGATATGTGATTCTTTGTGGCCTGTTCTCATCATTGTCTTTTATATTCCTGACCTTCTTCTCAGTTAATTAGGTCATCCTCTGGCTGTAGTACCTTTGGGATTAATTTCTCCAACAGAGTTTGCAAGATCATTTCCTGGCAACTGTATCATACCTACCAGAGCTGCCAGCTTTGAATCCTGACCTGGTGTCCTAAATTCTCAAGAGAGCTTTAGGAATTGATATATTTTTTTAATGTTACTTTTGAGCATGTTGAGCTTACTGTATACTTTGACCCAGCAGAGCACAATCCCTTTTCCAAATCTCTCTTTGTTCCCTATTAAGAACAGTAGCATGTAATAGGGCAACTAAAAGGAGAAGATAAGAACTTGCCAAAGTACAGATAAAATTTCTCACAGAAGGCACTGATTTAAAACTTACTGATGTGTGCATATTTCTTTAAAAAAAGATTTATTTACTTTTATTGGAAAGAGAAATTTACAGAGAGAAGGAGAGATAGAAAGAACTTCCATCCACTCGTTCACTGCTCAGGTGGCCACAATGGCTGGAGCTGAGCTGATCTGATGCTGGCAGCCCGGAGCTTCTTCCAGATCTCCCATGTGGGTGCAGCGTTCCAAGGCTTTGGGCTGTCCTCTACTACTTTCCTAGGTTACAAACAGGGAATTGGATGGGAAGCTGAGACTCCAGGACACAAACTGGTGCTCATATGGGATCCCAGGTGCATGCAAGGTGAGAACTGTAGTCACTAGACTAATGTTCTAGTTCCTGATCTCTGTATATTAACTGTGTTGCCTATGTGTGTGTAGATATGCTGTATTGTGTTTTCAATTTTCCAGTTCTAGTCTTAAACTATTAAAACAGAGGAAAAAAATAAAACTCAGTGTCTTTTCAAAGTTACAATTTTCTTATCTTTGAATACCCACAAATATTTAACTTGTCATTTGTTAAACAATTAATTCAACCACTGTGGCTTTTGGAAGAACAATTGTGATATCTGAGGTTTGTTTCAGTGAATTAATTACAAGGCCATTTTTTAAAAATCTGATTCACAACAATGCATCTTTTAGCTTTCAGAATGGTGGAGAAGACAAATCTCTAGTGTGCAGAGTTTAGAGATAAAGAGAGGAATTTCCTGGAAAAGGTTGGCAGATGTTATTTGCTGAACTTTGTCTGAGCATCAGAAGATCATAGCATAACACCTTCCAATACTGAGAAGGAATCTCTGTATAAGAATAATGTTTATAAGGATTAGAAGGGGAAAATCAAAATGGCAGAATAGGATAAAGACACTTTTAATCCATTAGAGAATAGCAGAGAGGGCACATTCCAGGAAATAGGAGGACAGGCTGACGGCAAACGGGCTCCTGGAGACTGACAGACACAGGAAAGCAATAGAGACAACGGTGCGACGTTGCAGTGACCAGCAGTCAGAGCTCCACCAGTGGCCAGAGCTCCACCAGCAGCCAGGTGGGAAGGGAAGTTCACCGGGAGCTCAGGAGGTGAACCCAGGCAAAGAACTGCCCATCCTGCTGCTGATTTGTTTGATTCAACCAGGATCAGAGACAGAGAAGCAGACCCCAAACAGATGGTGTGGGAACAGCATGGATTTCACAGCCCAGATACCCACCAGAGCTGCATTGGGTGCCATCTTATATAGAGAAGCAAAGGTTGTGGGACAGAATTGTACATACACTGAGCTCGGAGTGAACTCATCTCTGGCTTAGTGCATTGCAGCGACCTATAGGTTCCACTTAAAATAGGTCTGGGTCGCCCTCGGACTTAATGGCCAGAAGATCTGGAACTCTAGCAGTGAAACATTAGGCACCATTTTGTACAGTGGCAAAGGCTATCAGACTGCAGGGACAACTGTGAGATGCACATGCACTGACCTGGGAGTTAACTCACTGAGCTTAGTTCATTACACTGGCTTCACAGGGAAAATAATACCAACTTTGGCCTCCTACAGATCAAAATAGGTCCAGGGCCCCTCAGACCTAAGGGCTAGCAGGTTCCAGCAAGATACCCAACAACAACAACCTAGTCATTTAGGACAGCTGGTGCTTTCCTGACCCTGGGCACTGCTCAGACTGAAAGTGGAAGAAACGTTATAAAGACAATGGTGCAGCCACAGCATAGGATCAGAGGAGGTGGAGAGTGGTGAGCCAGGAGCTGGGGCTACAGAGGGAGATGATGAAAGCCTAATACAAGAGTTTAGACCTGAAACTTGCTCTAAGGAACAGCACAAATGAATGCAAACAAAGAACCATGTACCAGACACAATCAGTAAGATCGAACTGTAGACCTGTGGGTGACACAGCTTAGAAACCTGCCCCAAGGAGAAGAATCTTCTAAGCAGAAATACAATGACCAAGAGCCAAAAAAAAAAAAAAAAAGGCACAATGAATATTACTGAAGACTCCCCTTCTGATTAACTTTCAGTATAACCACTCAGTAGTGGCCATGGTCATCTACATAATCATCTCTGCTATCCTTGTTCACTGTCCAGCTGTGATGGACTCAGTACTCACAGCCGATAATCACACACGTGGACTGCTGACTGATGGTCAATAGCTGAAGTTTATTAGTGGCTTCAAGCTTTTATAGACTGAGGGTCACATAGGGTAAGGGTGAAGGTTTTGATGAGTTCACACATCAACAACAGGAAGCTGCTGTGATATTATGGGAATTTTCATAAGCCTGTCTGTGGAACCCATCAATTGTTTCCATACCCTTTCCTGGAAGTATCTCTCTTTGTTTTGTATATACAATTAGTTGTCCTCCTACATATCCTTAACAGAATGCAGAGATGCTAAGTTTGTTTTTAGGCTTTTATACCGCTATACATTTTCTACCATTGTCTTTAGACTATACTGGCAATCACAAAACTTTTTTTAAAAATTTAGAAATTTTTGTGAAATGGGGCAGAGAAAGGTTTTTTCTAAGTGAAGAGTTCATAAATGAAAATATAGGATATGCTAATTTTGACTTGAATATATTTATCGCATAATGAAAATAAACAAGCTTGCAATGCCTATATCTCTTATTGGAGTGCCAATTCAAGTTTTTCCTGTTCCACTTTCATTGCAGCTGGTTGCTAATGCATTGGGAAGTAGCAGATGGTGGTTTATGTACTTGAGTTCATGCCGCCTAAATAAGGAGACTTACAGGGAATTCCTGGGTTCTGGCTTCAGCTTTTCCCCACCTGGCCATTGAGGGGAAGATCTCTAAGCTGCCAGTTGGTCTTTCAGATAAGTAACAAAGAAAATTTAAAGACCTACAAAAATCCTGATCAAAAGGAGAAACTAAGTGTGGAAATGTTTGTAATATGTGATAGTTAATGAATTTAATAACCAAATAAAAGCAATTTTATAATCAATAAGAGAGGGAAATTCCAATCCAAAAAAACACAAAGATCATGAATAAGAGATTCACAAATAAAAGCCATAATACATGGTCAGTATACGTAAGAAAAACAGCCCAATTATACTAGCAAATAAGCGCATTTGAGAACCTTCTGTGTTTGACAGATTGACTATGAATTCTTTAAACAGCTTTCTTAAGAGTTGTGGGAGTGGGTATATAAACACTGTCAACACTGTTGGAAGAAGTGCAAATTAGCATGGTTTTTCTAGAAGGTCAAATTGCGATTAGAAGTGGACATAGGAAATCAGCTTTCATAAATGCATTCAAAGAGAATACTCCTGGATGTGAATAGAAGCACAAATGCAGTTTTCCTAGGAATTTTTAAAATAGTCAAAAGGTGGTACAATGCCTTCTGTCCCACGTTGTCCAGGTACCAAGGAAAATCAAACAGTTTTAAGTGATCCTCGATATTTGGGACAAATGGTTATCACGGCATTATGGGATATTTAAAATTTCATGTTCTCACCCATGATCTCGTGACTCCTTATTCCATTAATCAAACCCCAGTTGGCCAAGTCATGTCTATGTGGTGGATGTTTTACTATTTTAGGACTGAATATAAAGATGAAATTTTAGCCTATAGAAAGATGTGCGTGATAAAGAAGTGGGAAATAAAGTTGTGTATAATCAGACTTTTGTAAATATATAACCATATGAAAAATCTAGAATAAGTATTCTATTTTTTAAAGTTTTTTTTTACATATTTGAAAGAGTTATGGAGAGGGAATGATGGGGAGTGATCTTCCATCTTCTTGATCATTCCCCAGATAACTGTATGGCTAGGGTTGGGCCAGGCTAAAATTAGGAACCAGGAAGTTGCTTCAGGTCTCCTTCATGGGTGGCAGGGGCATCTCCATTTGCTTTTCCCAGGCTATTAGAAGGTAGCTAGATCCGACATAGAGAAGCATGGAAAAATAAAAACCTGTGATCTGAGGGGATGCTGCCGTCACAGGTGGGAGTTTTACCCTCTGTATCACTGTCTTGGTCTCTGTAATATATGTTTCGGTGAGCTTGTGGAGGGAGACATTTTCTGCTATTTTTTTAAAGATTATCCAACATTTTCTATATTGAACATACAACACTTTAATAATGCTTGAAGTGTAATGTAAACCTATTAAAAATGTACAATCAGTGAATTTCTACAACCTGGACAGACCTGTGTAACCAGTACTTGGAAGACACAGAACATTTTGTACTGTTCAGATAGGCATCCATCCCTTTTGGCTTCAATGTGGTGATTTTCTAAACTCCTAGCAACCTTGATTGTCTGATTAATTTTACATGTTTTCATGTTTTATGTAAGTATATGATATCATCCTGTTGTAACCTTTCATCTTGACTTCTTTTGCACAACTCTTTTGTTGAGGATTACCCATATTGTACCATACAATTAAAAGTCACTCATTTTTCTTTTTGCTGTGAGGTTGATATGTATTTACCTATCCTGTTGATAAATATTTAAGTAGATTTCACATGAAGTTATGGTGATTGAGCTGCTATGGTTGTGCTAGTAAATATTTTCCACAGTGAACATATCTACCTATTTCTCTTGGATATATATATCTGGGGATAAAATATTTTAGTCTCAGATTATGTACATGCTCACGTTTCTGCTGGTGTGTATGAAATTTATACTTCTACCATTCATGCAAAAGCTTTGATTGCTCCACATTTTCATCAAATGCTTTATATTTTGTTGTTTATATTTTAATACCTATGGTGAGGGTAGTGGCAGCACATTGCTGTTTTACTTTCAGGGTCTCTAATGATGAATGGGGTTGAGTGTCTTCACATGTTTAACTGCTGTTTGGGTATGTTTTTTTTCTTCTGGATTCAAATCTTCCTTTTTCTATTGAATTGTTTTGTTGACTTGAAATTTTCATATAGGAGTCTTTGTAGCTATTACACTTGCATTGTTTCAGTCTCAGTGCTGCCTTGTAATCAGTTTTGTTTTCGTAGTTAATACTTCTGTATTTGCCTGCTTCAAAGTCATGAAGACAAAATAAAGTGATCTTTTATATTTTCCTTTAAAAGTCTTAGCAGTTTTTCTTAAAAAATATAGGTTTCTGATCCTTTTCAAATTGAAGTCTAGTGTGAGGTAGGTATAAAGGTACTTTTCCCCCCAAAGTGGAAATTCATTCAACCTTTTATATCAAATAGTTTTTCTTTCATCTGTATGCCTGTGTATTTGGAACTTTGATATAATTCAGGTGACCTTTGTCATACATCAAATGAGAGAGAGGGGTGTGGGGATATCCATGGGTATATATGTATATGACTAGATTCCACATCCTGTTTTCATCACGTTATTTTGATTTGAGCCCAAACTAGGCTGTATTAAACCATAGCACAGTAACTTCATAACAAGCCATGATTTGTGATGGTTATTGTTCTTGGCTGTTCTTCAGTCTTTGAATTTCCATATACATTTTGGAATCCTGCCCACTTTCAAGAAGTAGACCTGCTAGATTTTGCTCAAGATTGTATTGAGGGCTCTGCGATTGGCATAGGGTCTCATATTGGAGTTCGTGAGTTGAGGTTTTGGCTCTGTTTCTGATTTCTGCTTATGTACTCCTTGGGGGGCTCAGTAGGTTGGGGGGGTGGCTCAAGGAATTATTTCCTTGTCACCCACTCGAGAGACTGCGATTGAGTTCCAGGCTTCTGGCTTCCACATGTCCCGGCTGTGGCTGTTGAAGTAATCTGGAGAGTAGACCAGCAGATGGGCAATCTCTCTGCAGTTATTTGTATCTTTCTGTTGTTCTGCCATTCAAATAAATTTAAAAAAAATTTAAGAATGCATTTCATTCCAGCATTATAGTGCATCAGGGTAAGCCTCCTTTTGTTATACTAACCTTGCATAGCAAACTACAGCTCTGCTTCTGATTGAGTTTTCTGCTAATGCACATGGAAGGCAGCAGAAGATGGTGCAAGAACTTGGGGCACTGCCATTCATGTGAAAGATCAGAGTTGAGTTGTTGCCTTTGCTTGACTGTTGTAGGCTGTTTGGGAATTGAACAAGTGGACGGAAGATACCACACTAATAAGTAACTCTGTGTCAATATGCCTTTCAAATAAACAAATAAATCTAAGAATGTCATTGAAGCTATTGATTAGTTGTGAAGAATAAACACATTAGTTTTGTAAGAGTTTGCAATTGAAAAATACTAGGTTAAGAAATTTTATGAGACTGACGTGCTGCCTACTGCGCTAAGGAGGCAACTGAGGTTAAGAAATTTTAAGTGAAGTTTTATTTTCTAAGAAGAAAGTAAAATTTTTGATTTTTCAATTGCAGCAGTACTTACGTTTTTTTTCCCCTTTCTCTAGTTGTTCTAAAAGTAGCAGTAAGATATAGTTGTTAGAAAAATTGTAAGATTCAGGATTTGTTTCCTTTTTTAAGAAATTCAGAGAATACACATGTTAGCAGTCTGATGAATTTTTGCTTTCAAAGATTGGGTTCGTTTTCACAGTCCTCATGTCTGAAACCAGCATTGCATGTGTAGGATGATCTCATGACTTTTTCTGTTTTGCCTAGTGCAGTCCTGGTTTACATCTTGATAGGCATCCTGCCCAATGGCACTTTTTTCTTCCCCTTGGCAAAACTTTCCTGATTTGGCTGGTTAATCCAGTGATCAATGTATATATGTTTGATTGTTACTTTTGTTAGAAGTGTCATACTGATAGATTGTCTAAGAAAAGTTTTCTTTGTGAATAAGTTATCTGATGTTAAAATCACTCAAATGTTTCTAAATGTCACTTTCGAGAAATATCGTCACATAACCTTGATTTTCCAGTTATATACAATTTATAAAACTCTGGGTTGGGAATAATGCCCTATTGTAAAGCTTGGAATGAGAGCTTCTTTGACTGAGAGAAAAAGGGATTGGTAAGAAGATTGCCTACCATCAAAGATGAGATCGGTTTGAAGCACTGACACATTCCATTCAGTACCACACGGGTGTGGGAGCCAGGTGAAAATTTACTCCAAGTAAGCAGGATGGAGGTGTAAAAGTCAGAGTCCAAGAGGAAGTGGAGGAAACATGAGGTGGTGCAAGGAAATTGTGCAAAGTAGGGAAAGAGAGCTAGGCTTGGCTCTTGAGATTTGAATGTGGTGTGGGACAGGAAGCCCCTTTCTTCTAGTCCTCTGGTACAACCACATCTTTAACAATGAGAGGACTGTGTGATGTTGCTGATGTTCCCATTAAGCTAGGGTCTTTTTGCTTTTTACTTATTTAACTTAATTGGTGAAGCATTAAGCATTTTGCTCTAAAGTTTAAATATTATCTTTCTAAAAGATTTATGTATTTTTATTTGAAAGTCACATATACAGAGAGGAGGAGAGAAGGAGAGACAGAAAGGAAGATCTTTCATCCATTGATTCACTGACCAAGTGGCCACAATGGATGGAGCTGAGCTGATCCAAAGCCAGGAGCCACGGGCTTCTTCTGGGTTTCCCATGTGGGTGCACGGTCCCAAGGCTGCGTGCCGTCCTCGACTGCTTTCCCAGGCTACAAGCAGAGATTTGGATGGAAAGTGAGGCTGCTGGGACATGCACTGGAACCCAAATGGGATCCCAGCACATGCAAGGCAAGGTTTTAGCCACTAGGGTATCACACAGGGCCCTTAAATATTATCTTAAAAAAAAAAAAAATAAAAGCAGCAGGTAGAATCATGCCGGACAAGAGAGGAAAGGAATATAGTACTCTTCAAATTGTATGTATGAACTGTATTGAAAACTAATAATTTTTAAAAATGAAAAAAAGAAACAAAACCCTCTCCTTAAAAACTAAATGAGAACTTTTAGCAGCTAAGTGTTTTCATAATAGAACTCTATGAAGAATTATAGAATGTTTAATAATTCTAATGGGGTCTAGTGTTGTGGCTCAGTGCATTGAGCCACTGCCTGCAGTTTTGGCATCCCATGTGAGTTCTGATTGGAGTCCTGGGTGCTCCACTTACCATCTAGCTCCCTGCTGATGGCCTTGGAAAGCTGTGAAGGATGGCTCAAGTCCTTGGGCTTCTGCCACCCACATGATAATACCTGATGATTGCAACCATTTGGAGAGTGAACCAGTGGATGAAAGATCTTTCTCTCTGATTTTCACTCTTTCTCACTGTAACTCTTTCATATAAATAAACAAATTTTTAAGAAATGCTAGATGAGTGTGGCTTGTGGCACAATGGTTTAAGCTGCTGCTTTGGGACACTTGCACCCACATTGGAGGGCCAATTTGGGTTCCTCCTACTCTGTTTCTATTCCAGTTTCTTACTAATGCATCCAGGGAGGGCAGCAAATGATTGCTTAGTTACTTGGGCATAGGCTTCCCATGTGAGAAAGCAGGATAGAGTTCCCGGCCCCTGGTTTTGGCCTGGCCCATCCATAACTGTTTTGGGCAATTGGGGAGTAAACCAGCACATGGGAATATATCTCTGTTTTGTCTATCTCTATTTCTGTCCATGTGTCTCTCATTTTTGTTACCCTGCATTTCAAATAGATAAAAATAAATATTTACGGAGGCGAGAGATAAGTATGAGAAAATATATTTTCCATGTTTTTACAAATTCCTAGAATACCGTACATTACTTTTATATATAAAAATGTAATAACTATAAAAATACATATAAAAATATATATGTACTATTTAGAGACCATGAGTGGAAAAAAAACAAGGTTGTATGATATGTTTTCTTAATTTAATCTATCTCTACTTTTTTAAAATTATTTATTATTTTTAATTCATTAATTACATTGTATTATGTGACAGGTTCATAGGTACTTGGGTTCTCCCCAACCCTCCCCAAACCCTCCTCCAACTTGTTGCATAACCATAGTTCAAGTTCAGTTGAGATTCCCCCATTGCGATCATATACCAAACATAGAGTCCAGCATCTTATTGTCCAGTCAAGTTCAACGGCTTCTTAGGTGTACCCTCTCTGGTCTGAAGACAGAGCCAGCAGAGTATCACCCCAGTCAATTAAAAGCTCCAACATACCATCAGCAAAAATTTACATCATTATGGAATTAATTGACATAGCAATGAGTAACCAGTATGTTAAAAGTAAATGCGAGTTCTTAACCACCTTCTGTGACCACCTCACTGACATTTCAATTTTAGTTTATACACAACATATAACATTCAAAACATAACATGTTATACATAACATCATATCATCTTAAATTAAGGCAAACATGTGGTATTTAACCTTTTGGGATTGGCTCATTTCCCTTAGCATTATGGTTTCCAGTTTGGCCCATTTGGCCACAAAGAACTGCATTTTGTTTTTTTTAATAGCTGAGTAGTATTCCATGGAGTAGATGAACCATAGCTTTCTTATCCAATCCTCTGCTGATGGGCATTTTGACTGCTTCCATGTTTTTGCAATTATTGATTGTGCTGTTATGAACATAGGAGTGCATGTTGGTTTCTCATGAAAAAATTGTTCTGGATATATTCCTAGGAGTGCTGGTGCTGGATCATACGGTATGTTGATTTTGAGTTGTTTGAAAGTTCTCCATACTGATTTCCATAGAGGCTGTACCAGCCTGCAGCCCCACCAGCAGTGAAGTAGGGTTCCCTTTTCCCCGCAACCTCGCCAACAAGTGTTGTTGGTGCTTTTATTCATGTGGGCCAGTCTTACTGGCGTTAGGTGGTACCTCATTGATGTTTTAATTTGGATTTCCCTTATTGCCAGGGAACTTGAGCATTTTTTCATGTTTATTTGCCATTTGGGTTTGTTCCTTTGTGAAGTGTCTGCCAATTTCCAGTGCCCATTTCTTCAGTGGCTTGTTTGTTTTGACATTTTGGTTGTTTTGTAGCTCTTTGTATATTCTGGAGATTAGCCCTGTATCACCTATGTCGTGTGCGAAGATCTCCCATTCTGTGGGTTGTTTCTCTAGCTGTACAGAAGCTTCTTAGTTTGATGAGGTCCCATTTGTTTATTCTAGTCTTGATTTCTATTGCTTTTGGTGTCCTTCTTAGGAAGTAGGGACCTACCCCTAGATCTTGCAGAGTATTTCCAACATTTTCTTCCAAAAGTTTGAACGTTTTTGGATGTAGGTTTAGATCTGTTATCCGTTTAGATCTGATCTTAGTGTATGGTGAGAGATGTGGATCTATCTTTTTGTTTCTGCAGGCTATTAACCAGTTGTCCCGACAGCATTTATTGAACAGACCTTCCCATTTGCCTGGATTGTCGTTTGTCTTTTTGTCAAAGATTATTTGGCTGTACCTGTTTGGGTTCCCTTCTGGTGTTTCTATTCTGCTCCATTGATCTTCCTCTCTATGTTTGTGCCAGTACCAGGCTGTTTTGAATCTATCTCTACTTTTCCACATGGCCAAAGCAAGAAGAAAACATTTTTGTAAATTCTTCTCAATGATCTGAGTATACATGGAACTGGAAATGTCTTCCTTGATTGATAGGTCTGTGTTCTGTGGACACATCTGTTGAATCCCATCCACCCTAGAAGATTCAACGGGAAATAGGAGAACTTGCTCTTGCTTCCACAGAGCCTCAGCTATTAACTTGCTGGAGTGCTTTTCTTAGGGAAGTGGTCCTAATTTCACCCCTGCCCTGGCAAAGGCCAAGGGCAGAACAAGGCTAAATTGTCTGGCCTTGCCCAAGTTTCTGTGCTCACTTAGGTTATGCAGTCCACTCAGTGTGTTCTGTGCCTGTCTCAAGTTGGACAGCTCTGACAAAAAGGACAGAGGGCAAACAACCCAGATTCCCACTCTCTCCAAAGGACTGAGTAGAACCATCCATACACATTGTTGTTGCTTGTGCACATTTTGGTTCAATACTAAAAACCAAATATTTCAATCACTTTGTGGCTAAGATTAAAACCAACTGTCATCATTGAAAGTAATTCATCTTATATGGAGATAGAAAATAACGTGAGTGTAAGTATATTATTTAATTGTTTTTTTCAAGGTAGTAAATCAGATCTTTTAATTAACTCTCAAAAGATAGAGGAAGAATTCTCAAATAGGATTTATTTTTCCTAGGAATATTCACATCCTAATGAAATTAAGTGAAAATTTGAAAAGGTACCCATGCTTTAGGTTTACTTACTTAATATCATGAAAACTTATAACTACATAATATAATATAAATTATCATTTTAGTATCTAATTTCTATCCTAACATTTAACTGATAAATATTTGTGCCTTAAAATAAGTGTGTTATTTCTGTAGTTGTTTGGCTAGTACTAGGCTCATATCTATTTCTCCAACTGATGGAAGAATTTTAGTAATTCTCAAAATGTATTTAAGGAGTAGAGAGAAAGGCATAAACACTGGTTCACTATCCAGTTGATTCCAATGTTTGGGCCCAGAGGAGAGCTACATGCTGGGAGTGCAAACCTGGTGCTCCATGTGGAGAGCAGAAAACCATTCACTTGAGGCATCACCAGTGATTCCCAGGATCTGCAATACAAGAAGCTGCAGCCAGGAACTGGGCCAGGAGTCAAACCCAAGTTCTTTCAGATGGAGCATAGTCATCTTAATTACCAGACTGAATGCCTGCTGCCGCATAGTTGCATTTTTCATGTGAAATTAGCAAATTTAATGATTAATATTAGTTCATTTTTGCAACATTCTTGTAAGAAGAAATGTATAGTTTTATGTCTGCTGATAGGAACTCAGTCTATTAACTATATAAGGATATTTGTCAGTGTAGTTTTATCCGAAATGCATGTGTGCATGTGTTTGAAAGGGAGAAAGAGAAACATTCTGACATTAAAAATAAAATCCGTTCCTTATTCTTATTACCGACATTGTTTTGCTCTTGAAGTCCTTTGAAGATCAAGGAGGCCAGAGAAGACATTGATTAAATAACATTTAAGTATTGAACTTTTTAAGGCCAAGGCCAAAATAGCTGGCAGCTTTCAGTTAAGGCTGCCTTCCCTCTCATTTAACTATAGCACATATTTCATTTTATCAAAGATTTATGGAGGATATTCTGTTAGATATTTGTGTAACTCAGAATCTATACTAATGGATGAAAATAAAAGTTTTTTTCTTTACCTTAGACAACTGAGATGGCACACTCTATTTACCCATAATGCTACCTCATTTAAAACAGTTAAGATTTCTGTTTTCATTGACTCAGGAACTCCAGTATTTTGTCAGTTTTCCTTTCCTGAGCTTTTGCTGAATTCCCGAGATATGCTGAGACAGCGGTTGCTTGATGTATTACTAGCTCTTGGTTTTGAACTGCTTGTCTTCTGTTGATCACTGGTATTCTTTAGATCATTGGTGTTACTCTCTTGTACATACCTTCCATTTAAAGATTTGGAGGGTTTTTTGCTTATTTTTTTAATGAGAAGGTTTTTTTTGAGAACTTTTCAAGTTCCCTGAGTTTATAGATGTGAATCCTCCATATTGCGCCGTGTCTCTCAGTTTATATCTCCAACACAGGAATGTCCAGAACAAGGCTCTCTGCTGGAGACCAGCTCCGGCTGACTGAGAGCTTGCAAAGGTTGCATGGATCGGCGAGACGATAGAAGAAGAGATAAAACACAGACCACTATGGAGTGATGCTCATAATGGACAACTCAGAAAAGTTGCCTTCTTTATTTATGCACAAATCATCACAAGCTTTTGCACAATATCCAATTGTTTCATTTTTACTTCATGGTTAAGAGAATAAAAAAAAAACAATCCTAAAGAAAACATTTTTAAAAAACCATTACTCGTTGAAACCTGCAGTCACCTGGCTGAAGCCAGGAACTCCACGGTTGGCAGTACATGTGGTTACATAGTGACAAATGGTTTACTTATACTCAAAAATCAATTTTTACTAAACACAAACTAATGTTGCTTAAAATATTAACAGTACAGAATTAAAAGATCCTAAATGAAAGGATTTTATAAAAGCATATAACATAGATTCTTAGCTAAATCTTGTAATCAAATCATGCATTAATTACCGTCACCTTCACCTAGTGCTGATTCAATTGTTTTTTGTACTTTTGTTATAGGGCAGTGAAAGGGATCAAGGCAACTCAGCCAATCAGAGGGCCTTTGCAAGAAACTTCCTTTTATCTTTATAAACTGTTTTCTTTCCCTAAATATAAGTGCCAATATAAGATAGAGATTTTAAGCCATTTTGAGGGGGTTCACATTTGTTTCCCTTTAGAAGATGCCCCATATACTTTTGCATTCTGTGGTGAGAAACCACAGAATGCGTCATATTATGTGTTGTAACAGTTCGAGGCACATGGTAAACAAACTCTTTGTATCTCCATGATTGCCATCTGTTCCAAGATATTATCAAGCCATTTCTTAAGGAAAACATTACTTATACTAGGGCAAACTTCAGGACAAAAGTGGGCATGTAACAGGATGTTTGGAGACATTGTGGGCTCAATTGTACTATTGTATACTTTTAGCTGTGTGTCATAGCCTTACGTCGCTAAAGATGTTTTTATCATAACATGATTGATCAATTTGAGGTGTCATGCCAGTTACAGGAATTACTTCACATTAGCAGAAAAACAACAACAACATCCTCAAGAGAATTCTATGAAACACCAGAGAGGTGATTGAGTGTCCATACGATGGGGTGAGGCAGCAATGAGGTGACCAGAGACATTCTGCCAGGCATTGCTTCGCAGCCAGAAACTCCTCTCAGCCTTGCTAACCGAGGAGCGGTGCTCATCACACACCCATGCCATCCAACCCAACTGCATGGCTCCACACAGCTCTCCTATCTGTCCCTTGTTCCTCCAAGTCCAGAAGCAGTCATAGATTCATCTTTCTGAGGATCAGTTTCTTGCCATGTCAGTCTTCCAATGTGACCAGCTTGGAGACATTTCTTCCTCCCTCTGCAAGAATGGGGCTTTACCACTTGGATCCCTAGGATAATTCGAGCTTCAGTCCATTCCACAAAGTTGCATTTATTTCATTGGAGTGGCCACATGTGTTAGCTTGCAATATGTGCAATGTGGTCTTCAGCCACTATAGCCTTTCTCCTAAGAAGCACTCTTCCTGCATTTATCTGCATGACAATAAAGCATACTCATCACTTAGTCTCTAACTGAAGGTTTCAGAGGCGATATAATCTGAATCTGTTTACAAGGAAGAAATATTTTATGAAAGAAAGACAGTTTGCCGGAGTGCATGTGTGTCACAGTGAAAACAATCATTTATACAATTATAGAAAGTGGAGTAAGTTCCTTGGAGCCAAGTCATCCCCAGAGACTATATTACAGCATGGAGCTCACACTTCACCCTCATGGAGTAGAAAGGCTTTCTTAGGTAGAAGATGTTTTCACCCCAACAAAGAAGCATTGTTCGCCCAAAGTTGAGTTCAAATGTCTTCCTCAGGGGAAGTAAGCTGCTAGAAGCTTACCATGTCAGCCAGTGGTATCGGTGTCTCTAGAGAGTCACACTGCTGTAGAGCTTCCCATCTCTTTTACATGCAATCAGCAGAGTGCCAGTAGCTGATTTTTTGAACGGTGAGGTGGGTGAACAGTCTAGCAAAATCACATACCATGCATTACCTTGAGTCCACCAGAGTGAAGTGCAGAAGTGTGCTCACAGGATTATGATGCAATGACCTTTCGTTGTCATTTTCCTCAACAACAAGCAGCCAAATGTTGACCAACTCTAGTTTCTTAGGAGTTCTTTGATTTTCTAAAGTTTTTTTGTGTTTATGTTTCTTTAGCTTCCATATGGCCAGAGGTTATTATATATGATCAGTTAGTTGAATCAAATATAACTTCCATATCTGGATTTTGTTACAATATAATACTGGAAACAAAATGACCATGCTCTCAGCGGGGATGCACTTATACCTCACTGGGTGGGACACAAAGATTAGTTACTCCTAAATGGGGTATAAAAGATTTCTCAGCATACCCCTCCTAAGCATGCTCACCTAAACTGTTGACATATATCCTGTTAGAATTATAGAGTTAGACCACCCAAAAAACAGCCAGGTTCAGCGAAATCATGCTTCAATGCTATAAACTGCTAAAGACTAAAATTAAAATAGGCATGAGACAGCTGAATAGCAATCTAAGCCATTTTAAGTGTATAGAATACGGTTGAATGTAAACCAAAATTGAAATGTCTATGAAGAAGTCACAGGTTGTGGTTGAGAACCTGAATTTTCCTATTAACAATATTGATTAATCAATACCATGTCAATTAATGCCATAATGTTGTAAATGGTTGGAAATATTATGTTGGGACTTTTAATTGATTGGAATGATACTCTGCCGGCTCTACCTTCAGACCAGAGATGGTCTCACCAAGAAACCATTGAACCTACCAGGACAATAAGATGCTGGACTTTATGCTTGGTAAATACCTCCAATGAAAGAATGTCAACTGAATTTAAACTATGGAAATGCAATAAGGTGGAGCAATCCACCGTGGGGGGAGGGTTTTGGGAGGGGCGGGGGGAATCCCAGTGCATAAAAAAACGTGTCACATAATGCAATGTAATTAGTTTTAACAAAAAGGAAATGCAATAAAAATATATGTTAAAAAAAAGAAAAAAAAGAAATTGTGGATAAAAAAAAACAAAAACAAAAAAAAACAAAATGACCATGCTCTATTGACTTTTTACTTACCCTCCTTTACCTTAGGCAACTCAAATGCTTCACCATGTTTATGTCTTGGTGCCCCATGACTAAACTTTAACCCTTCATTGAAGTTTATTAGGAGTAAATACCAGCTATTTGTAGCATGGTGATGTAGGTAATAATCCTGACTTCCTGTTTATGTGTTTTTATCTATGTGAAATGTTGCCCAGACTTTCCCACTTGCCCCAGGGGCTCCACTCTTGGCATAAGCAAATGGCAGTAAAGAACTGATGAATATTGGCACTGATATGCCATATTAGTGTGTGACTAAACCCTAACAATTTGTTGTGTGAGCTTTTCTTCAATTAAAATATAAAAGACTTTGTCCTAAACAGTTGAGATTTTCAGTTTGCAGACGCATGATGGCATTTCTGTTTGGAATGTGTGCTGTTATTGCTGGCATGGAAGTCTTGATGCAAACAGCTGCATATCTAGCTCACATATAACATGACAGGATTAGAATACAGTAGACTTTGGTGACTGTTTTCACAACCAGTACCATACACATGCACACACTGCACAGGCATGCCATATTCATATACTACACCCTAGACCTTGAACATACACACATTCATTTGTTCAGTGCTTATTTTGTATTAAACACAATCTCAGATTCTTGATCTTTAAGCAGTTTGAAAACCAACAAAGGGAGGACATGTAGACATTTCCAAAGCATTTATTGCCTTGTGTTGTAATGTCCTGTTTTCTCTGTGTCTCACTGGACTGAGGGTGCCTCTCAGAATGTCATCCCACCCACCCTTTATACTGTTGTCTCCCTGGCATGCAGCCCTCTGCCTACACAGTCAACAAGCATTTCCTGAATGAGGGAGTAAATAAATAAAGCTACATAAAATAACAAATCTATGTAAACAGCACAGTAGTACAAAGTTTGGGTGCTGTGCTCACTTTGGAAGCTGACTGCTGCAAGTGCAGACTGCAAGGTGCACATTTCAAGGACCTTGAGAAAAGTAACTAGGGGCAGGAGGATCGTCTTGGAATCCATAGTTAGGAAGTGTTTATAGTGAATTCTTAAGCAAAGCACATTTGGAAAGGGGTTGCACGTCAATGTTGGAGGTTAAGACATAGAAGTGGCTCAAACTGATTCGCTGGATTTGGGCAATTAGACAGTACATCCGCAGCCTGAAGGCAGAGCCTGTTCACACTTACTTGGAAGTGAGGCCGTCTCCTCCCATCTCATGTCCTCCATCTGATGTGGCCACTCATGTCAAAGAAGATATTTTTCTTCATGTTTTACAGACATGTCTTTACCTCTGATGAGCTTCCTGTTTAAAAAAATGTGTATAGATACATATGTATATTATGTAAATGTTGTATAACTATGTAGGTGAGTTGGTCCTAGAGGAAGTGTTACCTTAGATTGTTTCTTGATGAGTGATCTCATGGTTATTTAAATCGCTCTATTAGATATCCCTTTTCTATTTGGATCCATTAATTAACTTTCCTCCAAAACACAAAGTTAGAAACTTTCCTGTGTGCCAGAATATCTGGTTCTTTAATGAATGTTAGAATATTAGCCATCTTATTTCATTAAAAAATATATACACAAACATATATTGAACACCTTGTATTGGGTACAGGTGTCCTGCCATTTCTTACCCCTCACCCAAATCTTCCTGACTTCCAAGGAAATGCTGTTCATTGCTCTGCTCAAACTCAGGCATCTTTGGAGGTTTTTCTACCCCATACAAGCAAATCATGTAACTTAACAGCCTAATAAAGAATTTGAAAATAGTTTTTCTCTCTTCCGCTTTAAACTCACTGTTACTTTCTCCTTAGCCAGAAAGTTGACATTATAAATGTTATCACATACATACGTATTATAAGCACAGAAATTATATCATCTCAGGCCAAAACTGGATACTGAAATTGCTATCTTTGTTCTCTGCCTCCTCTAGGTCATTTCCCCAAGACCTCTAAAACTAAATATACTCTGGTTGTATGTGGCTGTTAGTGAGGCAGCCACAACAAGTACTGATATTCTGGGCTTTGGTGGACAGACTGTCAGTTCCTAGACGGTGCACACTCTCAGAGTGGCCTATGTACCTCGTATTGGTGGTTTGAAGGATCTTCTGTAACAGAGAGTAACCCTGGTAAAAGAAAAAATAGAAATGAAAGATTATATGTTGCTGTTTTTGAAGGTGTTGCAGGAAAGGTCCAGAAGAGTTAAAAACATTCTTGTTTCTACTTAAGCTATGTATATTTAAGAAGTCTGAAGTATAAATTATTAGGGGTGGGGGATACATGGCAGTCAGAAAAAGATAGGTAAGATTGCTTTCTTTAAGGGGGAACACAAAGGGCATCTTTTTAGATTTCAGACTAAAATGGAATATTACAGTAGATGCGTTGACTCATGACGTGGACAAGGCCACATATCTGCAAAATTCAATCCTCTCATTGAAGTGTCAGTAGCTCCCAGCTGAGTCAAGCATGTTGGCTGTCTGAGTTTACATGGAAAGTTTCGGTTTCAGGTTTCAGATTTTTGGGGAGATGGTTCATGTCCTTAGCTTTGCAACGTTAAAATGTTACTGGTTCTTTTATGTTTCACAATGTATTAGTTTTCTAGGCATGGCATAATGATGACTAACTTACTTTCAAATTATGTATCTTTTTGTTGATGAGTTAATTCAAATCATTCTTAGGAATATACTTCAGGAGACAACAGTAATATGTCTGAGTGTCACATGTATATGTTGATGTTCACTAAAGCTTTATGAGATTTTGTATTTGGAGAGTGAAAGCAAGAATGTATACACACAGTTCAAATCCAGTTTCAAATATGACTGATATTATTATTTTTTTGACTGATATTATTTTTGCAGGTCTAACTGAAGAGGCTTACTTGAAGCTAGGTTGTGCATAGGCTGATTATATTTTAGGCAAGACTTGCTTTTGTAGAAAGCTGAAAGAAATAGATTTATCTGGAAAATTCTGTGCAAGACTGTTAAAATGGGATCAGGGAAAAGTATGAAAAGTCTTCACAAAGTTTATGGGAAGTGCATATTATGAGAAAGCTTATGAGAAAGCTGTGCCTGAATTTCACTTTTTTTGTACCAAAATAAGCTTTTAATTTCATTTTTTCTGTGAACTTTTTGAAGTACCTTTGTATTATATGAGAATAATAGTTTTTATGTATGAAAATCAGCAAGATAACAGGAACCTTTGCTTGCATTTGGGTGTATGACTGTAAATAAATATTAGTATTTTTGACAGTGCTGTACTTTGAATGAATATCTGTCTTTATGGTCATGGCTTCTCTAGATTTTAATCCTTTACATGTAGATATTTCAAATATGGCCTTGTCTTTCATTGTGATTTCCTTTCTATAAACCTCCAAGCTAAGCTGAGAAAAGAATTTTTCAAAGCCAGTATTTTTCAGCCCTCTGAATTTTCCCAAAGGCAGAAATCTCTCACAAAAGTTTTTCTTCCATTATACAAATTCTTCATCCCTTATGGCCCGGTGCTGCTCACCTCCCACCTACTCTTCACCAGCACAATCTCTTTCCTCTTAATATTTGCCCACTTTCTCTCTTCTTTACTCTTAGACAATGACTTTCTCTACTCAGACTGAGAACCAAATGCATTTTTAAAAGATTTTTTAATGTTATATTTTAATTGACAAAATCATATAAATGGTAATACAACATAATGCTTTGAAATGTGTATGCCCTGTGGAATGGATACATCAAACTAATACAAGCTGATATGCTAATATCTTAACTGGTTTAAGTCTGATTTGAAATCTGTAAAAAGGTTGTTTTGAATGTTGATATGTAGGTGTGGTAGTAAATATCTGAAAATAGTTAATTTGTTAGAAAAAGTAAAAGTTAAAATGTTTCCCTTTGCTCCTTTGCATTGAGGCAATTATTCAGAAGTTTTGTATTGATAAGTTTCTGTTTAATTGGTGACTGTTGACTTCCCAGCCAGCTCCAGTAAGTTTATTTTTGTCCCCACTTTTAGGTTTGTTAAATTATTAAGGTAATCTTTGTTCTCTGTCTCATTAAGTTCTCATTGTTATAACATTTGTATGAGAACAACTAATTGGATAAATGCTTAATGATAATTCAGACATCAGGGAAAGTTAAAATGCGCCAACATGGGAAGCAGTTCTTACAGCAGACTCATAGAATGACAATCTCAGTAGCACTCAGCGGCCTCAGAATCAGCCCAAAAGGCATTCTGGTCTGGCAGGATGAGAGAGCTTATCAGGCGTGGAAAGCCAGGACACTGTTGCAAAGAGTGTTCCTCTGTGAAGAACCTCAGTGGTCTGCGCCCCAGTGCAAGAAATAGCCGTTAAAGATGGTTGTGCTCTTCTCTCAACTGGGGGAGAGAACTTCCACTTTGTGTGTGGCCTTGTCTAAGGACTCCTGGGCGTGTTGTGGATTCAAGAGGCTTCCACAGCATAAGCATCATGTGTCAAGAGCATCAGGTGATCACTGATATCACACATAAGATTGCTAATTTGTTAAATTCACTACAGCCACTGTGTACTGACTTCCCATGCAGGATCTGTATCTTAAGAGTTGCAGTAAAATTAAAATGTGAAGGAGTGATATGGCTAAAGAAAATTGTGTTCCTTGGGAGCAACAGGTCAGCAACTCCCTGGAGGAGGTCAGTTGACTTATGATATGTTGGTTGGAGATGGGCAGTGGATTACTACAGAGCACCAAGCACAGCTACCTCAAGCTGCGCCTACTCATATTTGGGATGTAGCATTGTGGGCTTGGGAGAAAGTTGATACCGGATCTGAATTTTCAGGCAGTTATACAAAAGTCATCCAAGGAGCCAGAGAAACTTACGCTGATTTTATAGGATGGTTGACAGATTGCTTAGAAAAACAGGTCAGGTATGATACTGTAGAAGATCAGGCTGAAATTCACTGCTTTACATAGAACCTAACAGTTGGAAAAAAGGTCAGCTTTTCTAGCAAACACTGAAATCTGTGGATACTCTGTCTAAACAGTTAACTGGCCTTAGAATGTTTATTTGTTTTGTTCCGGTTTTGTTCATACTGATCGATGTTGTGTATATTTCAGAATCTAGCAACTGCTTGTGAGAATGCAGACCATGTGGGGGCATAGCCATTGGGAGTGACTGCTCATGAGATGGATCCGTGAACTAGATGAGATAGAAAGAGACTTCCGAACCCCAGAAAGGCAGGGCCTACGCCCCTAATCAGCAGGAAGCAGCTACAGAAGATGATTCTGCGTCCCTCAGCAACCCTTAGAATTAAGGATTGGGAGGTCTCTAAGGGGGAATATGGTAAAGTAGGCAGCTAGTTCAGGGTCATGAGCTTGGAAGTCACTCCCTCAGCCTGTAGTGGATACTGACAGGACCCCCACCCCTGTGTACCAGCCTGGAGACATCATGTGGGTTAAGAGACATCACCCACAAACCCTGAACCTTGCTGGAAAGGACCTTACCTGATGATCCTGAACACTCCCATGGCCATGAAGGTGGCTGAAATCAACCCCTGAATTCATCATTTCTAGCTAAAGAGGGCCATATCTGACCCGGAAGAAAAATAGACTGTTCAACATACTGGAGTACCCTTAAAGATAAGACTGTGGTTCTGCATGATGCTTCTATTTTGTATGAATGGGAACTCTGGGATACAACCATTAGCAAATTAAACTTTAGGACCCTGCCAGTGTTCTGGACTACATGTGACTGAGTCAATGATTTGACTCGGGTGTTAGAAGAGAAGTGGGGAATGTTATGGAGTGGAGCCAGTGATTGCTCCTTCACCTCTCCTTGCATACTCTTCCCCCCACATCCTAATTGAGCCAGGATGTTGGATGCAGATGAGTCCAGTTAGTCTTTTTAGCTACAAGCCCAGTTCCTGTTCCTGCCCATCCCAGTGAGAGCCAATTAACTCCTTAACTCACAACACATAGGTAGTCACTCCTGCCCACCTGTGACTCACCTATCAACTGAGAGGAGAGGGTATTGCATTGCTGCGTAACCACTCCCCTCACAAGCCCCTTTAAAAGGCCCGTAAAGTGGAGGCTTGCTCTCTTTCTGGTCAGGTGCTTCCGTTACTCTGGCACCTTGACTCTTGGCTGATCCAGAACAGGAAATCCCCTGAGCATGGTCCCTGTATATTGCTTTGATTGGACTTGTGATCTGTTATTTTAGTATGTTCTGTTATCACCAAGCTTGGTTAATAAAGACTCATTAATAAAACGTTAGACATGTCTGGTGTGATCTCGCTCGCACCCTGTAACAATCTCATTTTTAAAAATTTTGAGCCAAATACATTGTTAAAATCACAATGATAACTAATGAAGATGCTCATAAGCCTGGTGTTAAATTATTGGGGAAATACGTATTTTTTTAAAGATTTATTTATTTTTATTACAAAGTCAGACATACAGAGAGGAATAGAGTCAGAGAGAAAGATCTTCCATCCGATGATTCACTGCCCAAGTGACCGCAACGGCCGGAGCTGAGCTGATCTGAGCCGATCTGAAGCCAGGAACCAGGAACCTCTTCCAGGTCTCCCACGCAGGTGCAGGGTCCCAAGGCTTTGGGCCATCCTCGACTGCTTTCCCAGGTCACAAGCAGGGAGCTGGATGAGAAGTGGAGCTGCCGGGATTAGATCTGGCGCCCATATGGGATCCTGGCGCGTTCAAGGCGAGGACTTTTAGCCGCTACACCACACTGCCGGGCCCAGAAATACATATTCTAAGGGTGTGTTTTGACAGACCTGCTTTGAAATCTTCCTTAGGTTGTGACTCAACATTATATTCTGACCTAAATAATCGATGAAAAACATCAACATTTAGAAGTAAATAACATTGTCTGATTCTCATTTATGCCTTTTCAACCACCAGTTTGCCATAATACGTGATTTCTGTTATTTTGTATTTCAGATGTTCAGCATTTCAACTTCATCAAAGATTAACTTGATACTCATGGGCTAATCCGGGAGCCTAAAAACAATTTGTTTCACTACGCCTGTAAGGAAATATGCCCAAATTCCCATCGGTTGATTTGCTGGAAAGTTTTTAGAACACACCTAATGTAAGTTGAAGGTGCTCTTTGGTCTTTGTTACACTCCCCCCAACTAGGGCATGCCACTGTGTGCTGGTATGCAGGGTGTATGGATTGCATATGCATTCACATGAACACACATACCTTTGCACAATTCTGGGTTCATCTCATCATTTATTCCTTTCATGCTTCAATGGATATTTAATTGTCATATAAAAGGAGCAGAACCAAGGACATTCTTACTTCTAAATCCAGAGACAAGATGGTTGTTCCCATAGGGCTTATACTCTAACATGGAGATGGATGTAAGCCAAATAACAGCACAAATACATAGGAAGCCAGCACTGTGATGGGTGACTTTAAGAGAAGCTGTAGGTGTTACAAGACCATAGAACCAGGCCCTGCTTTGTGTCCAGGGTCAAAACAGGTTCCCTGGAGAGGGATATGTGCTGGTTAAGATCTCAGGTGATCAAGGGTTAAAAACTCAGGGAGTAGGAGCATATGGGAGGAGAGGGCAGGGACTCAGTCCAGGGTGCTGCAGGCAGAAGGAACTCATGTTCAAAGATCATATATGCTCAGTGAGGGAGTTTCAATCTTATTTTCCAGGGGAACCTCTGAAAAGCTGAATGGCTTTTCGCTTGAGCCATACCGCTGAAAATTAGTTGTACCTGTTGTAAAAGAGGAAGACTTATTTGTTCTTAGGCGTATATACTTTGATTTCCAGGTGATATAGCCTCCTTCAGCCCCAACACCACCTTGAAGATGGAATTATGAATATGGCAGCTTTCCTACGGGGCTGGGAGGAGAAGGGGATAAAGAGCGACAGGCCCGAGGCTCAGCTGAGTAAAGAGAAAAAGAAAATCCTGTTCTCCTTCTGTGAGGTCTGCAACATCCAGCTGAACTCGGCTGCACAGGCCCAGGTGCACTACAACGGCAAATCCCACCGCAAACGAGTCAAACAGCTGAGTGATGGGCAGCCCCCGCCCCCAGCCCAAGGATCTGGACCGCTGCTGGCCAGCCCCAGCAGCAACACCAGTGCAGGTAGGAATTTTGCTTGGGACTGGAGGAAATGGTTCTGTTCTAGAAATGAAGGACTTCAAGCAACACTTTAATTTGAAAACAACTTCACTATAGTAAACTTCTACAGGTAAAATCCAGGGGCTGTTACATTCCAGTGTGTCTTGCACCTCCTCCCTCCTCCAAAACACATACAGAGAATTTGGGTTTTGGGCCGTAGTCTGCCTACATTCACACAGTGTATGAATATTTCCTAATGTAGTTTTTAAAGATGTATTTCACGTATGTGGTTCAGATAAATCTTTTCCCCCACGCCTCAAATTCAGCTTCCTTGGGTTTCTTTCATCTGCTTTATGTGGAGTGGTGTACTACTTGATAGCATATAAAAAGCTACAGCTTTATTTATCACATCCCGTGGTGCAAGAAAGGAGCATTAATCTTCTGTGTTAGACTTGTCATATTCTTTTAGAGACTTACCAGTGCGATGCTGGTGGTGTTCTAACAACAGAAACAAGTAATGCTAAAATCAGCAAGGTTTACCTTCTGGCCCTGGAGCATTCACCACATTTGCTTGCTGCTCACCCTATTTTCGTGGGCTGGATAGAGGTGGAAGGATAAGAATGTTTGGATTCCTGCATCTACCCTGCATTCTAAGCAGTCTTCCAAATTCTGTGTCTTACCCCCTCGGGCATCCCTTTCTTCTTCACACGGTTGATCACTGCATGGTTCCCCTGTGGCAGAACTAAAGACAAATGTGAGATTTAATGCTGTTAGTCTGTGGTGAATTTTTCTATGAAAGATGGGCCTGGTGTGCAGGTTTCAGGTGGGAGGCCAAGATGATCCTCCCTCTAAATGTGGTGGACAACCTCTAGATTCTACTCCAGCAAGTGTTGGTTCTACTAATGAGACCTGTGCTTGGAGTGGAGAGGAACCAGTTGTTGGAATTGCACTCGGTGCTCTCGTGTGCTTCTGGTGAACCAAAGTTATTCCATGACCCTCAGTAAGCACCAGTGAAAACTGTGGATGTATCTGTATGCTGTAAATAATTTGTATATTTAAAGCTAAACCTGACTACTCCGTGTGTGATTTAGTTTCCTTTGGCTACATTTTCTTAGTCAATCCTTAACACGACTTACAAGAATATATTAAAAAAAAAAACCCTGCACAACGCAAGATACACTGTTTTAATAGTGGTTTTCTCTTTCTTCTGTTTATTGGAATGTTAATTATTCAGATGTATTAGCATACTTAATTTGCATGCTAAAATATGGTTATTTTTTTCTCTGTCCTCCTGTCAAACAAAAACAAAAATGTAGACTCTGGGAGGCAGAGGTGATGATTCAAACCATAGATTGCTGCCATCCTGTGTGAGCAACCTGGGTTGAGTCAGACATTTACCCAGTGAAATAGCAGATGTAACACCTCTCTGTCCTCCATCCCTTTCTTTCTCTTTCTCTGTCTGTCATACACACACATACATCAATATATTAAAGCAAGTTTAGGTATAATCAGTGTTAGGTTAAATTCTGATTTCTTAATCAGAAATGTCTATGGCTACCATAGCCACTTAACATATTTCCAGGCCTACTTAATGACAGGAGATATTTTCTATGATAAAATGCTAACAGAATAAGTATGCTGTGTACTGTTTAAGATCTAAGTTCCGTGAGGAGCAAGGCTGACATGGTTCTGTACTTCCCAAGTCACTTTTCTCAGTTTTGATCTGTTTCTGCTGGGTAGCAGCAACTTTAACACATTTGCACCGCTTAACTTATTCCTCTTGGCCTGGCCAAGCTTAGGTGGTGTTTCTCACTCAGTCCCCTCTGTGACCTGCTCTTTTTAGTCCAGGTGGTGGGAGACGTAGAGAATGGAGAGGCAGAAGTTGTGTTGCCTTTACAGCTTTGGCAAGGATGTAGTACTCATCTAGGTTGGTGATTGCTTTTCTGGCTGTCTTTGTGGGACATAGGTGCTGGTAGCTGACTGATGGATAAAGGACTGAACCTAACAGGTTTGTATAGCATTGCAGATCCTTTGTGAGATAGCTGTTGTCTTCAGCTAGTTACAGAAGTCTCCAGTGCTTGGCCATGTGTGACTTTTCACCCATGCTGGCAATCCTGGAAAGATTTTGTCCTTTGTTCTGATAATTTACTAAATCTTCACACTTGAGGTAACATTGATAATCTGTCTGAGAACTAACATTCCTCTTTGACCTGGAATTTCCGAAACACCAGCAAATAGAGGTGGAACAGGATGTAGGGAATTTCTCCTTCCCTCTCAGCTAGCACAGGGAAAAACTAGTCATTCTACTGATAGAATGTGTACCAATTAGGTGACACCTGTGGGCCTCATGTGAGCTAGATCGGGGAAAAACCAGGTTGGGCTGACTGTTCCTACTGGTGCAAGCATGAATTAGAATGGGTGAGGGTTGGTTGGGCTTTGCCGTAGCACCAACTGGCAGAGGCTGGCACTGGGGGCTAAATCTGTCAAGTTAAACTCCAGAACCACCTGGAGAGTGCATAATCAGGGAGTGGAACAGGCCTAGTAGGGAAGTAGTGGGCATCTCCATCTTGGGTTACCACTCCCACTGGAGAGCATGAAAACCAGGACAGGGGCAGGAGTGGCTAGACAGAACGGCACCCGCCAGTATGTGTGTGGGCTGGAGAGTAGGGCTGGTTGGGTTTAACTAGGCTTCAATTCCCATTGACATGGGAGCTAAATGGGATGTGAGACAGACTTAATAAGTCTGCGGTACACACTAGCAAGCATGGGGATCAGGGTAGGGGCAGGCCTGGTGGAGGTTATGAGGAGTCGCCCCAACTAGGTTGAAACTCCCACTGGTTTGTGTGAGGGCTGAGTATGAAGTAGGCAGGATCAGGCTGGACTGCAACACCCATTGGTTCGCGTGGAAGACAGGGCTGAAAACAGAACTGACCCAGCAATTGCAACGACCAGCATGTGCATAAGTTGATTGTGGCGTGACAAGGTGCTGGACTCTGTACTGGCAAGCACACACAAGAACCAGGTCTGGGATCACCTCAGATGAAGTTTCTTTGGAGATCCTTCCAACTGAACTGCTGATCTCAGAAGCCCAATCATGAAGAGACTATGTCAACCAGTGGATTCTGAATAGATTTCATTGTGATTGGAAGGGCAAGATTGGCAGCAATTCAGAACTGTTGAACTATCAAAACTATTTGAGCAGAACCCTCGGAGCATGCCCTACATGGGGGACCTGGGATGAGTGGGGCTTCTCCCTTTCTTCCTTGACCCCAGACACGGGTGAAAAAAATGATTAAAAGAGAAAAATCCTTTGCAGACATATAAAGGAGTGTCTTCCTAGTTCCATGGGAACAGAGGTGGAAATCACAGTTGCTTATGCATATCTTACAAAGGCAGTGACAACTATTGGGATTTGGAGCTAAGTTCTATGAGTTGAATTTCTGTTTCACTCTAGTTTTTATCCATCATGAGACCCCTTATTTGATTCAGACACCAAAGCTCAGGTGTGATTTCCCCAGCATATCACACCTTTCTAAAGAAACAGTTTCCCACAACCCAAGCTTCCCAAGTCCAGATAAAGTTGACTATTTCTCTCCATGTAGGGCAGCCCTCACTTTTCTGTCTGCTGTCTGAGGCTGAAATCTCTTCCTCATCCTGTAATACCCACTGCAGTACTATCTTCCCACCATTTTTATGCCATTTTCCTTTCTCGTCCTCTAAGAAATACCTCTGAGCTTAAGAAATTCAAAACAACTGATAATAAAGGAGTGGTTGTGTGAATTTAATGGTAAGGAGTGTTGTCTGGATGGTTTGATAAATGCCATGTTGGAGATCCACCCCTTGAGTGGATCTGCCCTGTCGGAGATCCACCTGAGTTCTTGGATTTCTGCCCAATTCACTAATGATACTAAAACTGATGATCCCACAGTGGAGGTGATTGTATCTAAAAAGGGAGTTTCCACATTTCTTGCTCGTGTCATTGGGAAATGGTTAAAACTGGGAGAGGAGGTCTGTTGTGCCCCTTTTCTGCTTCTGGAGCATCCCATGGAAGGACAGGATAAGATCACAGAGCAGAGTTCCAAGATAGCAAAAGCAGCAACTACTGCATTCTTTTGGTCAGAACTGGTCAGTCACAGGTCAGCTTCAATGCAAATGTAGGGAAATTTTTGAACAGAAAAGTTTGCTTCATATGCAAAGAGAGAGAGAGAGAGATTGAGACACAGAGAGAAAGTCAAAGAGCTTTACTCCCCAGATGCCTGCCAATAGTCAGGACTGTGTAAAGCCAGGAGCCAGAACCGCATCCTGGTCTCTAACGTGGCTGATAAATAGAGGCACACAACCTGAGCCATCATGAGTTGCCTCCCAGGTTAACATGAGCAGAAAGCTGAGTACTGGAACTGAAAGTGTACACTGATAGGGGGTACAGGTGTCTGTCCCAAGCAGCACATAGCTCATGACACCACACCTGCCCCAAGAAGTGGCATCTTTTCTTGGGAATTTTAAGGTCAAGTGTAAATAGAGTTTGTTGGGCATACTTTGCTGGGTGAAGGCAAGGGTGACAGAGTAATGGTTAATAAAACCGTGGAAGTAGTGAAGATGTGGGTTTAGAAGTGGGAATAGGAAACAGGTCGGTTGTCAGTTGGAGCATTGTCTATGCCTCTGCTCTCGTATTTGTGCTTTTCTTTGATGAAACAAATGCTCTGTTTTCTTCTTTTCTAATTTGTTTTCTCTTTGTGCATTCTCTCTCACCTATTCTACATTAAAGCAATAGTTAAATTGGTATCATACAGCTTCTAGGGTCAAGACACTAAGGTAGATATTATATAACTATTAAAATGTGTGGGAGCTTTTAATGATATAAGCCACATTTCTTGCATTGGGTTTCACAAATTTTAAAATGTTAAGTGCATCCTCAAATAACATTTGCACATTTGAAAAGCATTTAAACTTGACCATGTAGTGTTGTATAATCGCCACAAGATGGTGCCACAAGTATATTGAAAGCCAGATATTTTTTCATTCTGTTCTCAGATCAACATTACATCAAAATCTATCAATGAGCAGGAACAGCAAAGAAGTACCATTCGCAGGACAGAGGTTGCGCTTGGATGTTTGTGTTTGAACAAAACATGCTCAAATGACATGGTTCTCGAGCATCCCATTGGCACTAGGCAGAATCTGTGGGGAATATATCTGTATGTACGTGCACAAGTGTGTACTCATTCACTCTCTGCACTCATTCACAGGAGAAGGGAAGAGAGATCTTCCTCAGGTTTACAGGATTAAATATTGCCATTTAAACATTAATATGGCCTCATGTCGGGAAAAAAACCTGGTCTGGGTTAAGAGATGCTAAAGATGAACATAAGGTTAAATGATGCAGACTTATGTTTGTGAGATAGCTGCAGAGATAGGTTTAGAATCTGTCAGTAAGTTAGTATCTTTTACTTCTGCAGTAGAAACATATGGTTTTAAATACTTAGTTTTTAAAAATAGTTGTTGAAAAAGTCTGCTATTTGTCACTTTGACTTTTACAAAGCATAATTACCATCGTGAAAGGAAAGCAAATTACTCATGAAAATTTCTACCAACAGTGTATGAGGTAAGTAAATCATTTTGGTGGGAGGCGGCAGGGAGTTAAATTATCATTTATAATGCGCTTATCTTTCTATATCTCTTGATTATCAGTTCATAAAATCTTGTTCACAGAGTAATTACTGTGCAGCTAGTGTACTGGGTGGTACCAGTATGACTTCCCGAGATTTTCATGAAAGGATAGAAAGGGAGAAGGTCTTTAGTCAAAGTACGACACATTAGATTTTTGAGAAAATGTCATCTGTTTTCGCAGCACAAATCCTAAAACCTTAGAAAGGAAAGGCCAGAAATTTTTTATTTCTTGGAATAATTCTGATGTGCTGATGTTGAGTAGAAGGAATAGTGACTCCGTTTTCTGATTCTGTGTCTATCCCGAACTTATCACTTCTTTGGTTTCCAGATGTTTTATAAAATCTTAAGTGGATCTTAAGCAAGAACAGTGTTAGTGTCCCATGTCTATTTTTGTAACATATTCACAATTTGAGATTCACTTTGAGTGGCATATTGAAATTGAGGTTCCTTATAAATGAGAGTAAAGCAATTTAGAAATAGAGTCAAGGCTCAAGCTAGTTCCAGTCCCCCCAAATCATTTGATTTTAAGACAGATCTTAGCCATTTGAGGTGAGGTTAGAAACCTAGGGCTCTACCTGATACAAATATGAAAAAGTCATTATGGGACAGCCCCACATTCTGTACACGTGATGAAAAATATTAACGAGGAGTAGCATCTATTATGTAAATACAGAACATTAAGGAATCAAATATAAAGGACTTCCAATGGGATTTTTTTAAAACTTTAAAAGAGTGGTTGGATTTCAGTTTTAGAGAAGGACATAGTCTTGCTCAAAAATGCATTGGACTATGAACATTTACATATATTATAGAAGATAATCAATCATGAATCTTTAGATTTGGAAACCAACTACGCCTTTTCCTATGAAACCCAAGTGTTAGACAGCTTCAGGAAGTGTTTGATGCATGAATGATTTGAATCATCAAAGGCATTCTTGAAATCTTGATGCCTTACTGGAAAAGAAGTATTGTCCGTTTAAAGCTAATCTGGGGGAGAAGCATGTAGTGTATGGTACAGTGGAAAGTTAAGATTAATAAGTTCAGTTTCCATTGTGCTTCCCAGTGGGTTGTCACGTTGGCTGCCCAATTTCCTTCACACAAGTGTTGTACTTTCATGTGTTGGTAGAATCACAACCAAGAGGCTATTGACCATTGTTCCCAGTTAGGCAATCTGTGGGATGCTACAACTGAATGAGGGGTTGGCATTTATTATTGGTCTTTGCGATTTTTCTTTAGCTGGTTCTTGGGCCAGCACATTTGCTGTTCTCATTGTGTGCAACATTTACAAAAGGAACGTGTGTGTGTGTGTGTGTGTGTGTGTGTGTGTGTGTGTGTAATGGACTGGGTATACTGACATTCACCTCATATTGATGTACTTTGTATAAAAAGTTTGCCCTCTGATGAGCTTGCATTGTCATCTAAGGACTCTTAATCTGTAGGCGCAGTGAGTTCCTATATGGATGTGGTAAAATAGGTGTACAGGGATTTTGCTTTTGATCCTGAGCTGTTACTCAGCCTGTCAGGTAATCAGTTACCATTAGGAGCTGCAGTAACTCCATCAAACCATCAGGACCCCATTTCAGTTGAAGAAATAATTTACTAAATTGTGTTGTGCTGCCAATAAGTGTAGTTTTCTTCTTCATGAAGAGAATGACTGTTTGATGTATTCTAAATATAGGGTCAGAGCTGCACATTCTACTCTTTCAGTGGATAAGAAGAGTACTGTTCACATATATTCATCTATTAGCCCTTCCCAGTTGGATCTGGCTCCAAATGGCATACAGCAAATATTCTCAGAAGATAGTGAACGTTTGTCAGTCTTAAATTCAGCCTTATTATGTCCAAGTTCTTTATACAGTCACTTTCATAAAGTACTTTATAAATGTAATATATGCAACACCGTATTTATATCTCCTGGGAATAGTCTTTTTAAAAACAGACTTTAAAAATAAACAGTTTGCATATTGTTGGTAAAGAATATTACTATGTTTTCTGTGAGTGATAACAGAGACATTTACTTCATAGGGTGAAGTTTATTTATTTATTTATTTATTTTTACTTCCAACAGTGTCATGTGTGATGTTTAATATTCTGGATATTTTGCTTTTCAGCATAATGACAAAAGGCTGAGAAAATCCACTGTTTTAGGCTTTCCTCTGAAAATACATTCTTCCTTTTAAATTTTCTTTTGGAAAATTAAGCTAGATTAAAAAAATGTCAAGTCCTTTTGTGCTAGTGGAGTATAAAGTGGGTGATCAATAAATGGTTGATGTTACTGTTTTTTTAGAATCAATAACTCTGATTGGATTATTCTTCTTGCCTTCCAAGCCTATGCCCTAGTTTTGTCATTTTGCATTATTGCTGCATTATTGTTTTGTGTCCCAGTCTTAACACCATCTTTTCTCCCCCTTTCTGCTCATCCTGTAAAAACAGTGCTTTCAAATCTGTTGCCTCTGCAAGCGGCAACCTGCTTGAGCTCCATTTCCCAATCTATAACTTGATAACAGTTTAAGTGAACAGTTTACCTGCAACTCCTGAAATCGAAGAAACTCTGAAAACCCAAAGGTTTTGTAATGGATATTGATGGGGAAACTTGACCTGATCTAAGGTTAATAATAGCTTTTTTAAAAATTTCATTTAGATTGAATATGCACACATCTTGCAGTAGAAATGTCAATGTACCTGATTATAGATCCCACTGGTGGTATTCTGTAATTCATAGTATAGACAGAATAATGCCTTTGTGAAGACATTTAGGTTCTGCAGCTCTCAGTAAGTAAAGAGTTTAAATAATTGATTGAGAACCTGTACTCAAATATTACAATTTTATTTTAAACTTCTGTTAGGAAGCTTCATGTGCAGTTGTAATCAAGAGATTTTGAGCATACAGTCTCTTATGAGCGATTTTCTAAGACCAGGAAAGTTGTGACAGGCGAAGAAGAGCAGGGGTTCTAAGCGATTGTTGAATCCATGATACTCAATACCATTTTTCTGACTGCCCTCAGAGCTTTGTGAAGCACAAAACAGGTGGAACTTAGGTGGCAAAGTGGCTTTAAAGGAAGACATGTATATATGTATACAGGCACAACTACATGCTTTCCTGGGTCTTTGTCTCCAGGGAAGCTAACAGCCTAGAAGGTGTCAGCTCTACATGTAGGATACCCATTGGACTGCTGTGTTGATATTATGCCTAAGTGTCCTATTAATTAAATGTGCATCACTAATTTTCCAACACATATTTGAGATTGTGGCCACTACTAAGTGAGCCAGTAGTGTAACTAGAACTGAGCCCGTGGTTTACAGAAATTGCCATGACGGCATCCTGATTTGCTCTTTCTTTAGTGTATGGATGAGCACCTGAAAGTCACTCTAAAAATTCTGAATGAAACTTTAAATAGGTATTTTGCTACTCTTACCTGCTAGGAATTTCTTCAACTTATGTTTGTGATTTTTGATAAATGTTTCACACCCTTTGTGCTTTGCATTTTGCATGCACCTGTCAGAGTTCTGCATTTTGTGATCTGAAGTCATTGCTGCTTTGCTTTTTGAAGTCATTTGCTGTGCCTTGTTCAGATGGGGTCACTGGTCACTTGCATTTTATGTGTTAGTAACAAAAGAGGCAGGGCAGTCAAAGGTGAAGGGCTAGGTGTGGGGGTGGCTGAGAGAGGGATGTCTGGTTCATAGATTTTTTTTAAAGTAATGAACCAACATTATGATGTTGAAAATATTCTGTGTTTTGAATTTCTGTCTTTTGTTACACAGATTACTCTGAAAAATTTATCCTCTGATAACTTGGAGTGAAATTGGCAGTCTTATGCCCTGGCTCTAGCACAGCCCTCCACATAGTTACTGTTGTCCTTGTTTTGAGTTACACACAGGCACTTAGGAGTTAAGGGATATTTAACTTGCTTTTCAATCATCTGTGCCAAAAACACAATATTGGGAGGGGGTGTAATTGTAATAGCCTTTAATGATAATAGCCTGTAGCAAAGTCCAAGAAATTTACAGTTCTGTTGGTTTTTGCAGCCTTTATAAGTCCTCACATAGACTACTGATTTCTTCTCTGTATCCTGCTCATTGTTGAAAAGCCAGAGCTATTTTTAACGTTTACACAATTTCGATAGATGATTCTTCATTCCACAAGGTTTGGTGCTAAAGCTGTGGAGCCTCTCGTAATTATCTCCTTCTCGTGGTTTGCTTGAATTTGATCACAGTGGCTGATTTCATGCATTGATAATGAAGGCTTAGGTTGCCTGTTTCTCGGCATAAATTCACCTCAGACTTGTGCGTTGACAGTGCTTCTGGCTTCAGCACGCTTGGAGATATAGAATTGAAATTGCTCTGCTTTCTTTACAAATGACTCAGAGTGTGCCTGTCCTTCTCTAAAATGTTGCCAGCGTGTAAAGGATTTTCAATGAGCAGTGCAATAAGCCAGCAACTGAGAGGGTTTGGAGCGGCACTGATATAACGTGGTGCTGTCACACTGATAATCAAGGCTGGAGCCAAGTCTTGGTAGCACCGTGCTTTACCCTGGTCACATACTGGAAGTTTTGTGTATTGAACTTGGTTGCTCCTGAGGCTAGTGAGAACCCTGCCAGGATGTGGAGTGGACTTCCTAGCAGAGGTGAGCATTTTTATTTGAAAACTTGGATGCGGGGATCTGGGAGGTCGAACAGATTCTTCTGTCTTCTGTGTGTTGTGCTGAATCCTGTAGAGTCATCAGTTGTGCCTTATGTTGTACTGACAGATCCGAAGGGGCATAGCTGAAGAGCAAATATCTGATTCTTTTATTTGATGGGAATGTAACTCTTTGATGGAGGTGATCAGCATCCTTTTATTTCTGTGCTAGCTGTATGCTGGGGACATCTTACCAGTAGGTGACTTCCTTTGCATTTTAAACATTCAAAACTAGCCAGGGATATTATGTGATTTACTATCGTAACTGGAAGTAAGCAATTAACAGTGTTATTATGTGCTTCAGATATATAAGAAGGCTACAAGCTAAATGCGCTTTACGTAAAATCTTTGATGTGAAAAATATATAGGAGGAAACAAGTCATGTTTATGAGACAACTAAGAAAGTAAGTGAAATGGATTACATACTGGAGTCGACACCTTGTCAAGCTTGACATTATTAATAATTAGAAGTTACAACCTTTCGTGCATTGGACAACCTACAGTAATTGATTTCAGATGATAGTGTGTCAAATGAGAGGAGAAAATTAGCAGCATTTCTTCATAAAGCATGTTTTAATTGGATGTGATGTTTTCAGTGTAGCCAATTTTATCCTTTAAATGTAAATAAAGTGCTGGCACTCAAGAGAAGTTAAATGGCCAGATAATCATGCTCAAAAGGGTCTGATGTTACATTCCAATTCTAGGATATTTGAAAGGAAACTGGATAAGGGCAAGCTCAAAGTTAGCCTCTGGATGAATGGGTCCTGTGCCGAGATTCTGCTAAACTCTAAATCCTAGTGGGTGAGAAGCTGTTCTGAACAGGGGAAGAGTGTGAGGGTTATGCTACATTCAAATGAGATTATGCTTTTTCTGTTTCTGTTTAGTATGTTCAGTCTGCACAGGAATCTGTTTTAATTTGACTGGAAACTAACATGGCACATGTGATGTGTGTATGTGTTTTTCTAAATTTATGTGAGGCAGTTATTTTATAGCTTCCAGCTTTAAAGTTACAGATAAGTGTGCATTTGTTTGACAGAAGACTTGAGAACCCTGTTTACTGCCAGTACATGTAAAGCTTGGCTAAGCAAACACATCAGGAGCAAACCGTTTGTGTTCACCAATCTGTCTCGGCAAGTCCCAGGGCCACTATATTGCTAGAAGCCACTGTGTGCTTTTGAAAGCATGAAATTAGTTTTATACTGAACACATGGTTTCTGATTTAGTAGCTCTTTTTATGGTAATGGTCAATTTATGGTTCACTGCCAGTATTTCAGTGTTCTGTCAATTCTGATAGCCTCTAAGTTGTCTCTGTAAGATTTTTTTTTTTTTGAAGTGGGAAATTGGGAAAACCTAATTACATCCTGAAGAAGATGCTTGTACCTTTAGACTTATCTGCTCTCAAGATGCCTTGTCGTTTCTCCAAAGTTCCTTTCTACTGGGTAGCCTAGGTCCTGCAAATTTTAAAATTGCTAACGTCTGCCTCTGTGGACCTTCCCTAACATGTGGCATTAAAACAACTCTACTCTGAAATATACAGTGTTTGTTCATCTCAGTGTGTTTGTAGGAAACAACTTTCATGCTGACCATATTGTGTAATTCATCATTTTGCTCTCCTGCTTGTGTGTTAGTGCAACCTAGAGCAAGGCTGGAGAGAGTGAAACATTTAATGTTCGATATGCGTACATCTATGCTATGAGCAAGGTGAGTTACAGAAAAAAATTAAAACAGTCTGAGAGCATATTGAACGTTTCGAAAATGTATTCTATCATGCAGTTGTTTCATCTTGAGAGGCAAAAGCTCTTAAGTGCTCAAATGATAACAGTATTAAATGCAGGTTTTATTTGCTTTCACAGAATGATAATAGATGAAATGCACGTGTAAATGTGGTAAGAATGCTCTCCTGCTCTTTCGTTTCGATCAGAAAACAACCCTTGCTGAAAGTTCTGCTGATCACAATGCATTTTTAAGCAGAGGTGATTAAAATGGCCAGAGCATTGAGTTGAGTACTTATTCCTGAGCTGATTCTTATCACAGTGGACATAGAGATGTATGTGGATTAGAGTACACATTGGAATGGTTTTAATGTGCTTTTTCTCTCATGTGAGCTTGATAATGGGACAAAAACACTGTTGGAGTCTTGAATTTCAGAATTTTTTTCCCTTGCTAATCTTTGGATCTTTTCTTCAGCTACATGATTAAACAGGATTATGGATTTATGATAATAAAATATTATGGAAGTGCAGGGATATAATATATACTATTATAATTGGAAAAAAATTATGTTTAGATGAAGCACAATTTTAAATAGCACATTTTTCTTCTGTTCTTTGGGTAATGCCATGTCATAGCTCATCATCAAATTGTCAGGGGAATTTTGAATTAGATTTCAGCTAATGAATAAATATTTCATATTTATCACTTCCCCTAAGTTCATGAAACAAATTGGGTTTGTGGGTTGAGAATTAGGTTAGAGGACATTGGAATTTTCTCTTTGAAATTAATGATGATGTAATATGTATAGTAAATTGAAAATGTTTAAAGAAGTCATAGGACATTGAAATTCTCTTAGAATACTGAAACATGTCATATTACATAGAACATAAAAATATCAACTCTGAAGAAAAGAATATAATTTTTCAGTATTTGGCCGAAGTCAGTAGTAATTTCTCTTTAGAAAAATAGGTTTGTGCCTGGCATTATGGGTTAGTGGGCAAAGCCACCACCTGTGATGCGGGTATCCCTTATGTATCCCTGCTCCAGTTCTGACCCAGATTCCTGCTCATGCGTCTGGGGAAGGTTACAGAAGAGATTTCTAGTGTTTGAGCCCCTGTGGGCCCCTGCACCTATGTGGAAGACCTGTAAGAAGCTCTTAGCTCCCGGCTCTGTCTGCCCTATGCCTGACCAAGTTGGCCATTTGGGGAGTTAATTGGTGGTTGGAAGATCAATCAATCTCTCTTTGCATTGTGTGTTTAGCCCTCTTTATAATTTTTCCTTTCAAATAAATATATAAAATATTTAATATATTTAAAATATATATTTACTATTTTAAAAATAGAAAAGGCAGAGAAGTAGGTTTTAGGTAGTCATCATGAAGATAAGCATTTCATAAACTCGAGCAATTTGTGTCTTTTCACCTTTATATCAGATGATATCAGTCTTGAATTGCAGATGTGATAAATCCGTCTTAGTTGAGAAACATGATTGCAAAATCAGAGTGCATTCCAGCTTCATTGGACTTTCACAGTTACTTAAATCAATGCTTAGCTTGGGTAATTTGAAGTGTCTGTAGTCTTAAAAAATATGTGTGTGTATGTATATGTATATGTGTGTGTGTGTGTGTGTGTGTGTGTGTGTATAGAGAGAGAGAGAGAGAGAGAGGGAAAGAGAAAGAGAAAGGGAACTCAGTCTTTCACCCACTGATTGACCCTGTCCATACCCTCACTAGCTTTGGCTGGGCTATGTTAAACCCAGGAATCCCATATGGGTTTTCAATGGGTAGCAGGAATCTACATACTTGTGTCATCTTCCAATCCTTGCTAGATACGCTGGCAGGACTGGATAGAAGCAAGAGATGCTGGCACTAGACCTGGCACTCTGATACTGGATGGCAGTGTTCCAGCTAGCTGTGTAACAACAACACACTCCTCTGTAAATTGTTGTTGAAGTGATCATACTTTAATGAAAACATAGGCTCTTGCCTCAAAGCTTTATTTCCTTTTTCACTAAATTTTCAGTTTTGAGGAATGAACTAGGAAAACTTGTTTTATTCTTACAAAGCTTTATTTCCTTTTCCACTAAATTTTTAGTTTTGAGGAATGAACTAGGAAAACTTGTTTTGTTCTTACTAGATTTAGCATATAAAAATACACAGAACTTTCTGTCAGACTTTAATTTTACCTAAAACTCATTCTTTGCCCAGTGTAAGTATGTCCCAGGCAAAATTTTGGGGCATAATAATACATTTTACTAAAATTTGTGTTTGATCATATATTATAGTTAATGTGATAGCCTTACATACTTACCTTTTTTAAAAAACAAGATGTGTTTGAAAGCCAGAGCTGAAGAGGAAGGATGAGATAGATAGAGAGATTTCTATCCACAGCTTTATTCACCAGACAGTGGAAAAGGCCAGGACTGGGCCAGGCAGAAGCGAAGAGTGAGGACCTCATCCACGGCTCTGACATGGGTGCAGGGACTCAAGCATCTGCTGCTGTTTTCCCAGGCACATTGCAGGGAGCTGGTTGGGAAATGGAACAGCCTGAACTTGGACTCGCACCCATTTAGGATTCTAGTTGTGCAGATGGTGGTTTAATCGACTATGCCACTATACCAACCCCACTTATTTTTTCAATAAGAAAGTGAGTCTTCAGTAATGGCCTAGAAGATTTGTCCTACCAAAGCCAAAATGGACACTTTTGGCTCCTGTAAAAATGGTCAAATTCTAGGTTTATGCCTAGAAACCCATGTAGTAAGAAAGCTGCCATTTAAGAAACTTAACATGGGGCCCAGCACAGTGGCCTAGCAGCTAAAATTCTTGCCTTCAATGTGCCAGGATCCCATATGGGCACCAGTTCTAATCTTGGCAGCTCCACTTCCCATCCAGCTCCCTGCTTGTGGCCTGGGAAAGCAGTGGAGGACGGCCAAAAGCTTTGGGACCCTGCACCCACTTGAGAGACCCGGAAGAGGTTCCTGGTTCCCAGCATCGGATCGGCACAGCACCGGCCATTGCGCTAACTTGGGGAGTGAATCATTGGAGGGAAGATCTTCCTCTCTGTCTCTCCTCCTCTCTGTATATCTGACTTTGTAATAAAAATAAATAAATCTTTAAAAAAAAAGAAACTTAACATGATGTTGAAAATAGGATGATGACGCATAAATCATTAGTAAGTATATGGAAACCTCTAATTGCTAAGACAAACCAATAAAAGCAGCACATTAAACAGTAGTTGACAGCAATGATTTAAGTGAGTAATAGTGAGTATTATATAATTTCTAATAGTTGGTACTTGCAGCTGGAATATTTTAAGGATTTTTCTTCCTCAGAATGTTTAAAAATTGAATTTATAAATAGATTTTGTGTTGTTGTAATTAAGGTGTGTAATGAGAGAACTTTCCCCTTTGGGTCTTTTCCCTTACCCCTCTTGACTTCTGTTTAAGTATCCTTGGCTTTTAGGACTTCATTTTTCACTATTACGCCTTAAATTTCTCAGAATGGCAGACAAACTTGCAAACTTTCCTTAGAAGAAAACCCCCTGAATGATTATGCTTGCTATAGCAAAGTTAAATGGATATAATATTATGTGCCTATTGTGTACCTCATGCGATGTCTTTATTTACAGGCTAGTTTTTATTGAATCCTTGTGACAACTTTATAACATATTTAAAAGTAATACCCCTTGTAAACATGTTGAACTGTTTAATCAAAGCTTTGTTCCCAGCCGTGAGCTACCCCAGTTTTAACCACTCCAGAACAGAGCAGAACATTGTGACCTAACTCTCCATGTCACTCTTCCACATGGGGCAGCCTTGGCACAGCAGCATAAAGAGACTCTGTTCTGAGAGTCTTCGGCTCACATAAACCTGCATTGAAAAATCATTTTTGCTCGCTCAGCCTTTGGCCTTGCCTCCTTTTCTCTTGCTTCCTTGTATTTATCCACCCTGACTTTTTGTAAATTCAACAGGAATGATTAGATGTTAGTGTATAATTTGATTCTCAGAATGAGAAAAATGAAAAGTGAAACACATCCAATGTAACAGATTTTTTTTTTTTTTTTTGGTTAGGAAACTTTATAATCAGTCAATGATGTAGAGAAGAATGTGGTGAGAGAACTTTCCTTACCTTCACCTTTTTGTTCTTGGCCTGAAATGTCAGCTGCTTTCTCTTTGTCCTTCATGTCAAGCCAGGAAATGTATTTTGAGCACAGTTGGCTCTATTACATGTCAGAACAGTTAACTGAAGTTTTGAGAATGGATAGCTCTACCGTCTGAATAAAGTATTGTTCATTAAACTGTATGCCTTTGAACCAAATGTTCCTTTTTCACTTACTTACTAACTTGGTTCAGTTCTCAGTATATATAGCCTTAAAGGACAAATTCTTCTTTAATTCTGCTTTCTTAAAAATATCTATTGGTATATCCATATGAATTATTTTAGACTCCTTCTTCCCCCTACACAAACTCCTTATCAATCTATTTTTCACTTTTGCCTGGTCAGAAATGTTTCTGTGTTATGCATTATTTAGTTGCATAAGAGAGATTATTTGCTTTTAATTGCATAAGACACTAATCTTTTTGTGTCTATGCTTTTGGTAAGTGTTCTGATTCCTTTTCACCCTAAATAATTCCTTTATTCTAGTCCTCATGTTGACTCCAGTGTCTTATATGTACTTGAGGTCTATCTGGTTGTGATATGCATTCATGGCAAAATATCAACATGAATTCATAATGTAAATTTCAAAAGTTGAGTATTGGGGCTGATAAGTGGGGAAAGTTACTGCCTCCTGTATAGACACCAGTTCGTGTCCTAGTGTGCCTCTTTAGATCCAGCTCTCTGATAAAGCACCTGGAAGAGCAACAAGAAGATGACCGAAATGCTGGGGTCTCTGGGTTTGGGCCTGCCAGTAGGCCCCGAGGTCACCGATGGTGATGCAGACAGTGGCCTTCAGCCGCAAGAATCACCGGAGACAAGCTGGTGAGGAATGTCCATTTTATCACTCACAGGTTACAGGTTTTAAAGGATATGGAAGGGGAAGGCAGGAGGGAGCCTTCCTGCAGACCCTATGCCCACCAAAGATGCTGCAGATGGCTGTATGACACGTCTATTTTCCTAGATCTTCCGGTCATGTCAGAGGTCATGTTCAGGTGTACTCCCCTTGACCTTGTAGCCATGTTGGAGATCACACTTTACGTGTAGGCCTGAAGACTGTGCTTCAGGCCATGGGAAGGTTAGGCTTAAGCCACACCCTCCAGAAAGCAGGAAGGGGTCTGGGGCGATCTCCCCCACTTGGTCACTTGCACCCACAAGGAGACTCAGAAGAAGCTCTTGGCTTCTGGCTTTGTTCTGGACATTGTGACCATTGGAGAGTGAACAAGTAGTTAGATGTAAGATTTCTTTCTCTCACTTTCCTCTCTCTCTCTTGTGACTTCCAAATAGATAAAATAAATCTTCATTAAAACACTGAATGTCTTTCAAAAAACATTTATTTCTTTTTAAAATTATCCTCACAATTTGGAGAAATGCACTGGTAAGTGGTTACCAGTTTGGAGGACTCTTTTTTTTCCCTTTAGTTTACTCAAATTTGAATGCTATAGTTTAAAAATTCATGTCTTACAAAATTTTTCCCTTTTATCACAGTGTTGAGAGATGGGGCGTTATGAGAGGTGTTTTTGTATTAATGCTTCTTGTAAAAGGCTTGGGCCTGAGATCCACCTCTCTTACTCTCTCTCATGTGATGTATCCTGCCATTATGATGGAGCAAGAAGGCTCTTGCCAGATATAGGTCCTGACCTTGAACTTCTAGCCTTGAGAAGTGTAAAAAATAAGTGTCTGTGCTTGGTAATAAATTATCTAGTCTCAGGTATTATGTTTCAGCTGCTTAAAACAGACTCAGCATGCTTGTTTGCCCGGGATATTTTCTTGACAAATGGCAGTTGAATGAGAAGTAGACACTCCCCCAGGGAACACCTCAGCTGTCAGAGGTGAGGAACCTTCCCTCTTGTAGTTTCTTCCCAGGAGTCTCTAACACCACTGGGGTATTTGACCAAACAGCTTTGTGCTGACATTTCAGACTCAGTGTGTGAATTGCACTTGGAGCTCTGTGGTAATACCAGGTCTATTTTTCCTTGCTCTGGTTCACTCTCCTTTAGTGTTAGTTTTTAAGAAGATAAGAAGAGTGACTACACCAAGAACTCTGTTTTTTCTTACAAATTAAGGTAGTATTTCTTGACTCAAGAATTTAAGGGGGCACTAGGAAAGGGCCAACTGAACTTTGAAGAAATTATAAAATATCCAGGAATAACCAGATTTGAAAGTGAATCCACAGAGACTTCTCTTTGTGGCATTTTTCTGATTTTTGTGTGATTTAGACACATGACCTCCTTGTGTAGACTAGGCAAAGTAAACAGTGGATGCTGCTGCTGCAGTTATTAAAAAATCATTTAGTGGGCTGTGATTCATGCTTTAATTGGAGTAAGGACAAAAGAGAAATGACTTGGAAATGATCACTAATATCTGTCTTTGGTTTTAGGTGCAGCTGATTTAATCATAATGAAACCCAGCAAATTTTATTGCTTTTGATAGAATAAGTGCAATAACTGGTGCATGATAGAACATAATAATAACAAGAGTTAATGATAACTTTAAGAAACTGTATGCCACACTCTTTTCATATATGAGTTCATTTATACTTATTTAATCTTTATAATAACTCCATAAATAACTGGTGGATAAACAGTTCTAGAAGACTTAGATTAACTAACTGAAATCATGTAGCTGGCTCAGCTGGGATTTGAACTTTGTGGTGCAGCTTCAGAATCCATGCTTTTGGTCACTGTTCAGAATAGCTTTTTGTAACAACGTCTTCATTGATATTATACCATAGGAACCTGTACCCTGGGTGATGATGATGATGCTAATTTGAATGTATCACTGGTTGAATGCCTATACTGCTAGTATATATTAGTTTAAGGTGAGGCACCAGGACTCCACAGTTGTTACAAAAGTTTAGAGTTACTTCTTTGCTTCACAGTCATGAGGAACTATGACACAGACAATGAAGGAGGGGTGAGTAAAGCAAGCAGAAGTAGATTTCATTTAGAATTAGAGCCCTGCTTGCTAGAAGTGGTCCCCAAGGGAGGGGTCTGTCAAGGTCTGGGTGTTGACAGCTTTTATAGAGACTGCATATCAATTCACATCAGTTGATCAGTTCTACATAATTTTGATATCAGGGATGTGCTTTGTTTTTTGTCTATATGTCTCTTGCAAAGTGATCATTGTTGTTGAACAGTTGACATGTTGGCTGCTTGGGAGATGTGACTGCTGAGAAATATTGTTGACCTGACCAATTAAGGTGGCTTAGGCTCACTTGATCAGCTGCCATGCACTTGAGGCATGCTGGTTTGGGGTGTGCTATGGTATGATGCCAAATCTAATTTCTCACATGGTTGGTTACCTGTGGATTTGGGACCCATTGTGTTCCCTAACAATCTCTTCACTTTCCTGGGGCAAGGTCTTTTGTGTAATCAGCCTGTGTCAGGTTTCATACAAACACCTGGTTCCTTATTCCCACTGGGGCCTCTCCTGCTGATTAACCCTTCTAATTCCTCATGCAGTAACTTGGTACAAACAATGGTGACCCGTCATTAATTTTGTAGGTGTTACCAAGGTGAAATAATAGGTGTATAGGAAGATTCAAACAAATACAAATCCTCCTACTGAGGCCACCTCCCACACAAAATAAATCAGAATCTGTGAGGGTACAATCCAGTGATCAATCTTTTTAAAGTTCCAGGGTGATGCCAGTGTGCAGCCTGGGTTGTAACTATTCTATAAAGGTAACCCAATTTCAACATGGTAAATTTCAACTAACACTGAATTGAGGAGGGAGTGAAAAAATTTGTAGAAACACTGATCAAGTACAAACTCATAGGAGTCAAAAGCATGATTTTACTTACCCCTTCACTCATGTTCTCTCTCTCTCTCTCTCTCTCTCTCTCTCTCTCTCTCTCTCTCTCTCACACACACACACACACACACACACACACACAGTCTTGATAGTATATTAGATAGTCTTCACAGAAAGAGTATCTGTGACAATGAAGATTAGAGTTCTGCCCTTTGCTGAACTGGCAGAGTGTGACCAGAAATTGAGTAAAATATAGGAGACTCTTTGGTGCTTTCATTTGAGGGTTGCCAACATGGCAATGTACCTTGTCAAGGAGACAATATTATTATGGAATTTACTATCTGTAATGATTAAGTTATACCCTTTAAATAGATACTTCAATTAAAATTAGCATTGGTGGGTGGACTTTATAGGAAGAACGATTTTTATTTGCTATAAAACATTCTTCCAGTAGTGCTACCTGAATGGGAGAGGGTTCCCTTATGGATATGGAATGCATGCATTGTGGTATTATTTAAGCAGAAGGCAGACTGGGAAGTATGATTAAGAAGGTTCAAAGGGTGGAAGGATGGTTTAAGTAGATAATCTTGCAACCTCAGTCTATATTATTTCATTGTGGTAATAGGAGAGTTTATAGATTCCCAACACAAAGAAATGATAAATGTTTAAAGAATGAAAAATAATTTCTCTTGCTTTGTGATTGTACATACCATACATTTATCACACTATCTCACTGTACCCCAAGAATGTGTTATTTGTAAAGAGCAGTTATAAAAAAATACATCAGTGAGCATTTGTTCATTACATTAGTTTTACATTTGGGAGAACAGGGGAATGGAATGGTTATGGGAACAGTTTTTGAGAGAAAGTCCAACTCTGCTACAACTTGGCTGTATGATCCAACTCTCAGTCCTCAATTATAGAGCAAAACCAAAACCAGACTCCACCGCATGGTTTTGTTGTAAAAATTGAGTGAGAAAAATGTACATAAAATTTTCACATGACGATTTGAGGGAAAATTGGAAGAAATGCAGTATAAGGTACCACATAAAGACTGTAGGGCTGCCAAATGCTGACCATGTAGTAAACTGTCAGTCAGTTTAATTCTTTTTATAACTTTGTTCTAAACAAAAATTGTATCTGAAAGATAAAGTATAGAACAGGTAGATATTGTCATATAGAGAAAAGATAGTGATTGTGGGTGTGAGGGTGGCATTAAAGTGGAACAGGTTAAGCCTTATTTTTTCCTATATGGGCATTGATTCCTGTCCCAGCTGCTCCACTTTCCATCCAATTCCCTGCTAATGTGTTTAGGAAAGTAGTGAAAAATGGCCGCAAGTGCTTGGGCCACAGTGCCCACATGGAAGACTTGGGGGGAATTCCTGACTTCCACCTGGCCCTTCATGGGTTGTTGTGGCCATTTGGGAAGTGAACTAGTGGATAAAAGATCTCTCTCTCTGCTTTTAGCTTAAAAAAATGAGTGTTGGGGAAAAGGAAGGGAGTTTATGAAACTGAGTTGAAGACTCTTGTTTTTAACTCCTCTTCCTTTTCTGTTATTTCATTTGATGTTTATTATAAGGTAAGTACGGCATTTGCTTGTTATACTATTAATAAATCGTCATCACTAAGAAGGTAAGTGGCTTTTGGAAGAGAACTGACTGGAGGTTAAACCTAGACCTCTTGAGCTGCCACTAAACAACTGTCATCCATTACACCATCTTGTTTTGCCAGATCTGTGTACAGTCCAACATGAATGTCTATATTTAACTAAGGATTTAGCAGTAGAGACTAAAAACTATGATGAAACTTGTAAGTAGAGGCAGGATTTGAAAAAGGAATGTGGTTATTGAGCTGCCTTTAGTCAAGTGATAAATTTTTAAAGCTATCCTGATGATTGTAAGACCATGTTTAAGAAAGGCTAAAATGGTGGTCCCAGTGTGATAGCTCAGTTGGCTAACCCTTCACCTCCAAGTACCAGTATCCTGTAAGAGCACTGGCTCATGCTCCAGCTGCTCGATTTCCCATCCAGCTCTCTGCTTATGGCCTGGGAAAGCAGCAGAGGATGGCCCGAAGTCTTTTGGGCCTGAGACCTAGAAGAAGCTCCAGGATCCTGGCTTTGGATCAGTTTGGCTCCAGCAGTGCAGCCGCTTGGGGAATGAACTAGTAGATGGAAGATCTTTCTCTTTGTTTCTCCTTCTTTCTAAATCTACCTTTCCAATTAAAAAAAAAAGCTAGAAGGGTGATTAAAAGTAGAAGCATCAAACCACACACTAATGTTAACATTATTCACACTTTTATTTATTTAGTACTTTATGTGTGATATAATTAGCTATCCTTGACACACCTCATGCTAAAGAACAAACTTCTTTAAGCATGATATAGCAAATCTAGATGTTAATGGGAATCAACATATATTAAAAGTGTAGTGGTCCATGAGATGTGGGAGGAGGAAGACCAAGAAATAAAGGTCTGTGCTTCGATCTATTAATCGGCACAAGCTTTTGGCCAGGCAGTAAATACACTCATTTAAGATGCCTCCATACCACATCTCAATGCCTGGGATTGTTTCATTCTGGGACTTTCAGTTCCAGCTTCCTGCCAGTACAGACTGCCAGTATGGCTCAAGTGATTGGATCCTTGTCATGCATTTGCGGGACCTGGATTACATGGCTCTGGTTCCTGTCCTGATCCTTGTGCACATTTAGGAAGTGAACCAGTGGATAGGAGAGTTCCCTTCCCTCTCCTCCCCTCCCCTCCCCTCCCCTCCCCTCCCTTCCTCCCCTCTCCTCCCTTCCCTCCTCTTCCCTCCACTTTTGAACATATAATGGCATATTTATAAAAACTTATAGAAAAATATGCTATTTATTTTTAGATGAAGTTATAAGCCCCCCAAATATCAAACAAGATTGAAATTTTTATAAATTATGTTGCTTGCTCTTAGTTCAGTAAATACAGATTATAAATATGGGTCGTCGTTAAAAACTATCATTTGTCCAATAGAAATCTTAATTATAAGCAATAAATGTTTGTTACAGTTCTTGCCGACCAAAGTATCATGCTTGTTTTCTTTTTGTCACATTTGAATAGGCTTATACAATTAAAAACTTAATGAGATTTATATTTAAGTAACAAAGTCATTACCCATAATTAACCATTTTTATACTTAACAATACACTTTTCCATACTTTAATTATCACATTGCATATTTTTTAAAAATAATTTTTTTTCATCTACAAGCCTGCAACTATCTTGAGTTTAGAGTCTCTGTCCTGTTTCTTTTAATTTTGTGACTCCTCCTGTAATGTATCACATGTTAAATGATTGACTCAAAGCACTAATGAAGTATAAAACACTTGAATATGGGATTTAATCTTGTGCAATAAATAAATATGACCATTCATTAAAAATGTTTTAAGTTAAACTACTGTGAGGGCTATTTTTCTGACCTATGAGCAAGATGAAATGATGGCAGAATGAGCTTGTTTGGGGACATAGGAGGAAGTACATGTGTGTTTCCTAAGTAGTTGTGACTGTCTGCAGACGTCCGTGAGTACCCTCCCATGATATTCTTCTTGTCCAACTCCCGATGCCAGGGTTTAGGGGGCTTCAGCTTTGTGATATAAATGCACATTCAAAGTACCTCAGTGCAGTTCATATTACCACGTATCAAAAGAAAGCACAAAAGCATGTTAAAATAACACTAATCATTATTACTATTAATTAGTGAGCTTCTATCTGCAAATATGAGACCTTTCAGTGGTGTGCTGGGTTTTTCTGTTGTGTATTGGGTTTGTTTTTAAAATATTTCTTAGTTTTTCTCCCATGAGAAACATAGCTTGGTAGCCCTGAGTGAATTTAACAACAACCCCAAATGTTACCAGACTGAAACATGATCTTATATATTACAAAAACAAAAAAACAACCCCCCTCCCACACACCAAAACAACCCAGAGTTTACAATCTCTAATTACCCAGTTACCCAGTTTCATGCTGTTACTAACCCCAGGATTTTGTAATGCTGAGTGATTGCCTTTTGGGTTACAGTGCAAAGTCATGATGAGATGATGAATGTTGTATGTGAAGAATTCTTTTGCACATAGAGTTTTAGTACTGAGTATCAAGTTAAAGTAAGTGATTCGTTGTTTGTTTAATCTCAAAATCCCACCTGAACCAGAATGAAAGTGGTTATTTCTTATATTTAGTGTCAGTTTGACAAACTCTATTAAGAAGAATTTGGTTAACATTATGATCAGTTGACTATAGATTAATAGGACATATGCCTCTGTTTCCAAATTGGTCTAAATTGGTTGGACTGCTGCTTCTTAAAATATGTATTTGCACTTGGAGATGATTTTCAGTGAACCAAATACTCTTTCCTTGTTATGATTAGTTGTGCAATTTCTGGCATTTAGCATTGGCTACTAGGATTAAGGGTAAATTTTGTGTATGTGAATTCACACAGAGCCAACTAGGTGGATGTACCACTGTGATACTCTTTGCTCTGGCACCATGCTCTAATTGGCTGGACTAACTGGACATAATCACTTGACCTAAGACTAATATTCTATGAATTTCATTTTTTTCTTTGTCTCATGAAAAAGGACAACAGAAGCATACCAGCGAAGAATGCTTCATGAACCTCAGCCAGCCAGGCAGTTTAAATAAATAAGCTTGAAGAAGTGTTTGGGGGTGGGTGCGGCTTCTTCTTTTACCTGTCCCCTTCCCCCAGATACAGGAGGAAGAAAAAGAAAATTTGGAAACAATGTTCTCACCCATTTCCCCCTAATCCTCTACCCTTCCCACCCTGCTCAACTATGTCACCATCATAAAAATAAATGAATAGCAACAAAAACAAAAGGAGTATCTGAGAGTCAGCACATGAAATACAATGAAGAAGCCAGAAAGGCTGATCAATTGTGCAAGAAAAAGATTTGTTTCTTTTGCTAGGCTTTCTTTGTGAAAAGTTAGTGCTAAGTGGTAGCTTGCATGAGTTGTGTTCTCAGAGCTGGCTACATGCTGGAATCAGTTGGGAAGTTTTGAACAGCACTGAACCCAGTCTCCACTTTATTTATTTATTTATTTTGAAAAGGCAAATTTACAGAGAAAAGGAAAGACAGATCTTCATCCACTGGTTCATTCCCCAAGAGGCTGCAAATGCCGGAGATGAGTTGATCTAAAGCTAGGAGCCAGGAGCTTTCTCTGGATTTCCCATGTGAGTGTAGGGTCCCAAGTCCTTGGTCCATCCAACACTGCTCTCCCAGGAACAAGCAGGGAGCTAGATGGGAAGTGGAGCAGCTGGGACATGAACAGGCACCCAAAAAGGATGCCTGCACTTGAAGGTGGAGATTTAGCTGAGACAGGAACCAGTGCCTACATGGTATCCCAGTGCAAGTGAAGAACCTGGAAGTTTTCTGCCTTTTGTGATTCCGCCTTAATGGCTTGACTGGGGGCTGTGTGAACTCCAGCCCTGATAGCCTAGGTGACACCCAGCAGGACATGTGGCAGGTCACATAGGCAGACCACTCCTCAGGAAGGAGGTACCTGGTGTTTGATAAGATCCACCACCCTATAGCTCATCGATTTGTACTTTTTAAAAGTTGCTAGTCTCAAACCCACCAATAGAAGCCTGCTAGATCATGACTGTATAATTAATAGCCAGAAATGTATAAAAACTGGGGGGCTTGGGCTCTCGGGCTTTCGCTCTCTGGCTCGCACGCTAGCTGTTTGCTATAGCCCTGCGGATCCTGCAGGGGCTGCCCCTCCCCCGCCCAGCCATGCTGAGCTGGGGGAGGTGGCTGGGAGACCTAGGTTAGTTTGAATAAACCACCTTTTTGCCTTAGCACCGACTTCAGACTTGATGATTATCTGGGGATTTCAAAAACTGACACAACACATGCAAGGGCAGGATTTTAGTCACTGGGGCACCCATCACACTGGGTCCCCAGCCTCCACTTCTGTGAGTTAAACCAGAGTCATTGGTGTGCGTAAAGGCTTCTCTTGTTTTTTGAACGGTAACTTTGGGATCACTAGTGAGAGAGGTTTGGACACTACTTTAAAAGCAGTAAAAATTCTTTAGAAGTATCAGAAATGAATTGATGGTGAAGTTGCTGCTAAAAGTGAAATAGGAAAAATGGCAATGGAGAAAAGGATTTGTGAATCTGTTTCAGGTGGCCACAAGTTCAAGCTCTGACCCCAACAATATTTGCTGTGTGGGAAAGTTCTCTGGTCTTTATAAACTCGATTTTCTTATATGTAAAATGTACCTCATAGCTCTTCAATGTACGTTGTGATTGAATGAAAACACATATGCCAAGGAGTCTAGCACAGTGCTTAAGAACTTGGTAACTGTGGGGAAAGCAAAAACAGAGTGATACCTTTGTGTGTTTGCAGTCTTCATGGCCTTTTTTGGACAGTCTAGGAACAGTTCTAGCCAGATCTGAACACTTGAGTTGGAAATAAAAAATGTGCATACTTTGCTTGGAGAAACGCATTTCTTTAGGATAAATGTGTACTTCTAAAAATTTAACTCATTTGGACTAGTGCTCTCTGAGACAGTGTCTGAGTTATGTTTTTACAATCAAATGAAAGAAATCACAACAGATTGAAGTTGTAATTTTTTTAACAAGATTTATTCATTTTATTACAGCCAGATATACACAGAGGAGGAGAGACAGAGAGGAAGATCTTCTATCCGATGATTTACTCCCCAAGTGAGCCACAACGGGCCAGTACGCGCCGATCCGAAGCCGGGAACCAGGAACCTCCTCCGGGTCTCCCACATGGGTGCAGTGTCCCAAGGCTTTGGGCCGTCCTCCACTGCTTTCCCAGGCCACAAGCAGGGAGCTGGATGGGAAGTGGAGCTGCCGGGACCAGAACCGGTGCCCATATGGGATCCCGAGGTGCTTTCAAGGCGAGGACTTTAGCTGCTAGGCCACGCCGCCGGGCCCTGAGGTTGTAATTTTTGTTGCCCAGGGACAGTCTGGTTGTTGAAAACATAATTGTATGGAAGAGAACCTTTCAAATTTAATGCCACTTTTGATTTTAGGTTGTTTTGCCTTTATGTCGTTGCCATCCTTTTCTTCTCTTTGCACCGTAACATTTCTACTCACACTGAACCTTCTGTCTAGAAATTCCTTCCTAAGCATTTATTCATGATTGTTCTATTAGCATTAATTCCACATACATTTTGTCTTTAGTTCTTTGATCAATATTGAACCAATACCCAATTTGCAAATGAACTCTGGTGTAATTGATTTATAAGGTAATTTGTGATTTTTAGGTGTATCTTTGTAGAATTACTGCTTTATATTTTTAGGCATGTCTTTTTATTTCAGAGTGGAAAAATGCAGTTTCCACAGGAAGAACCAAGACCTATACTAATTGCCGAAAATAATGTAAAGGGTAGATGGAGAAGAGGTAAGAGGTCAGGAGGTAGAACTCAGATCAGTGTGTATATTGAAATGTTTCTGTTTTGGATAGGTCAACAATTAAACTTTTTTTAAAGCATTATGTGGAAAAAAGTCTTCTGTAGGTCTCTAAGAGTTGGGGGAGAGACCACTTAAAGTTCTTAAGAGGTGGTGATAGATGAGTTCTTACCAAAATGGGACACTTTCATGTTATTAATGATTAGGTCATGACCCAGGCATAAACTTGGCATTGCCTCATACTGGAATGTGTGGTGGAGGTGTTGTCAGTCTTAGAATTTTTACAATGCAGATATTAAGCAGATTAAGCAAGAATCCAGTGTATATATACTTATATATTTAGCAATTTAGAGAAAATAACTTCAGTAATCCAGCTTTTTTGTAACACTATCATATTCAGTCTTTTGCCTGTCTGAGAACTGGTAGTTTTGTGATCCTTGAGACACTTAGGAAATTGGAGACAGTGCTATGGAACCTAGAAAATAAGATCAAGTAAGAATCTATATTAGGTAATAATGTATTCCAAACTTGAAAGTATTTCGAGCTGATTTTGTCTTTGTAGTTTTGAAAAATTCCAATAGGTTTGCATCTGTTTATAAGTTTCAATTCTTAGATCCTTTTGCACTCGGAAGATTCTGGTCCCTTGGACTCTCCGACTAGATTGAGTCCACCTCCAGCTGTCTCAAATTGTGCTTAATCACCGTGAAAGTTCTGTTGATTGTCAGTGATGTTTGCCTGATTAATTCAGCTCTAACTGTGTAGGCTCCTTACCTGTGCCTTTTAGCATATCTTAGAACATTAAATGTTTCCTTTAGGGATTTTCAGGAAACTTGAACAGAGAAGAAAGTTAATCCCCCCTCTTTTTTGACATATTAAAGTATTCTCATTAGTTTTTAAAATCCAGTTTTGACTCCACTGTCAATATTTTATGTGAGCTAAATTTTATTTGAAGACATGTGTTCACTCTGCTACTTTGTTAGAATTTGTTTGTTAGCATAAACTACTTGAATGTTTTTAAGATGCAGTAATATATAATCAATGGGGAATGCATTTAACAAAAAAGTTTAGAAGGTACTTGTGCTGTCATAGTTTTCAATAAGTTTAATAGTTTCAAATTTGAGTTTTTTCAAAATTTTGTAAATTGGCATTGAAATTATAAATGTATAAAATGACATGGCTGCATCCATTGAGCACATTGATTCCGGTCTGTTGCTTTAGTGTTAATTTTCTGTCCCCAGATCTTTCCAGTTTAGAATTGGTGGGTAGCAACTTTAGCAATTGACAACAGTAGTTCGCTTAAAAATATTAAGGATTTCTGATTATTTCAGTTCTTCAGGAATAAGATGTGATATATTAGTGCCATACAATACCATATGTAAAATGAAAACTTAAAAAAATTATGCATGTTGTAATGCCATTGTATTTTGGGCCAAAACATGGTTAACTGTGGAAAAGGTAAATTTTCAGGACCCAAATCTATAGATGTGTATCTTTTACCTCACTTTCACTGTTTTCTTCAAAGCCTGAGTCCATGGGAGTAATATCCAATGAGAATTGCCTCGTGCTTCTGTTGAGGCCACCTCCAGTTGACTTGGAGATCTTGAATGAGTCATATAATCCTAAGCTTTAAAATTCCAAAATAGGAGTTCAGACTACCTGCTTTGTTGTTTTTTGCGGGGGTGGGGGGGCTTGTTTATTATTTATTTTTTCAGTACACATAAAGAACTGTTTCAGCTTGAAAAATGTAAGAATATTTTAGGGGTACATTTTGTGCAAGTTCATTCATTAGTTCGTTTTACCTCATACAGATTCTTTTTTTTTTTTAAAGAATTATTTATTTTATTACAAAGTCAGATATACAGAGAGGAGAGACAGAGAGGAAGATCTTCCCTCCGATGATTCACTCCCCAAGTGAGCCACAACAGGCCGGTGCACGCCGATCCGAAGCCGGGAACCAGGAACCTCTTCTGGGTCTCCCACGCGGGTGCAGTGTCCCAAAGCTTTGGGCCGTCCTCGACTGTTTTCCCAGGCCACAAGCAGGGAGCTGGATGGGAAGTGGAGCTGCCGGGATTAGAACCGGGACCCATATGGGATCCCGGGGCTTTCAAGGCAGGACTTTAGCCGCTAGACCACGCCGCCGGGCCCCGTACAGATTCTTGAGGATTAAATGAATGCATAGGTCAGAAAAAGAAAAGCAAAGTTTTAATGTTATTATTTTCTGTACTATTAGCTCCTGAGAACATAAAGGATTAAATGGAAGATTATTATTGAGATAACTATGCTCAAATAGTTTAATCCTGTGCATTTTATTCAGGCAAATTTATCATTGATGTTTGTTTGACCGAGTCAAGCCTGATAAAAGGGCAGTTGTTTTCTGAGAATGGTAATGAACTACATGGGTTTTAAGATTCAGAGCACTTACCCGTGATTGTGCTGCTCTTCAGAAGTATCTTCAAGTGCTTATATTGCTTGTTGTCAATATTCATGCATTTTAGGGACATTACAAATCCGTTTTATAGACTTCACAAAAATGCCTCATTGATGTTGTTAATCACCAAGTGAAAACCTGCTTCCAAGCTACTCTGGACATCTGCTCACAAGTAAGATTTATTCAAAATAAGTCTTTTCATTCACTTTATGGTAACTTAGATGTGCTCCATATGGCTTAAATACATAGAATTTAGGTGTGACATGATGTTTTTCCATGGTGGTTATTCTACTTTCTATTTCATTTTATTCATTGGTTATGATTTTAGTCGTATACTTCTAAGTTCATCATTATTATCTGTAGTTCTAAACTTTAAACAATAATATATGCTATTAGAAATTACTCTTTGTTATAGTTAAGATTATAAATATTTTTGAGCAGTGAGCATCATTGCTCTTTAGTATGGTTAATACATAAAAAACACAAAGGTTTTTTTTTTAAAAAAAAAAAAACCATAGCCATCATAAACTTTTCAGGTATCATTTCTCAGTTATACAGGTTTTTCCCTCTGTGTTATATTAGAAGATGTTTTTTTTTTTTTTTAATTATTTATTATTTAACTTCAGTAATTACATTGTATTATGTGACACAGTTACATAGATACTTGGGTTCTCCCCACCCCTCCCCAAACCCTCCCACCATGGTGGATTCCTCCACCTTATTGCATAACCACAGCTCAAGTTCAGTTGAGATTTCCCCATTGCAAGCGTATACCAAACATAGAGTCCAGCATCTTATTGTCCCGTCAAGTTCAACGGTTTCTTAGGTATACCCTCTCTGGTCTGATGACATAGCCAGCAGAGTATCATCCCAGTCAATTGAAAGCTCCAACATACCACCAGCAAAAATTTACATCATTATGGAATTAATTGACATAGTAATGAGTAACCAATATGTTAAAAGTAAATGCGGGTTCCCAGCCACCTTCTGTGACCACCTCACCTATACTTCAATTTTAGTTTATACACAACATATAACATTCAAAACATAACATGTTATACATAACATCATATCATCTTAAATTAAGGCAAACATGTGGTATTTAACCTTTTGGGATTGGCTCATTTCCCTTAGCATTATGGTTTCCAGTTTGGCCCATTTGGCCACAAAGAACTGCATTTTGTTTTTTTTAATAGCTGAGTAGTATTCCATGGAGTAGATGAACCATAGCTTTCTTATCCAATCCTCTGTTGATGGGCATTTTGGTTGTTTCCATGTTTTTGCAATTACTGATTGTGCTGCTATGAACATAGGAGTACATGTTGGTTTCTCATAGAACAAGTGTTCTGGATATATTCCTAGGAGTGCTATTGCTGGATCATACGGTATGTTGAATTTGAGTTGTTTGAATATTCTCCATACTGATTTCCATAGAGGCTGTACCAGCCTGCAGCCCCACCAGCAGTGGAGTAGGGTTCCCTTTTCCCCGCAACCTCGCCAACAAGTGTCGTTGGTGCTTTTATTCATGTGGGCCAGTCTTACTGGCGTTAGGTGGTACCTCATTGATGTTTTAATTTGGATTTCCCTTATTGCCAGGGAACTTGAGCATTTTTTCATATGTTTATTTGCCATTTGGGTTTGTTCCTTTGTGAAGTGTCTGCCCATTTCCCGTGCCCATTTCTTGAGTGGCTTGTTTGTTTTGACATTTTGGTTGTTTTGTAGCTCTTTGTATATTCTGGATATTAGCCCTCTATCACCTATGTCGTGTGCGAAGATCTTCTCCCATTCTGTGGGTTGCCTTTTTACTTTGTTGATTGTTTCTCTAGCTGTACAGAAGCTTCTTAGTTTGATGAGGTCCCAATTGTTTATTTTGGTCTTGATTTCTACTGCATCTGGAGTCTTTTTTAGGAAGTGAGGGCCTACCCCTAAGTGTTCCAGTGTGTTTCCAACATTTTCTTCCAAAAGTTTGAAGGTTTCTGGATGTAGGTTTAGATCTGTTATCCATTTAGATCTGATCTTAGTGTATGGTGAGAGATGTGGATCTATTTTTTTGTTTCTGCAGGCTATCAACCAGTTGTCCCAGCAGCATTTATTGAACAGACCTTCCCATTTGCCTGGGTTGTCGTTTGTCTTTTTGTCAAAGATTATTTGGCTGTATCTGTGTGGGTTTCCTTCTGGCGTTTCTATTCTGCTCCATTGATCTACTGTCAGGTTCTACCATTGCTTAGATAGCACGACTCCTCTTGAAAATTCCCTGAGCAAGAAATTAAATCTATTGTATTTTGTGTTTGGAATTACTTGTCCAAGAGGCAAAAGCGGTGGTTAATTTATGTACTGGAATGGTTCAAATTAGAGAATTCATTTCAACAAGTTTGAATTTATAAGCACAATGAAATCTTAGAAAACATGAAATTATCTGATAAAATACCTACTTCTACATCACTCAAACCATGTTTCAAATCAGGTGTAGTCTATTTTTTTTTTACTGAGCATTTGTTCCTCTTTTTGGACATGATCATAAATTACAGATATTCCCATGAAACACACATATGAAACTCCACTTGCACTACAGGATTGCTATGTCAAGATACTAGGCATTTCATTTCAGTCACACATTGTGATGTACCTTGGTCAAACGGATGTAGGTTCTGGTCTCTGTCCCTCATTAGTTAGTTTAATGCCCAGCCAATGTCCAGTTGGACTATCTAGTCAACATCTCAATGGCTTAATTACCCAATCCTTAAAGTAATGAAAATGATATGTACTCTACAAATTGATAGAAATGTTTATATTATCTAAGATGGAGTCTATAAAGATATTTGTATAGAAAAAAAGGAAGTGTTATTGCTAATATTACCTCTTCCTCTACTTCTTCCTCTTCATTCTCAAAAGCTGTTTATTAAATAAAAGTACTTATCAATTTCCTAGTTATATTTGTGTTACTGATACTAAACTTTGGCATCATGAAATGATATAGAAAGTCTAAAATAGGAACACTGGAGATTAATTTGTAAACAAATAAGCAAACAAACAAAAAAACCCAAAGAAACACCACCACATATTTGAGGTACCATTTGCTAACTGTGACACTAAGTGCTATGTATATACATACACATGTTAATATTATTAAAAATTGCTTCAACATGGGTACTACTACTCTGATATCCAAAAAGCAACAGAAGTCCAGAGAATAGCTTTTCTGAGCACAGAGATAGACTGCTGTAGTTTGAAGAGATTCTAGACTTATGAGACTGTATTGTAACAGCCTTGCCTAGAAAGACTGGTGTCAGCAGGTTATGCTGCTACCTTTTATGTCAGTGTCTCATACAAATACAAGTTGGTTTCCTGCTGCTGCAATTCTGATCCATCTCTGAGGATGCACCTGGGAAGGTAGCAGAAGCTGACCCAAGTGTTTGGGCTCTTGTCATCCATGCAAGAGACCCAGAAGAAGCTCCTGGCTCCTGGCTTCAGCCTGGTGCAGCCTTGGCTGGTATATGTTTGGGACAATTTCTCTTCCCTTACCCTCTTCTCATCTCTATCTCCTCACCATGCCACCATATCTGCCTTTAAACAAATAAATAAATCTTTTAACAAAGGCAGCAGTATCTAGCAAGGGCGAACATAAGCCATAAGGCAGCAGGGCCTACCTGAGACTTTAAATAAGGGCAATGGGTTTGTTAGAGTAATGAATGGGCCAGTGATGTTACCGAAGGGAAAGATGTGGAGTGCCACTCCTTTTCTAAATCTCTGATTCGATTCTTGTAAAGGAAGTTGAAGAGGTTGCTGTGAGAGAGGATCTGAAATGGCAGTTACTCAAGGAATACAATAGTAGGCACTACCAGTTGAAAGAGAAGCAGATTTCGCTGCAAAAACTGTGTGTTTTCTATTGTCTAGATTCTTTTATTTTTAATTTTCTATTAGTCATCTTTTCATCAGTACAGTGAAATAGATGAGAACATCATTTTTATAAAGAGAAAAGATGTGCTTACTTCATCAAGTCCTTGAGTGTGAGGCTCTGTTGGTCTGGCATCTGATGAGGGCTGCAATGGTGGAACACGTTACCAGTGAAGAATCTCCTGGTAACCCAGGAAGCTGAGAGATTGGCTGGGCCTGGCTAGGCTCACATGCCCAAAAGCTGCTTTCCAGGGACATTCCACCTAAGGGACCTACCACTAAGTCCGCCTCCCAGAAACC